>NC_060906.1:18482163-18847163 GCF_014805685.1 Silurus meridionalis
ACGTCAACTGTCAGGGTTTATCAGTGACCTTCGGTGGATGTATATTAGCGATTGGTGCTAGCCTTGACAGTGACGGAGATGTTGACAGCTTGTTTTGTGTGCCACTGGCGTCGAAGTGTGAACGGAAACGAACAGGCTTAATTCATGACTGACGCCTTTGGTAATTATCAAAACAAAAGCAGCACGCTGGCGTAGGCGGCTGGCGGCCGAGAATCACTGAAAGCGTCATTCAAAATGAGGCGGCACTAAACTCAGCTGCTGTTTACGCCAAACTCACATTGACTGTTCTCTATGTGATTTAAGACGCTAGTGCTATATTTGTGTCTGTGTGTGTGTGTGTGTGTGTGTGTGTGTGTGTGTGTGTGTGTGCGCGCACATAAGGGTCCTTGAAATTTAATGTCAAGGTTACCAGTTCAGGAACACTTCAGACATTTTGTATTTCAGTAAGAAGATTGGTGTGCGTTTCACCAATACAATGTGGATTTTTAGCAGCACAAAAGATTGGTGTGTTGAAACTGGGGATGTGCAAGAAGTGGTTTTGTTGTTAGTTAAAAATGCTATTGACTTAAAGCATTTTTCAACAGCAATACTGCATAATAGTGGAAGTTGAGGACATGTAAAAACACAGAATATTTTAAGTACAGTGTTTTAACAGAAATATTTAAGGTAAAAACTATATTACCTGTACATGCAAGTTTTATAATAACTGAAGTGGCGGAGTAAAAATAAATAAATAATTATTTAAAATGTGGGCAGTAAAAGATTAAATGCAGAAAAACAAACAAAAACGTTGACAGTAGAAAGGTTTAATTTATGTCATTCTATTTTAGGGAAAATTACATACAGATATTATTGAGATATATCTGTTGCATGTAGCTATATGATTGCTCGCATAGATAGATAGATAGATAGATAGATAGATAGATAGATAGATAGATAGATAGATAGATAGATAGATGGATAGATGGATAAATGGATAAATGGATAAATGGATGGATGTGATATGATATGATCATTACATTAAAATGTATTGCTAACCCTAACCCAAACCCTAGACATTTTCAGACAGCACTGATGCCAAAATTTGAACATGAAATGTTTAATTGACAGCATGAGATTTGGCTTCTCTTACAAATATGATTTACATTTACTGCACGCATACTGTGATGCAACAGAACAGAAAGACAAATAGCCTGAAGAGCATGACATTCGGTTGCGTTATTCTTACTGGGGCTGTGTAACTGTGAACCTCAAGCAACTCACCCTCATCCATGCATTTATCTTTAGTAGCTGCTGTGCTTGTGTAATTTTTGTTCTTCATTTTTCAAAACATTTGCTTGCACACAGAACCTCAGGGAACTGAATAAGTTGGAACTCTCATATATTGAATGTTTGAAATTTAATATTATTTTAAGATTATTTATTTATTATAACTGGTGGCGGGCTGGCAGGCCGCTTGAAAATGTTGAATAGCTCTGCTACACTACCTACAATATTCCCTACATCCTCACGTATTTTGCTAATATGGTTTATTATAAAGCCAGGACTTGTTTTCCTAAAAGAAAAAGTTTAGACAAATAGCATGGCCTTCTTTAACAAGCATTTGACCAAATTAAAGCGACTCTTCATGCACTTTGTGTAGAGGCCAGATAAAACACTATAGAGGAACGAATCTTTGTTCTTTTAAAGAACCCAAAAAAAAGAATTCTTTCATCACGGGTCCTTCAAACACCTACGTTAAATCCAAATGTTGAATGAATTTTGACATTTCAAAGCGACGAAAGAACACGTCAACTGTCAGGGTTTATCAGTGACCTTCGGTGGATGTATATTAGCGATTGGTGCTAGCCTTGACAGTGACGGAGATGTTGACAGCTTGTTTTGTGTGCCACTGGCGTCGAAGTGTGAACGGAAACGAACAGGCTTAATTCATGACTGACGCCTTTGGTAATTATCAAAAACAAAAGCAGCACGCTGGCGTAGGCGGCTGGCGAAGCCGAGAATCACTGAAAGCGTCATTCAAAATGAGGCGGCACTAAACTCAGCTGCTGTTTACGCCAAACTCACATTGACTGTTCTCTATGTGATTTAAGACGCTAGTGCTATATTTGTGTCTGTGTGTGTGTGTGTGTGTGTGTGTGTGTGTGTGTGTGTGTGTGCGCACATAAGGGTCCTTGAAATTTAATGTCAAGGTTACCAGTTCAGGAACACTTCAGACATTTTGTATTTCAGTAAGAAGATTGGTGTGCGTTTCACCAATACAATGTGGATTTTTAGCAGCACAAAAGATTGGTGTGTTGAAACTGGGGATGTGCAAGAAGTGGTTTTGTTGTTAGTTAAAAAATGCTATTGACTTAAAGCATTTTTCAACAGCAATACTGCATAATAGTGGAAGTTGAGGACATGTAAAAACACAGAATATTTTAAGTACAGTGTTTTAACAGAAATATTTAAGGTAAAAACTATATTACCTGTACATGCAAGTTTTATAATAACTGAAGTGGCGGAGTAAAAAATAAATAAATAATTATTTAAAATGTGGGCAGTAAAAGATTAAATGCAGAAAAACAAACAAAAACGTTGACAGTAGAAAGGTTTAATTTATGTCATTCTATTTTAGGGAAAATTACATACAGATATTATTGAGATATATCTGTTGCATGTAGCTATATGATTGCTCGCATAGATAGATAGATAGATAGATAGATAGATAGATAGATAGATAGATAGATAGATAGATAGATAGATAGATAGATGGATAGATGGATAAATGGATAAATGGATGGATGTGATATGATATGATCATTACATTAAAATGTATTGCTAACCCCAACCCAAACCCTAGACATTTTCAGACAGCACTGATGCCAAAATTTGAACATGAAATGTTTAATTGACAGCATGAGATTTGGCTTCTCTTACAAATATGATTTACATTTACTGCACGCATACTGTGATGCAACAGAACAGAAAGACAAATAGCCTGAAGAGCATGACATTCGGTTGCGTTATTCTTACTGGGGCTGTGTAACTGTGAACCTCAAGCAACTCACCCTCATCCATGCATTTATCTTTAGTAGCTGCTGTGCTTGTGTAATTTTTTTGTTCTTCATTTTTTCAAAACATTTGCTTGCACACAGAACCTCAGGGAACTGAATAAGTTGGAACTCTCATATATTGAATGTTTGAAATTTAATATTATTTTAAGATTATTTATTTATTATAACTGGTGGCGGGCTGGCAGGCCGCTTGAAAATGTTGAATAGCTCTGCTACACTACCTACAATATTCCCTACATCCTCACGTATTTTGCTAATATGGTTTATTATAAAGCTCAGCAGAATTTTTTTTTATATAATTATACAGTGGAAGCCAGATGATAATATACATTTTTCATGTTACATTACATTTTATTACATTTTCCCAACAATTTTGTAACATAGACTCAAAATAGGTTATATAAGTTATTAAAATATACTTGGGTATTATAGACTTCTCAATTTCCTCTCAATTTCTTTTACTTTTTTTTTTTCAGAAATTAAATCTTTATTTCTGAATGATTTTAATAACATGCTCACACATGATTAGTGCATATAGTAAAATAAAGAGTTTTGCCATTTATATGCTATAACTGAAATTATTAGAAGGTTCCAAGCATGTCAAAACATCTCCATAAATCTGTAGAAAAGGCATCAGACCCCTATGAGTTAAGGCACTGGTTTGTGTAAATAAAGTCATAAAAAAAAAGAAAAAAAATATTTAGCTTTTTTTTTTTATTTCCATTAGATATGCTCACGATTCAGTCCAATATAAATGGCCTTAAGCTGGCGGTGGCACATAACAAGGTTGATGCAGAGGTGTGAGTTTCACATTTATCACAGTCTGTCCTCATTTTGTCAGTCCCTTGAATTAATCCACATTTTGTATAAACCTCGTCACTCAGCTGATACTCTTCACTTTATAAAACCTATTGCAAACATAATTAGGGGATTTTTCGAAATGCACTGCTATAATAGAATATTCGAGCCTCATTAGATCATTTGCATAAAAAATACCAGAGTGATTAATAATCCGATTTCATTCATCACATATGTACATGAGGAAACGAAGAAACAACTAATACATGTTATAGATATCAGGCTTTCTGTGTGTGTGTGTGTGTGTGTGTGTGTGTGTGTGTGTGTGTGTGTGTGTGTGTGTGTGTGTGTGTGTGTGTGTGTGTGTGTGTGTGTGCTATCCTGGAATACCTTTTAGGGCTTGTCTCATTATCAACTCTTGCAGGTATCATCTTCAGGGAGTAGAGGAGCTCTCTCAAGTTACTTGGAGACACGGCACATTTTGTCCCCACTTCCATTTCCTGCAGTGCTGCGAGAAATGTATTAATATGACCTTTCATCTAAAGATGAAAGTGCTATATACGCATTAGTCACATTCACCTTGGTTCAGGAAGGTGTGTGAATTAAAAGCAGAATTTTTTTTGGGTGTTGCTAATTCTGTAGGGTGTGCTATTTCTAAAGGCTATATCTGTAAAAAGCTGTTTGTATCATATATAATGATTCATCTAAATGAATTTAGATGTAATTCATAACTAACATAAATGTTTAATGAGTGTTATATAGAAACACTATGCTAGCACAGAGTTTCACTAGGATATAAGGGAAGACAAGAAGGTTACATGTATACTTTATAGTCATTTAGAAACACAAAGATTTAGATGAATTAAATGGTGAGGCTATTGATCTGTTTCTTGTGACGTCAGTGTTTACACAAGTTTTAAAAAAAATTACATTCACTTTTACTTCATGTAAAAAAATTCTTAGTAATTGAAAAGGATTTTTGGCAGCAAACTTGTAAAAAAAAAAAAAGAATTTAAGGTATAAAAGGTATATAAGATAATGTGGCTGACTGGCTATATTAGCTATGTATGTTAATATTAGTTTGGTGGCTATAGAAATAGTTTTTACTTTCAATATGTTGATTCTCTATTAATTGATGTTGAATGTTGATCTAATAATGCTACAGAAATTACTAACTTGTTTTTTGCTTGCAGGTAACATTACCATAGAAGTACAATTTAAGCTTTTTCTATAGCTTTTCTATAAAATGTGATTAAAAACCATACTGTGGTTTACCCACTACCAGAGGTGACAGGGTTTATTTTTTCTTTTTTTATTGATTAGATATACTGTATCTAAGTGCTAGAGCTTCATTCCTTAAACCTATACACCAACAAAGTTCTGATTGACTTCAGTACTTTATTAAAGCTTGTGCACGTTTCAGATCGCTGGTGTGCAGAGATTCCTATCTGAAAATGTTAGATATGGCAAGGTGTGCTGAAGCAAGATCTATACATATTTTTTCCAGGGATTTGCTACAGATCAAAATCAGTGATCAGTATGTTTGTTGGTATTGCTTCTCTGATGTTTTGATGTACCAAGTCTGGGTTACGTTAGGGAGCCAAATCAAATATGCAGACTGAAGCAGCTGAAGGACAACAGAAATACTTTCCTGCCTGCAAGGTCAAGGAAGAAAATATATATTCGGATGGATGAGTAGATGTATGTATGTAGATGTATGTATGTATGTATGTATGTATGTATGTATGTATGTATGTATGTATGTATGAATGAATGTATGTATGGATGGATGGATGGATGTATTTATGTATGTATGTATGGATGGATGGATGGATGGATGGATGAATGGATGGATGGATGGATGGATGGATGGATGGATGGATGGATGGATGGATGGATGGATGGATATATCACCCAAATGAGGATGGGTTCACCTTTTGAGTCTGGTTCCTCTCAAGGTTTCTTCCTCATTACATCTAAGGGAGTTTTTCTTGCCACAGTCGCCACAGCTGCTCATCAGGGATAAATGCACATCATTCACCTTGACTGTTGATTTCTGTAAAGCTGCTTTGAGACAATGTCTGTTGTGAAAAGCGCTATAGAAATAAACTTGACTTGACTTGACTTGATATATAGCCATGTGGATACTGTAAATATATATTTATATATATATATATATATATATATATATATATATATATATATATAGAGAGAGAGAGAGAGAGAGAGAGAGAGAGAGAGAGAGAGAGATGTATATAGACACCTAACCTTAACATCCATAAGCACTTCTTCCCCAAACTGTTACCACAAAGTTCTCAGCACACAACAATATTGAATGTCTTTGTGTGCTGTAGTATAACAATGTTCCATTCACTGAAACTAAGAAGCCCAAGCCAGTCCCAGCCTCACAGTACTCCTGTGCACAAAGAGAGCTCCATGAAGATACAGTTTACTGAGGCTGCAGTCAATGAACTCGATTTGGCCTGTGCAGAGCCCTGACCTGAACCCACTGAACACAAATAGGATTAACAAAACCGCCACAAAACCCCCTTGTATGACTCAAGAGTCTGACCTCGCTAGCACTTTTGTGGCTGATTAAGCGCAAATGCCCACAATCACACTCCGAAATCAATCGTAAATCCTTCCCAGAAAAGTGGAGGTTATAATAAAAGCAAATGGGAACTAAAACTAGAATGACATGTTTAAAAAGCACAAATGACATAAGCAGAATTGTTCAGGAGGAAATTACATTCAGTAGCACTGGGGTCAGGAACATTCATTTATTGCAGCAGATATTTTATCTGCTATACTCTCAGATGTCCAAATTCAAGCAAAGATCTACATAAACATGTAATCTGAACTCTATAAAAGAGTAAATCCAGTGGCGTTTTCCTGCTATCACAATCCTGTGTAAAGATCATATGTGCCACCAGCTGATGAACACCATAATATAATCTTTGAGTTTATGCCAAAAGAAAATTTACATTTATGGCATTGGACAGACGCCCTTATCCAGAGTGACTTACAACTGAGCAGGGGAGAGTTAAGGGCCTTCCACAAGGGCCCAGCAGTGGCAGCTTGGTGGTGGAGGTGATTTAAATCTGTGATCTTCCGATCCAAAGTCCAATGCCTAACCACTGAGTTACCAGTACATTATTTATTTGCCAGGAGAATATAGACATTTTGGGTCGTTTTCACAGCTCTAATAAAGCAAACAAAAGAACAGGGTCAGTTAATAGATAAAGCTAGTTGTGTTTGCATCCTCAAAAAATATATCAGCAGAAAGTGTTTGCCTGCCCTGCACAATACAGCCTTTGTTGTCTCACTTCTTTATGTGTGTGCTGCATTTATGTAAACATGAGGTGAATCTGCACTATGCTGGTGTCATTAATATCTCATTGAAAAGATTATAACAGGCAGTGCACATGTTTTAATCTTGAGCAGTTAATAGTTTGGGCTAATATACAGCTTTCGATCATATAACATTTGATTGATGAATACAGGCAATATGCATTGCAGTGCAGAGATGACAAAAGTACACACATCCTTGAAGGACTGAAACTTTTTCACTCAATTTAAAGTAAAGATAAAAAGTAGGCATTATTACTACCTGTTTTAGTGTCACACTGGTAACTGGACCTCACCTCATATTAATATATTAATAGAAAAGAATAAAAAATTTTGTTATTTGTTGAATGTATCCAAGCTGAACATCCACCATATAGAACACAAGCAGAGAAAAGATGATGATGATCATGTGATCAGGAATGTCTCTGTTATCAGTCATGTTTACATCACTGACTCCCTCTGTCTCATATACGTTTACCCCAAACTCCTTGTTGCCTTCTGCCTTGCTTGTCGTTCACTTCGTAAACTAGTCTGTGGTGTGTAAGAGCCAGGAAATGATGCACCAGTGGTAGATTGAAAAAGCCTTGCAATTACAAGAAACAGGTTGACACGTACTAAGAAACACGCACTAAGGAAAAAAATGATTATGTCTACAAATAGATTAAAACTAAAGTAACGGGTCCGGTTCAATGTAAAAAGTAAAAAATACAGTAGAACAGAATGTAATGAGTAAAAGTTAAAAGTTAAAAAATAAATAATGAAGTAAAGTACTAATAGTACAGATTTGTATTTGAATTAAAAAGCACCAAGACTCTCCACAAAACTAATGGCAATATGCGAATAGTGTGGACTGAAAAACCTGTAATAAATAAGGATTGTGGTTCCATTTTCAAAGCTAAATGATGTGTTCTGCCAAAAAAAACAAATCAAAATGAGGAAAGCAGGCAACAAGTAATGCATTAAAAAAATAAATCATTTGTAGGTTTTTACCACAATCAGTAAAAAAGGTTTATAGTCAATACTCTTGTTTTTCATTTATGACCTATAACTTTTTATAACGTTCATAACTACCTTCCTGTATTTACAAGACATTTTGGTGATCTCTCCCTATAGTGTCAGTAAACAGATACAGACTCAAATGCAGGCTATTGAAAAATATATAAAAAAAAATGAAGGAAACAATCCAAAAGGCAAGCTTCTAAACTTAACTACAGACAGTGTATACTTTGCTGTGAGTACATGTTGTGAAAGTCTTTTATTAATGTACAGTATCTCATAAAAGTAAATACACCCCTCACATTTCAGCAACCATTTTATTATATGTTCTCAAGGGACAATACTATAGAAATGAAACCTGAATATATTTAAGAGTAGTCGATATTCAGATTTACTGTCCTCTAAAAATAACTAAATATATAGCCATTATTGTCAAAATAACTGCCAATCAAAGTGAGTACACCCTAAGTGAACATACGTGCCAATATTCCAATGTAGTCATTATAGTCCAAAGTGTCAATATTTTGTGTTAGCAGCACTGCCTTAAGCTTTCTAGGCATGGAATTCACCAGAGCAGCACAGGTTGTTGCTGGGATCCTCTTCCACTCCTCCATAATGACATCACAAAGCTGCTGAATGTTAGACACATGTTGCTTCTCCACTTTCCGCTTGAGGATCCCTCACAAGTGCTTAATAGTCTGGAGATATACTTGGCCACATCATCACCTTGTGTTGATGGGTTTTTGTGTTGTTATTATGTTACGACACTGATGTTTCAGTTTCTAAAGGGAGGGCATCATGTTCTGCTTCAGAATGTCACAGTACATGTTGGAATCTATGTTTTTCTCAATGAACCGCAGCTCCCCAGTACCCCAGACAAAACACAATTTCCTTGGTACTCCTCACCAGGGCGTCACCACACATACTGGACACCATCTGAGCCAAACAAGTTTGTCTTAATCTCATCAGACCACAGGACATGGCTCCAGTAATTCATGCTATTAATTGCAAGGTATGTTCTGAGTGGAACCTGTCTTGGAAAACCTCTGTATGACCTGGCCACAGTACTGTAACTCAGTTTCAGAGTGTTGGCGATCTGCTTATAGCCTCGGCCATCTTTGTGGAGAGCAACAATTCTAATTTTCAAGTTCTCAGAGAATTCTATGCCATGATGAACATCCAGTGGTCTTTATGAGAGAATTGTACTCAAAGCACTAAATATTAACCTACTCTAACACACGATACACACATTTGTATGGTCCTGTCAAGCAGACAAAACATGAACATGATAGATAGGATAGACTGAGATAGATAGAGTGCAGACTGTGCATGAATGATTTGCCTGGTGGAAACAAAAACGTAAAAATAATAATTAAAAAAACAATTATGTTGCTATGTTATTTTGTCTATTGGGTCCACACTGAAAGTTCCATGTTTGATTTTTATGAAAGAAAAAGCAAACTAAGACATGTTTCAGGATCTTGTTTCCACAAGATCATTCTCAAGCACATGGTAAAAACACATCCAGTTTCCATTCTGAATACTACAGTAAACATTGTTTTTTATGCTGCACATTATAGCAAGCATGTTTACATTATGTGTATAAAAAAACTGTATGTTAGCAGCATGCATTTCTGAGCAAAAAAAATGGGCTAAGCCCAAAATGGCAAACTATTGAGCTTTTCCACAAATCATTAGTCAGGAAATGAACAAGCATTAACCAAATAGATAAAGAAACTCATTATGGGATAGACATGTGGGTAAGCTTGCAGACAGCTTCTTCCAGAAAAAGAGCCAATGTTTTTCCCTCTAATGTTGATAAGCTTCAAACAGTTGATAAATTGTTTAACATGAGACCACATGTTCTCTATAAGTATCAAATTTGGATTCTGATCTTGTGCCAAACGCACCTGTTCTCAAGTCACATCTTTTGTGGTATGTGCAGTATGAACAACAACAAAAAAAACATTTGATTATCCTTTTTTTTAGGAAAGCAACTCTTCATTTGTGGGATAGAAGCCTTCATGAAATATGTTTTTGTATTTTAAAGCATTCATTGACATTTCACAGTGCTTCAGCTCACCAGTACCAGCAGCTGAAAAAGCTTCCCACAACATGACATCTCCTCCTCCATGCTTAACTGTGCTAGAGATGCGTTCACTATTCCATTTCTCACCATGTTTTCGAAGACAACTCTCAGGAGCATTAGCATGAGAGTCAATCATTAGTCATCACTCCACACAACTTTGCTTTGAATCAAACTTCTCATTTTTGAAAAAGGCGCACTCAGGTGTGCATTTCTTTCATTCTTGGTGATTCCAATTATTTGTTTGTTAAAACCATTAAACTTTTAATATTTTGGCATTTCCTAATTTTCACCCAATCATTTAATAACCTGCGAATTTAAATTTTTACATTTACATTTACATTTGCGGCATTTAGCAGACGCCCTTGTCCAGAGCAGCGTACAAAAGTGCTTTGAGTCTCTAGCAATTAATAAATCTACACTGGTGCGCTACAAACTTAATATAAATATAATTCTTGAAATACCATTATACCATTTTAACCCTTATAAGCTACCAAGCAACGGAGAATGAAGAAATGCAATATTTTTTTTAAACTGCTACTCAAGCTGCATAAAAGGGCCACACGACACATTCGTAGGAAAGTGTTTACCCTCTTTCACATACATGACCTTACACATGATGCCCATGATTGGCTAGTGTTGCTGTGATTAAGATAGCAGGGTCATTTGATCTCTTTTTGGCTCTCGGCCACAGATGGCTAATTCCAACTTGCGATTTCCCAAAAATAGAGCACCTAGGACTCACATTAGAGATGTGGCATTCAGCATTCCAGACTACACTCAGTCATCATATAGTCTTCTCAAATTAACCTCAAATTTCTGTAATTCTCTAATTTATACATTTTCCACCTGCCTTTACTACTGAATTTGCCAGCTTCAGGATGCCACATTGTAGAATTTCTTAGATAAAATAAAATGAAGAGGTTTTTGACTCTGTAAAAGCATCATAGTGTAGAGTAAAGAAGACCCTGAGGAAGGGGAGAGAAAAGAAAATGATAATTCAATCGATTCGAGTGATACAGTCTGGCAAGCTGAACAGCCTTCACCTGAATGCTAAAATAGAGCACAGAGCTGTAGAGGTCTGATCATGTTTCTGCATTGTTGTTCAGGTGCTCTCAGAAGAGACGAGTCTTCAGGAATTTTAAGGCTATGAATGTGCAGCGTAAATGAAGCTGGGAGACTCAATACGCCTTTGCCGAACCACAAGAGAAAAATGTCAGGTTCTAAATGGGGGTGGTATTACATTTGTGATACAATGTCTGACACATACTGAACGCCTACATTACGTTGACATTTTAATTTCAGCCAAAGTTTTCTCGGCTCTATATTCTATTATAATGTTTTATGCACTGCTATTCTTTTTTTTTTTTCTTTTTCAGCAGCCACCTACAAATACCACATTTTTGACTTTTTCCTTTTGATTTTGCTCCATTGTGTTTAACATTGTGTCTATTCTTAACGTTTTAATACTCATGGAAACCACATGGAAATGTATCCATGTGGTTTTGTACAAGTAGCTCAAATGTTATGATTCACACATTTTCATATTACATGAGTTTGTTTTTTTCTTCTCAATTCATTCTTCGTTTTTCATTTAATTATTTATTTGTTCACACCCCCTACCCCCATATGATTCATTTATTTTTACTTTAATTTCTTGCCTTGTTTATTCATATTTACAGGATTTTTTTCACAACTAGTTTAACTTTGTTAATAATTGTTAGGAGAAGGCAGGTGTGTGTGCAAAGTTATTTTTTTTAAATAAAAGACAGAAAAGGCTAAATTAACCTAGGCACAAAAATAGAGACTAGGATTTTGAGGTAGAAAAAGACATACTGTACATTAAAATGTAAATACTTGTGCTCACTAACTAAAATGTAAACAGGTGCAGACAGTGACATGGCATGGCAGGTGGCATGAGCCGGTGAGCTGCAGTGGCTGAGGGTGTTTTAACTTCCATGTGTATTTTTTTTAATGATTATTTAGTACACGTTTTGGAGACAAGGTGAGGGAGGCGAGATTGAGATGGTTTGGACATGTGCAGAGGAGGGACATGGGTTATATCTGTAGGAGAATGCTGATTATGGAGCCACCAGGTAGGAGGAAAAGAGGAAGGCCAAAGAGGAGGTTCATGGATGTGGTGAAACAAGCCATGCAGGTAGTTGGTGTGACAGAGGCAGATGTAGAGGACAGGGGGTTGTGGAGATGATTGATCCGCTGTGGTGACCCCTAATAAGAGAGGCCGAAAGAAGAAGAAGAAGAAGACATCATTTTTACATTATTATCATATTATTCACATCATATGTACATGAGTCTACATGTGCAATTTCATGGCATACCATGGTGTCATTCATGGTTCACAATAATATGTTTTTTTTCATACATTATGAGATATTACGTAATCATCTTTTCATATTAAGTAAGTAGCAAGTAGCAAAGTAGGTGTCTAGTTTTGTCTAAAGAAGTTCAGCAGTTTAGCTTATATTGAAATGTGACTGGTTATGTAGGAGAAGGTCAGTGTACAGTGTGTTAATCAACATTCACTGCATATACACTATTTAGACATTACTTGGACATCCAGCTATATTGTGGTTCTTTCTTAAACTTTTACACCAAAGTTGGAGGACACAATTGTGTAGGATGTCTATTGATGCAGTAGCATACATTTTTCCCTTCATTTGAACTAAGTAACCCAAACCTGTTCCAGCATGACAATGTCTCTGTGCACAAAGCCAGCTCCATTATGGTTGACATAGAATTGGTTTGCATGGTTTCGAAGTGAACATTTTTAAATGGCCTGCTACAGAGCTCTGACCTTAAGCCTGTTGAGCACTTTTGGCATGAATTAGAATGCTGAGTGCATCCCAGGTCTCCTTACTCTACATAAGTTACAAACGCCCTTGTGGCTGAATGAGCACAAATCTCCACAAGCACATTCCAAAATCTAATTTAAAATCTAGAGGTTATTATTACACCAAACTGGGACTTAATGTGGAATGGGATGTTTAAAAAGCACATACAAATCTAGTGTCCACAGATTTTTGTCCATATAGTGTGGCTGCATTTTTACAGACAATTTTTTTAATGTGGAAAGTTTAAGAATGCATCCTTGCACCCTATTATACCGTTGATAAATGAGACCCCTCATGTGGGACACTATGCATGTGGATGAACCTCTAAGAATCTAGGACTTTAGCCTGACAGGAGCAGCTACAGTGAGCCAGTGAAGGCAGATGAAGAGGGGAATGAGGTGCATGTTGTAGTTGACCCAAGGCCAGATGCGCTGCTGATTTTTGGATTGTCTCCAGTGAGATAAATAGCTGCACTCGATTTGAGAGGAGACGCCATGACCTTGTTTTTCTTTTTAAATGACAAAAGATACACCTTGCTGTAAAAAATACGCCTCTTGTACCACCTACTTTAGATGGATTATGTGAGATTCTTCTTAACGCCCATCTGTATTTAAAATATATGCAGTTGCCTTGGCCATAGTGAGAGCTTCTTCATTTTAAATAGGCAAAGAAGTAAATACATGCTGTGCAGAAACATTTTCTGGTGGTATGTTGTAAAGATCCATTTAAAATATACATAAAAATTCAAAACAAGTTCTCATAAGTCAAAAGGTCAAAAAGGTGATTATTTTCTATAGCAGCACGTACAGGTTTATGCTTAGGTTTAGTGTGCTTATTATTACCGTATTTTTCAGACTATAAGCCGCTACTTAAACAACGAAGCGGCTAATTTATGAATTTTTCCTGGGTTTTTCCCGGTTTCACAAACTTCAAGCAAACTGAGCCCCATAACATTAGACAAATGAAATTTCCGAACGGAAACAAAAAAACGTACCTCACCTGTGTTCTGAGCTGCATGGCATCGGGTGGTGATTTTTAAATGCACGACGATGCCAAAAGAAAAACTCCCGAGAGAAATAGTTGTGAAAGGAAGGAGGAAGACAGTGAACAATGACTTTCTTGGTCGGCTACTGTTTAGATACAAGCCGTTGTAACGCGTTGAGTCTGGGTCATGGGAGAGCGCGCTAACTCCAGCAACAGAAATCATATAAGCACAGACAGGTTTTTATTTTTCTTGGCAACATCGTTACGGGTTAGTCAAAGAAACTTAGAAATGAGCATCAGAAAATAATAACCACATAATCCTTGGTCTTGCACACATGCAGTAATACCGGAAAATTTTGGCGGCAGGCTATTCTCAAAATACAGCTATGATCCTAAAGGAAGCGCAACATATTTCTCCCGTTACACCGTGTGTAACGTGTCTTTCGTTAAAGCCTGTGTAAAGTTTATTAGTTTCAGTGTAGGCTTATAGACAGGTGCGGCTTATTTATGTTCAAAATAAAAATCTTTGTCAAATTCAGTGGGTGCGGCTTATATATGGGTGCGCTTTATAGTCCGGAAATTACGGTAATAATTTATTGCATTTTATCAACGGTTACTGAACAACCCCAATTCCAGAAAAGTAGGGATACTGTGTAAAATGTACATAAGAACAATAATTAGCAAATTTCATAAACCCATATTTTATTCACAAAAGAACATAGAATACATATCAAATGTTTGAACTGAGAAAATATTAAATTTGTAGAGAAAAAATATATATATTTTGAAATGAATGGCAGCAACACTGGGATGTTTACCATGGTGTTGTATCCCCTGTTCACCAAATGCACCAAATATTTTCAATTGGTGAAAGGTCCGAAAAGCGGGCAAGCCAGATTAGCTCACGGACTCTTTTACTTTGAGGCCATGCAGTATGCAGTTAATATTGTATTGCTGAAATATACAGGGCCTTCCTTGAAAAAATGTTGCCTTCTGGATTGGAGTATGTGCTGCTCTTAAACCTGTATATATCAATCAGCACTGACTGTGCCTTTCCAGATGTGCAAGCTACCCATTCCACGGGCATTAATGCACCCCCATACCATCAGAGATGTGGCTTTTTGTAATAAACATGCTGATAACAAACAGAAAGGTTCTCCTCTTTAGTCCAGCAGACATGGCGCCCATGGTTGCCAAAGAGAATGTCAAATTTGGATTCGTCTGACCACAGAACAGTTGTCCACTTTGCCACAGACCATTTTAAATTAGCTTTGGCACAAGAAAATAGCGGCGTTTCTGGATCATGTTCATATATCACTTCTTTGCATGATAGAGCCGTGATTTGCAGTTTTGGATGGCAATGCCTCTCACAGACAGTAACTTTTGGAAGTATTCCTGAGCCCATGCAGTGATGCTCATCACAGACTCATGCCTTTTTAATGCAGTGCCATCTGAGGACCCGAAGATCACGGGCATCCAATATTGTGTTTCGCCCTTGTCCTTTGCTCACTGTCAGGGCAGTGACTACGCGAAGGAAACGAGAGTAGCTCTATCATGTTTATTCTGATTAACAACACAAACACGAGTCAGGGAGTCACGAACCGTGATGCGGGATCAGTCTGTAACGCGAGTAATATCTGGAAAGCGGGAGTAGTCTGTAAAACGAAGGCAATCCGTGCAATCGGCACCAGGTGCAGGAACCAGCAGGGAACGCTGGCAGTCAGGAATCCAGGAGATCACAAGCATGACAATTAAGAACCGACAGCAAGTGACTCTGGAACGGGAGTTTATAAAGGTTATTTGGTAACGATGAACTGGTGTCGGTAATCAATGCCGGGAGCAGCAGAGAGAGTGGCAGCATGACAGCCACCGAGGGGGGCGTGGCAGGTGGATCCCTGACACTCACAGAGATTTCCCCAAATTCTCAGAATTTTTTGGATGATATTATGTACAGTAGATGATGATATATTTTAAGTCTTTGCAATTTTACATTGTAAATATGTGTTTATAAGATTTGCAAATACTTGCATTTTGTTTTTATTTACATTTTACCCAGTGTTCCAACTTTTTTGGAATCTTCTTGTGGAAGGAGTCTATAGTCCCAGCACTTTTGTTTTGGACTTTCTATGTAACATGCCCAGATGTGTTTTTTGTTTTGTTTGGTTTTCTCCTAAAGACACTGAGGAGCAAACAGCTATTATTGAGAAATTGTAGCTAATGGTTAAAATTTTGGACTTTATGCCGGAAGGTTGTTAGTTCAAATTGCAGTAAAAACTTTCTTTCAGCTTCTCCCATTAGGGGTCACCACAGCGGATCATCCGCATGTTTGATTTGGCACGTTTTTACGCTGGATGCCCTTCCTAACATAACCCTCCCCATTTATCCGGGCTTGGGACCGGCATTAAGAGTGGCTGGGGTTGGTTTCCTGACCGGGGATCGAACCCGGGCCGCAGCGGTGAGAGTGCCGCAGCCTAACCACTAGACCACCAGGGAACCTGTAAGTTCAAGTTGCAGTAATCAAGCTTAAATTGCAAGCTGCCTCTGCTGGGCCCTTGAGCAAGGCCCTTAATCCTCAACTGCACTGATATTTGAATAAGATAATTGTAAAGAGCTTTGGGTAAAAGTGTCTGAACAAATTGCATTAATATAATATATTTTTTTTAAATACCTGTTTTTGTGGATGTTTCACAGCACTGACAAATAATATAATCTAATAATCGACCTTATTATTAAAAAGTCGTTTATAAATGTCATCAAAATGTGTCCAATCTAAACTGCTACACGATGGTGTTAATTTCCCCTTGCCATTTTCTCGATAATCATTTCAAAAGTTCATTTATAAAGAACATTTATCACCTAGGACATTATTAGCTCTGTTAAAAGACACGGCTGGGGAAAAAAGGGGTAGCTGTGAAATGTAATCTTCACAGTGTGCTCCATCAGTCTTTGTAGTTTTAAAAACACCTCACACTGAATCTCAGTTTGAATCCCAAGTAAAAAAAAAAAAAAGTAAAAAAAATAAATATATATAACCCCCTTTCTCACATAAGGTTAAATAATTCATACCATACGCTCACACCCAGCAAGCTAATTCTCAAAGAGCTACTTGATACGAAAAGAACGTCAGACAATCATCTGGAATATTTGTCACTGTTTGACACTTGACAGTCTGTTCGTCTGAAGAAAGACTGCACAATGAATTTTTCCAGCTCTACCTTTCCAGGCAAGCAAATGTGTTAAAGTTGGGTGTTTCAGTTTCAGTGTCAGTAAATGTTTGACACGCCATGGATCACTATTAAGAGTTAGTCTGTGAGTTGTTTTTCTGTCTATGGCATCGCTGTGTGACTTGCTGAAGCAGAACTCCTCCGTATGTGACTCAGTGTGACCCACTTACTTCTCATGGTGGCTTTGATTGACTGGCAAGCACATTCACTCCCATTCAGTTCCTCTCCATGAACAACTTATTTATTCATGTTTGTTTTGATCTCCAATCCGGCTTTATACATAAAGTATTTGTTTAGCAAATTATTTTGCCTATAAAATTGCGTTTTCTGAAGTGAAGTTTGTCAAAAATGTGACCGTCAAATAATGGCAACACTAAATATAGAATTTAACATAGAGTCATGGCTTCTGTGCCTGTCAGCCTCAGTAAATTACATGACCTTTGTTCCCTTTAGTCTTATTAAAAGGTGTGTCTTCGGTGCCCTTCGGTCTCAGTTAAAAATGTCCTCTGTGCCTGTCAGTCTAAGTAACAGTTTTGTCCTCTGTGCCAGAGAGTCTTAGTAAAAGGTGTGTCCTCTGTGCCTGTCAGTCTCAGTAATAATAGTGCCCTCTGCCACTTTCAGTGAATGTTTTTTGTTTTGTTTTTAAATGAACTGTATCAGTAATGTATTCTATTGTAAATGTGTGTCATACTTTCTTAAAAAAATTAAATAAAAAAATATTGAATATAAATTACACATTATATGTTTCAGACATTGACCTGTAGTTTAAGTAAGGCTGTCTGATTAAATATGACAACATTAGATCAATCTTTCAATAATAACATGCACTGACTTGATGTAGTAATTTATATTTTATTTACACATGAATGCTTGATGCCTGCATGATTTGGGGAGAAAAGCATTAACACCTGAGCAATGTGGCATGTAAATAGACAGTCCTGTTTAGACCATACTAATGACCCAATTACACATTCTGCTGCTAATGCATCCCACTTCCTGTTTAACCAAATTATTAATCAGCTTCCCAAATGACAGTGGGTCAGTGTCGGAAGCCGAAGGTCTTTTTACCATGAGTCTCAACTAAACACTTGAAATAGCAGCACAACAATGAGGCTGTTTTTTTTGTAATTTAATTTCATGGTCAGACTCTGGCCCCTTGAAAGGACCGAATGAGTGCGTGTACTGAATTATAATGCGGTGGAATAAATGAAGGGGTCTAGAGGCAATTTCAGGACCTTTTTTTTGTCCTACAAGCCTCGCATTAATACGCATCTGAAATGACTTTTCGAGCTCCAGGGAGAATCTCTTTTGCAAAACTAAGAGGAGAAGCAATGAAAGAAAACAAGATTTAGGCAAGAGACAGTTATTTGTATATGACACTGAAAGAGCGACACACAGGTACACACAGGTCCTCAAACTCTCAGGGGAAATTTAGATTTTAATATTAGCAACCCTTATTTATATATATATTTTTTAAACACTCTGTTTGTGCTTGTAAGTCACTCTGGATTAAAGTCTCTGTCAAATAAATGCATGCGAATAATAGTATTTTGACAGAAGGTAACCCAAATCGAACTGGTATTTCATTACGGTGCAGTAATGAAATGCGACAACCAGGATGTGGTGTTTTCACTGACAGGTTGCGGAATGTCCCGAATTCTACAATTAATTGAAAATCCACCATTACACATGGCACCAAGCTGAGGAAACTGATCTTTGTACATCCACACTATGAAATACACATACGCATAACAGTTCAATATGAAATTTCACCATTTTTCATAGAGAACAACAATTAGTCTCTAAAGGTGTAAGTGGAATTAAAGCTCCTTCTGTTGTGTTCACTCGCAATGTTCTGGCTTATTTGATTCAAGCCATTTCCTAGTGTTTTATAACAACCCAATTGTATTATGTATTTAAAAATTACTTACCATGTCTTACCATTTTGTTCATTGTTAGCTATTTCTGAAGCAAAACACAAGGGTGAAGGCAGTAAGCAGCCATGAGTGATAATGAACAGGACAGGAATACGAGATCAGGACAATCAGGACCTTTATGAAAGTCAAAAAGTGTGATAATACCTCAGGCTTGACTAAAAGAGGGCTATAGGCTAACAGTTGTGTAGAAATGAAACTCTTTAACTAATTACACAGTTCATCTGTGTCAGACAAAGTGACTCATTATTCAAGCTTTCAATTAAGAAAGTGGGCATTTGTTGTTATTTGAATTTGTGTGGATGTGTCCACTGAGAATAAAAGCAAATCAAATCACTATTTATTTGAGAAAAAAGGCAATGGGGGTTTTGATTTTGTACCTATTATTCATTCAACACTTAAATAAGAAATAAAACGTGATGAGGCATGCATTTAGAAGAAAGTAATTAACAGCAGGGTGGTGTGTGCTGTGAAGCAGGGCAATGTGAAGTTATTGTTTCCACCCACAAGGTGATTTCCTGAAGTTAACAGAATTTTAAAAAGCAAATGCAGAAATGGCTTGTTTTTTACCTTTATAGGGCAACGATTTAATGATACATGAAATATATCCCTGTCATTACTTACATTATAGCAGCGGTGGGCAGTCAGAGCCAGCAAAGCCTTCTCTGCTGGCCTAAACACTATCAGAAGCACTGACCTACATTTACAACATAAATTCTGATGTTTGTTCCATGAAATTGTATTAATGTATTCCCAACAGTTTATTCTCTTCATTTCGTAGTGTTTCTCTTGGCTGCACTGCTTCCAGTACATGTATGTGAATGTTAGATTTTTTTGTCCAATCAGATTTCACCCTTTATGTGCTGCCATATTTAATCTGCCCAGGGGCTCATGTTATTAGACAAATATTGATTATATTGATGTAGGTGGCACAACTGCGGTGGTAGTGTAGAGGTTTAGAATTGTCTAAACTGGGTTTCTTGCTTTAGTAAATTGGTGTTCACCCTCCATATGCGCAATGCGTCTCTCTCTGTAATGCCACGTGTTGTTATATTGCGTTTTTGTATTGTATTGATGGTTTCTATAATTGTGACATGATAGTGGTCGTATGAAGAGGTGGATTAAGTCGGGTAAGTCACCATTGAAGGCCCAGGTACCAAATGCATGACCTGCCACTGCATTATATCAGCATGTAACAGTCACCCCCTTATCATTTTAAAAAGCATAAAGATGTAGGTTGTCATTTTACAAAAAAAGTTAAATTCCCACAAAGACCTCAGGTCAGGAGTATTTGATGACCCCAGGTCTCTGTCTATCACACACTTTTAAAAAGTTTTAAAAAATATCATTCATAAATCAGCCTGCATTTGAACTTTTATTTAAAAAAATCTATATATCAGTGGGCAAAACTATGGATAATATATAAACCTAAACTGAAGTCAGTATTCTTCTGGGCACTTTACTCTAACTGGGCACAGGCACTGACATAAGGATCAGCATGTACTCAGAAATGGCTCAATTAAGACAGTCAGTGGGGCGAGGTGTTGATTGCTCTTGCAAATATAAAGGACGAATCCAGCACCTGGTGCACTAACAGACATGGACCCATGCCAGAGTCACATATGGGGGCCATTTTCAGGTAATAAAGACGATATGAGCTAAACAGACAGCTCCATGCTGTGGTGCTGCGTTAATATCACGTGAGAAAAATCTCAAGTGAGACAATGGAAGAACTTTCCTGCATTCCATTAATGTTAGCTGTGCTCAGGTGAGATGTAAGCATATGCAGCTGTTTCAAAATAATAAACAAAATGAAACATGCTTTTTACTAAAATGTAAAGCAAAATGGAAATTTGACTATAACCAGAGGAGGTTTATGATACATTTATAACAGATTCTTCTTGTAAGAATAAATAGTCATGTAAGTCCTCTTGTAAGAACTATTCTGTAAGCAGGTCAGCTAGTGAGATACACAGGCAAGGAGATACATAGGTAGATAACAAGCTATCTGGGTTAACACTTTGACAAGAAAATATCCAGCAGAAATGACAGGAGTCTCTGTTAGCAAACGCTGCATCTTATACAATCATTTACTTTCATAGTAAAAAAGCCTTGTCACAATTCATGAGGCAGGAGAGTGTCAGAGCACAAAGGGACCATTTTCTCTTTTAAAGTCAACATTTCCTGCATGATGTTGATGTTGGGTTTGTATTCAGGTTCTCTCCAGGACTTTACTTTTCTAGGGGAAAAAAAAGTGTTGAAAGCTCACTAGAATTCAGAGTTCAAAAGCGGCTTTGTAAGTCCAGAGCAGGAACAGAAACAATAGCCGACAAGCAGAAATATGAATTATTCCCAGTGTGTCAGCTGCAGAAGTGGTGTGTATTTAGTGTTAAATCTAAATAAAAGTACAATATTGAAATACCGTAGGTTTAGGAAGAATGTGTGTGTGTGTGTGTGTGTGTGTGTGTGTGTGTGTGTGTGTGTGTGTGTATATATATATATATATATATATATATATATATATATATATATATATATATATATATATATATATATTTTTTTTTTTTTTTTTTTTTTTTTTTTTTTTTTTTTTTTTTTATTTACAATCCGATGCATAAACTGTAGGTCCATACATACATACATATATAGTTGCTCTGTACTTGAGCCTTTTTCACACAGATAAATTTCGATTAAGTTCGATTCTACAATCCAGACCCACAGAGAAGCAGTTACTGGAAATAAATGAGTTACTTAACTACTATTAATTATTCAGTAACTAGAGTAAATCTATTTGCTCACTTTCACAATATGTACTACAGTAGGTTAGAATATACTCAGTAGTCACTTCTTACAAAAAATTTGTTTTGCAAGAAATGTCCTGCAATATTATTTTTCACTTAAGTGTGTCATTATTTGCGTGAACTAATTGTCTTTATATAGCAGGCAGTTTGTGAACCATTAAAAGCCCTGGTTTTGAGTTTTCTTTTTCTTTTTTTAATTGTGTTTTTTAATTACTTTGTCTATTGTCGTGATGTTTTTCTGTCAAAACCACTAACAGGAATGTTAGCTGAACTTCAAGTGGTTCATTTTTTAGTTTTTGGTTTAAACGTTGCATTTGTCATCTGAATCTGTCCAAAGTGCAGAATACTAGCCAAATGTTTATTATGTTTTTGTTTAATAAAAAAGAATCCTTTATTCTGCACTTCCAGTAAAAAGCTGGCTTGATTAACTCAAAGTAACAATGTGCTAAGAACTAATACATGTGAGAACAGCGATGCCCCCAGTGGAGCGTCAGAGCAAGCTAGGCACTTTTTCTCTCCACTTCAGGATCATTAATATGTAAAATAGTGCCCCGCTCCTGGATTACCACTTATCCATCATTGTCCAAGTTGATGCCACTTTAAATTTTAGCTCTTAGATGCAGGGCTATCATCCAACCACTGAAGAACGGGTTTAAAGGGCTTATATTAATAATCAGCCACCATAGACAGTACTATGCTCCCATTTGGAAATGAGTTCTTACTGGAATTAATTAATAAGAGTCAAATTAAGACGCTGCATATGCGAGGGACATTGTTACTGAGCAAATGAGCCACAGCAATCAGCTAATCAGTCAATTAATCTGTGCCAGATGAAGTGAGTCACTATTCAAGGCTTCATTTAGCAAAATAGATTACAGGAAAGTGAAGAGTTCTTGTACTGTGTGGGGTTTTAGGAGTTATCGAAAAAGAAACGTTTATCAAAAGTCTCCAGTTATATGTTCAAAAACATTTAAAAGTCGTCTTGTAAAAACTATTCTGTAAGCAGGTCAGCTAGCTAAATACACAGGCAAGGAGATACATAGGTAGATAACAAGCTATCTGGGTTAACACTTTGACAAGAAAATATCCAGCAGAAATGACAGGAGTCTCTGTTAGCAAATGCTGCGTCTTATACAATCATTTACTTTCATAGTAAAAAAGCCTTGTCACAATTCATGAGGCAGGAGAGTGTCAGAGCACAAAGGGACCATTTTCTCTTTTAAAGTCAACATTTCCTGCATGATGTTGATGTTTGGTTTGTATTCAGGTTCTCTCCAGGACTTTACTTTTCTAGTTGGAAAAAAAGTGTTGAAAGCTCACTAGAATTCAGAGTTCAAAAGCGGCTTTGTAAGTCCAGAGCAGGAACAGAAACAATAGCCGACAAGCAGAAATATGAATTATTCCCAGTGTGTCAGCTGCAGAAGTGGTGTGTATTTAGTGTTGAATCAAAATAAAAATGACAATATTGAAATGTTGTGTTTGTGTATATATATATATATATATATATATATATATATATATATATATATATATATATATATATATATATATTTGAAGAACCTACAATATGACATATTTTCAGTTCACTTTTTTGTTATGTATATAATTCCACGTGTTAATTCATAGTTTTGATGCCTTCAGTGTGACTCTACAATTTTCATAGTCATGAAAATAAAAAGAACTCTTTGAATGAGAAGGTGTGTCCAAACTTTTGGTCTGTACTGTATATATATATCTGAAGAGGATTTGATATATATATATATATATATATATATATATATATATATATATATATATATATATATATATATATATATATATATATATATATATATATATCAAATCCTCTTCAGAGAATGTCTGAAAAATGTATAAAAGAACAAAATATAAATATAGGTTTGAGGACAATCCCAAACAACACACTGGCGCTGAAGTGTTATGTGTTCTTACTAAAATGTCAGAATTTGGTGCACTTGAAATGTTCCATACACGAAATGCAACCATAACAACTTCTAATAAGACATTTTGATGGTTGAAATTCCTGTTATTCTTTGTGGCAGATATTCGGTGGGGATTACCCATAATGCACTACCCCTGCTTTCACACTACTCACTTGTATTTTGTCTCTTGTGGGCATTAATCAAGGGCTACTCTTATCATTCTCAGCATGTACATCATTTTTTTAAAAAGACAGTTTATTCTAAGAATACTATTAAACGTATACAATATGTCTTAAAAATCGATTCTAAATGATTTTATAGGTTTTGTATGAGGTTTCTAAAATTGGTTGACTTTTCTAATTTCTTTTTTTAGTTATTACTTCTTACGTATTTATTTTTTCACATTTAATGAGAGATTGTATATGACAGGATAAGATGAAAAAAAAACAATATTAATTTTCCTTTAACATTTGGAAGACTGAATAAGGGCAGTTACTTTCTAAATTTCTGTTATGTTTTTTTGACATTTCAAGGCCATAATTATGTTCACCAGATGAGTATGGTGAAAGGTATAACAAACAATGGGCTAAAAATATATACAATTTTGAGATGAGTTTTTTAAGTAAACTGCCTAAATGTAGCATAAAGAGGAACGAATAATTTGAAATCTCTTCCTGACCTAAAAAGTCATTCTAGCAAGCGATCTTGAATATAGTCAAATGTATGCTGTATTTGTATATCATTCATATTTCTTATCAATAATCTATTTTAAGATTTTTAAAATCTTAAACAATTAAACCTATTTTGGAACAAAATTACTCATTTTAAGCGTATCATTTTTGCAATCAATTATTTTCAAATTATTTTCTTTTTTCAATAGAACAAATGGTTTAAATAGGTTTAATAATCTTAACCCAGCCATTAGGGTTGCACAAGCCAGTGCACTCTTAGTGCCGGTCCCAAGCCCGGATAAATGGGGAGGGTTGCGTTGGGAAGGGCATTCAGCATAAAAAATGTGGCAAATCATATATGTGGATCACTAATCAGAATTTCATACCAGATTGGTCTGCATCCCCAGACCTCCTCATTCTCATCAGTACCTGACTTTACTAACACCATTTAGGCTGAATAAACACAGATCTCCACAAGCACACTCCAAAATCTAGTGGAGCTTCTTCCCAGAAGAGTAGAGGTTACTATAAAAGCAAATGTAGAAAGAAAATCCGCGGAATGCGATATTCATAAAGGCACATATGAATCTTGTGTTATATATATTGTGATTGTGTGATCTAATGACTCCGAAAGTTCCGCTGCATTCGCAAGAGCCTACTGTCACTCTACTCATGCATGACTCCTTATTAGCCCATGTTTCATTAATTTGTTTCTCAACATGTTCTGACATGAGTGAGTTGACAAGCTTGGAAATGAGATTTAAGCCTCCCATCTGCTTCCTCCGCACAGCGCTAATAAGATGACCGCTTACAAACGAGAAACTTCTCTGGCATGCCTATTGTACATCTCAACTAGTTAATCCTATTAAAATGTGACTGTTCCTCCTCTGAGAGGAACAGAGCATGTAAGCAGGGTTAAAATTTATATAGATGTAGATTGACTAGATAAACTATTATCTATCTATCTATCTATCTATCTATCTATCTATCTATCTATCTATCTATCTATCTATCTATCTATCTTTATCTATCTATCTAGGATCTTGCACACAGAGCAGCTGTCTATGGTGTGTCCCTTTGTGTGTTAATTCTTTCTTACGTAGTTGTGTAAGTTCAACCATTGGATAAAAAAAAAAAAAAAACTGATGACCTTGACTCTCAGACGTGTAGCAGGTTACTGTATTAATGTTAAATAGGTCTGCATTTGAAGCATGATTTATTACATTAGCAGCTTGAATGATTGGTATTAGTTCTATAGCAGCATTCATTTATCCTTGTCGGTGGTTACGAGCGTGACTTTTTCACGTTTTCTCAATGCCACATTGCTCAAATTTAGATTTAATTTAATACTATTACTACTATAATAATCCAGCATTTTGATAGTGTATTTTATTCCAGTATCATGGCGGTAATATGCACTGTAGAATTTACTGTGCAAGATCTAGAATGCAATAAACTAATGATAATTGTGTAAAGCGTCCACTATGGTCAATAAGGGCCACATCATGGAGGAGAAAAAGCATAAAGTTTTTTATATTTCTGATTTTTCTGGCTTCGCATGGAAGTGTGGAGTATGTGAAAGTGGTGATGTCTAGGGGTGAATGAGTCAGCTGTAATCTTTCCACTATGCTTCCTGTCCCTGCTGCCATAGATGTCTTGCAGAGATAACAGATTACAGATGACCATTTCTGCAGTTTGATTAGGTGTCAACCCATACTGTTGGATGGATTCAATGATCATATAGTAGACCTAGTATTCAGAGCCAGCAGGTGAATTTCTTCAACTGCTGCAATAAGAAAATGATTTTCTCTGCTCACTTGGAGGTCTCAGCATACTTCATGTAGACATGATGTTTTTAGTTTACAAGAACGATATGATATACTTGTTGAGCAACTGGAAAGTGGGTGTTGTTTATGAAGATGGAAAAAATACTCACGTATTCAAACAGCAACTCATAGCAGGCATGTAGAATTCATAACACTCAATTCTTTAAACTGTGTAAGAATACTAATGCAAACCTTGAATGATTTCAGATCAGATAAATTGCAATAAATGCATTCAAACATTTAGATTATGCTTATGGTATGGTAAATAGCTTGTGTATTGTTTTAGTTACTAACCTACATTTTTTATATTAAGTGCAGTAACTGAAGAAATATAAAAAAAGAACATTAGGACATACAAGACCATTCATTTAATTAATGAACAAAAATAAATACAAATAAAATATGTTAGATATTTCATACTGTAGTTTGATTTGATGCAAACATTCACACAGGGTTACCAAAGATTTACATATGGCCCATTGTGTGTGGGATTGTCTTTGGGTGTTGAGGCAATAACACAAGCATACAGTTGTGCTCAGGAACTATAGTCATTGTGTGCTTGGAATATTTGTCTTTTTTTCAGACTAGTATAATATATGAGGATTTGAAGTAAGTGGGGGAGAGGTAATTGGTCTAGAAATGTATTAAAATATCTGAAAACACCAATGCCAGTTGCTCACAGCAGTGCTTTCAGTTGAATAGTGAGATTAAGTCTTATCCTGGACCTTCTCTCACCTTTTAATCACTCTTCAGACAAGAGCCTGGTGATACCCAGCTTGCTGAGGGTGGGATGGCAATGAGGTACATGAACTGAGGTGAGAAGGGCAGATTGTTTGCTGCTGATATTCATCTGTAGCAACAGTGTTCTATATTTTTTTGTGTGTAAGAATAAGTCACAATGTATTATAGCGGTTAAAGAAGGTCCTAAGCCAGTAAAAAGTAAAAGTAGTCCAGACGACTTCGAAATCACTAAAACCAACAATCCCAGTCTGTATTGCTGGTGAATAGCAGTGCAAGTTCATGTGTTTAAATTATTCAGAACCTTTCGGATGATGGAGCTCTGAAAGGTCACGCAGGTCACTTCGTATTTGCTGGTATCACCTCTGGTCCTTATTTTAGTGCAATGATTTCAAAATATCCTCCCTATCACAATGCCATAGGCGTTTGCTATTAGCCACTTTCTGTAGAAGTTAAGCTATACCTATTTAATCAGTTATACCATGTTATACTATGTTGTGTCTCCGTTAATGGCATTGAGCAGAGCATGCTAGTTTGCATCCTAAAAGTTTCCACATTTTTATTTTTATAATGCCTCTGTATTATCATTGGTTTCTTCACATGTCTGTTCATTTACTTGTGTCTCCATTTGATTGTTTGATTTATGTGTGTATTAATAGCACTTTATTTCCACTGTTTCGTGTTAGGTAGCTTGTTCAGTTGGTTTACTTCATACTTTTATGTCTAATGTTTTCTGGGTTTCTCATTACTTGTTCTCGTTTATGCCCTAGCATTGTCGGGAGACCACAGCTTGTTTCCCGGTTCCAGTTCTGCCTGCATTTGTTGGCAGCATGTGCATTCGCTTCCACTGTTGTGTTGTGCATTACATGACATCAGACGTCTAATTTGGATTTGTGAGATACATTTTGTTTGCCTATGACAATTGTACATCACGTGGTCAACTTTGCGTAAGACAGCAAGCCTATAATGTGTGCATTTAGCTTTGCAGAAAAAACATCAAGTCTCAATTCTGAACATGCATTTACATTCACAACTGCTTCCATTAGACCTAGAAAGCAAAATAAAACCTGATACGATTTGGTTAATTCCAAATTTATTAAGATCAAATTGGCAAGAGGAAATTAGAATAAAAAATTTTATGTTGATTGCAATAAGCTTTCTAGAGTATGTTCAGTAAATTTCAACAATTCAGATTTGATTTTCGCTTGACAGCCTGAGAGGGGGAGACCTTAAATTCATAACATTCCAACTTTTAATTGCTGGCATGTCTGGTGGTGAAAATCATTTTTATTTGCTCATTTTAATCTACGGTTCTCAGAAATCTGTCATGAATGATCCTTTGCCTATCCACCTGCAAAGTAGGCTATAATTAATGCCACTATATTGGCATGCATCATTGCTCTAGAGACTGCAAAGATTTAATTCTGCACACACCTCGCTCTAATCCTAGGCACGTGGGAGTGTGAATTGGAAGGCTTCCAACATAACAGTATTTTTTGTTCTCTTAAGAGTCAAACTTTACTTTCGAAAATATAACTCATAACACATTTAGAGATGCCGTACTTCTCCTTAAAGTGAATTATATACAGTACACTGTGTGGGTAAAAGTCTGTGGACATCTGACCATAACATCTATAGGTGGTTCTTCCCCAGACTGTTGCAACAATGTTGGGAGCATGTTAAGGTTTATGATGTCTTATACACAAACTCTATTTAAGGGAACATACACACAAAACCTGTTTCCTGTATACAAAGCAAGCTCCATTAAGACATAGTTTACTGATGTTGCAGTCGAAGAGCTCGAGTGGCCTGCACAAAGCTCTGACTCAACCCCTTGAATGTTTTCAAAATGATTTACAAAGCAAAGTTCAAAACAGGCCGTTCGGTCTAACATCAATTCTCAACATCACCAATGTTCTTATAGCTGAATTGGCAAATCCTCACTGCCATGATCTTATGGGAGTGTTGAGGGTAATGTGTACAGTGAACATTTATTTTTCTATTCACATGACTTAAAAAGGATGGATTATTTTGATACAAGAACAAATTCATTGTGTTTAATGTATGACCTGCCTAGAAAATGTCAGTTATTAAACCTATATATATATATATATATATATATATATATATATATATATATATCAATCAATCACAGACTTTCAATGACACAGTGTCAGTTCTTGTCATCTATAAACATGAATTAAGTCCTCTTCAACAAATACTTTTTATTCAGTATATATTTTTGTGTGTGTGTATATATATATATATATATATATATATATATATATATATATATATATATATATATATATATATATATATATATATATATATATATATATATATATATATATATATATTATGTTTGTGTATTTTGTGATTACATTAGTCTTATAGCTCTTATTAAAACCTGAAGAAGCGATTTAAACAGAGCAAATTACTTCAACTGTAGAATACAGACGGATTGTGTAAACCCATTGTACCATTCCACTGCCTGCCATATTATTCATAACAAATCATTCAGCATCAGATAGCTAATACCTGGTTTCCCGCTTTAAACTAAGCCATCTGCACAGAAAAGCCTCAATGAGCCATACAAAAGCTGACGTGCAGTATTTGATAAGCAGCAATCAGACAACAACATGCTGTTCCATTCATTACACAGCTCGTAATAAATCTGACACACTGACTCTAATGCAGTCTGAGTGTGGAGCAGCGAGCTATACGTTATCATCAGATTTGTGCTGACATGCTTCTTTCCAACCTCTCGCTCTCGCTCTCTCTCTCTCTCTCTCTCTCTCTCTCTTCTCCAGGGTAGATCAGGCGAAGAGGAAGAATGAAGACAAGTGAGACAACCTCCCTTTTCTGGGAGCCATGGATGAACATTGGCCCTGGAAAGTCCTGCCCTGCTATCTAGGTGATAAATGTCTGCTTCACCAAGTCAATTTCTCTGTTCTACTTGATCCTTCACATGCTGTCTCTGGGTTTAATATACACAGACGTTCAAAGACTGTTGGGTCATTTCAGAGGATCTACATTCTGAAGCGATATTCTATATTTTCTGTATTCTGTCTGATAACTTGATGAACCCAAAGAACATCTTTCTTACACACACTGTCGGGCTTCTTATCGCTCTACCCACACCAACCTGAAAAGAACCACACAGTATCGGGTATATGCATGCTAAGGATTTTCCTCACTCAGCGCATGCACTCTGGCCATGGAAAAAATCATGGCATTTTGTCGATAAATGCTGAGGTGTGGTTAGCCGGCAGTCTCAGAAGTCAAGCAGAATCAATGAACACTCTGTGAGTAATGAGCGGATAGCTCTTACATTTAGTGGGCCAGAGAGGAACCACCTGCCAAAACCCAAGCTGTGAGCTTGGCTTTTCTTTCCTCTCTCAGACTCGCATTTCCATTGCAAAGTAGTTCAGCTCAAGCCTTCGCTTCAATTGTATACTGCTTCTTACTGAAATTATTACATCTCTTCAAAAAACAAAGAAACTTGGGATGGGGTGGGGGGAATCCTGAATACACTCCATAATCTCGACAACTGAGTTTTTACACACCAGAATTATACTACAGCAAGAAATCCAAGACTCGCAAAGCCACTCTTAAGGATTAAGGTGTGAAGACACGAAGCCTTTCGATTTACAATAACATAATTACTCCTGGCAGAAAGCAGCTTCTGCATAAAAGGAAAGAGAGCTCTTTTCATAAAGTAACTAGGTATCAAGTAATTGAAAAGAGACTCATTTTGGCCCATAGCTTGAGTTAAAAAAAGGGACAAAATAGCAGTGAGTCAGCGGTAGTGGTGGTGGCCCTCGCCATGGTGCTACCACCACCGGACAAACGGCACGTCTGTCTCACCACCATCGTCATCATGACCAGCATGGCCTTCATGGATGCCTACCTGGTGGAGCAAAACCAGGGCCCTCGCAAGATCGGCGTCTGTATCATTGTCCTGGTCGGAGATGTGTGTTTCCTCATAGTCCTCCGCTATGTCGCCGTGTGGGTGGGAGCTGAGGTACGGACGGCACGCCGTGGCTATGCCATGATCCTCTGGTTTCTCTACATCTTTGTTTTGGAGATCAAGCTCTACTTTGTCTTTCAAAACTGCAAGGCTGACCGCAAAAGTCTGGAGACTGTAGCAAGGAAGGCTCTGACTTTACTCCTTTCTGTTTGTGTACCAGGCCTTTATTTAGTCCTGGTGGCTCTCGACAGTATGGAATATGTTCGGACTTTTAGGAAAAAAGAGGATATGAGAGGACGACTCTTCTGGGTGGCTTTGGACCTTCTGGATTTGCTTGATATCCAGGCAAACCTTTGGGAGCCCCAGCGAACAGGTCTGCCTATTTGGGCAGAAGGGCTGATGTTCTTCTACTGCTACATCCTTCTTTTGATCCTACCATGTGTGTCATTAAGCGAGATCAGTGTGCAAGGAGAAAATGTGTCACCACAGAAGATGATGCTGTATCCCATGCTCAGCTTGGTTACAATCAACGTGGTCACCATCCTCATACGCGGTGTTAACATGGTGCTCTTTCAGGACAGCCGGGTCTCCACTATCTTTGTTGGCAAAAACGTGGTGGCAATAGCCACCAAGGTGTGCACCTTCCTGGAGTATCGGAAACAGTCTCGAGAATTCCCAGCCCGTGAAAATGCAACTGGTATTCCCATGGAGATCCAGCAGAACTCAGTGGGACATGGACAGGCTCTTCCGAATGCAACAAGCCTCCCACATGAACCAACGCCAGTGCAGGAGATTATCGACACATGACCATGTAGCCATTTAGAATTAACACATCAAGGCTCCAACCTGGCACAGTTCTACCATTTGATGAATGCATGAGAGGGGGGGACATATGGTATTATTGTATCATTTCTAAATATTTGGACTGCTTTTCAACTGGGACATATGGACAAAATTGGAAAAAAAATAAAACATACATAAACAAGGTGCAGCAAAACAGATTTTTACTGACTGAGCTGGTATACTTTGCCAGAGTTTCTCTCTGCAATGGCTGAGTGACATCAACTCCACAAATTTTCCTTTGAAGAACATTTGTGGGCGTGGGATTTTTTTCTAATGCTGCATTTCTTGCTGCCTACCTGACCCACCAGATATCAGCATCTCTCTAAATTGGCTCCTGCAATGCAGAAAGACTCTGGAAAGATATAGGATAAAAAAAAGAAGGCAATTAATGATTTACAGGAAGCTCTTTGGAAATGTCTGTTTTTTTGGGGTTTTTTAGGATGTTAGTATGAATTTTGGACAAGTAGCGAATAATTGAGACGGTTCAATTGCTGCAGCAAATGGGGCTTGTGGTTGTGCAAATGTAGAATGTGTGTGCCAGTGTGAGGGTTGGATAATGATGATAAAATGTGTGAAAGAGGGACTTTGGCAACCTCAGCACAGCAAGGCGAGACAAAAATATTCTGATTTGATAAAACCATTATGATATATAATCTATGTACATTCCCTCACAAAAAGCCTTGAAAGTCAGTGAATGCTCTCACAGAGTTCTTATTTGATAAAAGCATATAAGTAAACATTATTATTAATATTATTATTATTATGTACTAGTGTGTGCTTCATTTATACATTTTATGTTGGAGTGTGTTTAATAAAAAAAATACTTTTAATCTCTGTGTTTGAATGAGTGTGAGACTGAGAAAGATCTGAAATTCTCAAGATATAACATTTTATATTGAGAAAAAAAGATTTTGCCTGTCATTTTGCTCCCATTGCAGATGTGGCTAGTATGGGCTATATAAAGCAAATGTCACCATTGTTTGCATAAATTCTTTTTAGCAAAAACAACTGAAAGAAATCCAAATGGGCAAACCTGCAAAAATACTAAATTATCTATACCCCTGTGTGCGAGCTTACCTCACTTAGCCTCCCGCAACAAGGAAGCCATTTCCAAATCACCAGGTCTTTAGATCAGGAAATGAATTGTGACTCTTCTACAGGGTGGTAAAAGCTCCATTCTTGCCCTTGATGATTTATATATCATCCATAACCTGCTGATATATTCAATCTCAACACCATTAATTCAGGGCATGTGGATAATGCGAGGCAACGTTTCGCATCTTGCAGGTTGTTGACACCCGCTGCAGTTAGCAGGCAACGCTGAGTAGACACTTTTCCTCTCGCCATCTACTCCTTGGTGCACTTCCACATTTCCCGTCACTGCTCTAAGAGATCACAGTCTGGACGTGCAAGCTGCTGCCCATATATCTACATGTAAATAACCGGCTTCTCCAGGCCCGTCAATAGAACCATTTGAACATATGGCCTCTTAATTTTAACTAGGAGTGTGCACCAGTTTGAGATACGTGTATCCACGGTACAATAAAACATAAGCGATATTAGCATGCTTACAATTAATACTTCTGCTATTGTTTGTGAGCAACAGCATATTTGCCCCCTTAATATCTGCCACTTTTTAATGTTTCTCCATCAACTTTAGTCGATTAAAATAAGCACATGGTGTTTTCTTTTTATCTTTTATTTTACTAAAGATAAAAAATAACATTTAACCCAATATTTTAACATCCTACAATCTTTACATATAATGCAAAGCAACTTATGTCATGCTATCCAAACTGACTGAAGTAAAATCCTGAATGAATTGTATTAAAGACATTATTATATGAAATGATGTAAATAGTCTAACATACCTCCAATTAAAGAATGCTTTCTGGATTTGTGCAGAAAATGAATGTGCATAAACAGAACCAGTCCTTAAATTAAGCTTGAGGTAAATAGTGATGTTTTTCACGTACATTTCACCGTCACAACTCTTGTATTTGTAAATGTCCCATGTGTTTTGTATCATCCTAAGCCATCTTTTATTGGTGGCTTTTAGACGAGACTCATAGAAGATTCATTATTGAGATTTGAATAAAATAATTTCCATACTGCCAGAACTTTGTCACCAGCTGTCTTTGGTCACAGTGCTATGGTGAGCACATAACATTATGCATAAGATTTTTTATACAGTAGATACTGTATGTTTGCATGCACCCATTTTTTTTTGTCAATTTGAAATTCGATTTCGGACCGATCGCACATTTCGTTTATAAAACTTGAATGCTGCACATACATACGTAAGGAATCTTTTAATCATGAACGACTCATTTTCAAGCATTGCTTTTTTATTCTGATCAACCAAATTATTCTGGATCTACAACATCAGAATTTTAATCAGATTGACTGAAGGGTTTTTTATCAGTGGTAGGCAGTCAGGACCAGCAAATCCTTCTCTGCTGGCCTAAACACTATCAGAAGCACTGACCTACATTTACAACCTAAATTCTAATATTTGTTCCATTAAATTTTATTAATTTATTCCCAACAGTTTATTCTCTTCATTTCGTAACGTTTCTCTTGGCTGCACTGCTTCCAGTACGTGTATGTGAATGTTAGATTTTTTGTCCAATCAGATTTGATCCTCTATGTGCTGCCATGTAAATCTAATCTGCCCAAGGCCTGCAAAGTCTGTATTGCTGGCATTTTTACCATAGAGAGTATTATCAATTAATCTGTTTCTTTAACCAATCAGATTTAAAATTCGCCTCACAGGGCAGCTAGCTGGCGCAGAATAGCATCAGCATTTTTTTCAGTCCTCTGATTGGTTGGTCAGAGGGAAACTGTTACAGCAAAGTTTGACTGGCAAAACATATCTGTAGGGATCTGCACACATTAATACATCATACAGAGTTAGACTTTTTATGCCTACGGAGGAAGAGAAATGTATTTGGTCTCAGGCATTCATAAAAATACATTTTGAAGAAAAGCTAGACATTGTGAGAAGGTCGGCCGACCGCGAAGCTAGCTAGCGTGTCTCAACCCAGGAAAGGGTTTGTGCTCTACTTCCAGACCAATGAATATGAGCGGTACCACTGGATTACAGCCTCTGAGGAGCGGTGCAAATTATAATTGCATCTCTGGTAAATAGGTTGTATTTTATTTAAATGTATGTTTACGTCATGTTATTAGACAAATATTGATTCTGAACTGTTCTAGATGGTCTCACAGTTGCGGTTGTAGTGTAGAGGTTGGGAGTTGTTTTAACTGGGTTTCTTGCTTTAGTAAAATGATATTCACCTTCCATATGCGAAATGCGTCTCTCTCTGTAATGCCACGTTTTTACATTGTGTTTTGTATAGTATTAATGGTTTGTATAATTGCAATGTGATAGTGGTCGTATTAAGAGGTGGATTACGTCAGGTAAGTCCTCACTAAAGGCCCAGGTACCAAATACACGGCCCACCACTGGTTTTTATGGAGGTTTTTAATCTGATTTAGCATTAATTAGATTATTTGGTGCATGTATGCTTACCTAATCTATCATTTTTGACTGCAACAATAAAGACGGACTAAAAATTGTACCCAAGTGTAAATTCACATCATTATCACAAATTCAGCTCAAATGGATTTGTTCAATCATTTGACAGGATATTGTTAAATTCCACTATTATGAAATGATGCATGTATGCCTTTGTTATCAATAACAAAAAATAAATATAAAATAAAATGCAACTAATAAGTGGCCATCTTAATGCTGGAATCTCTTTCTTTTGTAACCTATAGTTTGATGTTAATCCACTCAAACATTAAACTCAGAAAGGGGTGTGGGGACATTTTTGGGTCCAAGTCGATGTTCATAGAGACATTTTAGGATATTTTAAGAAATGTTGCATCAAATCAATCAAGGTAAAGTTCGCCTGTCAAAGTTTAAAATGAATGACATATGCAGCTTGCAACATGATGAACGCATGTTTGTCGTACAGTAATTATAGTGATAAAAATTGTCCATAAAAAGAGCACAGATTAATACAATTTTGGTTATGTGTGACACTTGCTGAAAAAATATCACTGACCAGTAAGTTAGGTTTACCTGCTTCAACTGGTTAAAATGGACTGGTTTTAAAGTATTAGATTGTAGAGAAGAGATAATATAAATACCAATTGTACAGACATGACAGACCAGTATGCTCAATGATATATATAAAAAAGAAAAAATTCATAATGAAGACATTAAATATAGTAATAATAATAATAGGATTAATAATAGAATTCGATGGATTTTTCCAGAAGTATTTCCAGAGTATTTCATGTGCAGAAAAGCAATCAGTCCTGAGGAGGACAAATCATTCTTTTTTTTATAACTTAGAGGCTAAAGAACTGTCTTTGAAAGGTGCAGAAGGCATCAGAATGTGGGTTTGACCAGCAGGCCAGTGATTTTAAAAAGCACTTGTGCGAGGAAGAAATATCCTTTGCTCTGGCAAGGATAAAAATAAATAATTTTGCTGGAAGATGGGCCTTGTAGTGGTTTGGCATGCCATCATTTTGTCCCAAATATATTTATGGATTTTCACACAAGAAGTGCTCAACCAGACTGAGCAGAAGCTGCAATGTCATCACCCATTACAAATTAGGAAGAAAAACTGGACCACACTGGCAACATATAGGACATTTAAGTTATGGAAAAAATCAGATCCATCCATTTCTGGGTTTTCATGCTTCATAAATTTGCACACTTTTAAGACTTTTCCAGTTAACCCAAAGTAGTGGGTTAGATAGCAAGTAAGCAATGATATGGGTTTTTTAAGTACATTAGCTGAATGATTCAGCTAAAGTTTAAGTTTAAACTGCATTTTTTCAGCTAAAACTGTTTAGTTTTGAAGTGCACAGCATCCCTAGCAGCCTGAAATATGGATATTGTAAAGTAGTGTCTTATTTCTTGCAAAGCTAGCTCTTTAAGCTGGTGCTCAGTTTGATTTACATCCTAACAGGTGAATGCTGTTGAAAATAGCTGCTGCAGGGTTTATTTGTTATTCATGGCCCTTCCTACCCACGTCGCAACAGCACTGTGGAGACTCGCTTGCTAGCAATAACAAGGTGTAATGCTCTGCTTCCTGAAATGTAAAGTTTTTCCACCTTTTATTGGTTTGCCAGAAGGAGATAGATGTGGCAGAGGTGAGTAATACAGTAAACAATCGATGGATTCATAAAACAGAAAATGAACATTGATACAAAATAAATACAGGCTAGGGTCAATTCAGGGGTTAGAAAGAATGATATCATATAATCATCTTTGTAAAGCAGAAATGCTTTACAAAGACAATTAGAGACAATTATGCAAGTCGCTCAAGATAAAAGCATCTGTCAAAAAATGTAAATGCAATGTAATGTAATAATGATAACATTAGTAAGCAAATTTACACTGGATAATATGGCTAGTTAGCTTGCTAACAAGTTACAATCATCAACCAAAACACTAGTACTTGTATTAGTAAGTGAGAACATTTAGTCAGTAGTGTTTTTTTGCCAAACTTGTCTAAAATTGTATACAAGGTATGCTTTTTATTAACTGTAGTTAGATGATTTGTACTTGTCATTGTACCATAACACTAGTTCCATATAACTACTTTTTAAGGCCATTTAATCTGCAAATCTCTTGTCTTGTCATGTACTCAACTTGTCTTTCTTGTACAAAGATCCACAATTTACTCACTCCTCCAGAGCCAGGTATAACACTTAAAACAACAGTTTATTAGCAGATATCAAGCGTAACGTTTTATTTGTTTTTACTTGCAGGATCACAATAATTGCACCTATAGCATGTTACATCTACACCTGCAACTAGACAATTTGACTTGATTCGATCCAGAGTTAAGAATGACAGACTTTCCTGCATACACATTTGCACCAAGTTTTCAAACTTCTACATATGCGCACTACCAAAAACTGCTGCGGCACTATATTGGTCCTCAATAACAAAAGTATACTAACACGTATTCTAGCATAAGAACTCACGACATAATATGCAATCCTACATTGAATGTTTTAAGAACTTTAATACCATATGGTATATGTAATAACCAAAGAGGAACACACAAATACAAATGTGCCTCTAGGTGACTTGTACATAATGTATAAACCATTCAATCGTGTAGTGTTAGCCAAGTAGTGTTAGGGTCAATACTGGACAATACTGTATTTATAGAGAATAAGGCTAAAACGTAGACAATACTGTAAAGACAATGCAGCCAGTTTCATCTCATAATATGTATTATATGTTGCAGGGTTTTGTGGAAATATTAGATTATTGGCATCATGGCATTTTTAGAAATACTGCCATAACTATTGCCATATTGTGCTTAAATCACTGAACTTCTATAATAACTATTGCCTTACATTGTTACCAATACTTAGTATTATTTCTTCTCATTTATAATTAACTGAATAAATCTGAACATGTTTTATTCTAGCTTAGAGGTGAAGATAAATATTGTATATAAAAAAGTCTTATATTGCTGAGGGTTAAAGATACCCTTTAAAATAGCATGACTGACTCTAAAATGTTGTCTTTTTGTTACTCTAACTGATAGAGGTATGTTCCATTATTGAGCATATCCTCCATCATCTCACTGTGTCTGTACAGCAATTTCAAAAACCAAATCCCTTTTATGGAAAAAGCTAGAAAGAACACAGATGATTCAAATCAACCCAGTGCTGAAAAGCCTTTTAGCCTTTAGCCAATAAGTTTAATCAGGCTAACCGACAGAGGGTGGATTAAAGCATCTGTCAAAAATGTAAATGCAATGTAATGTAATAATGATAACATTAGTAAGCAAATTTACACTGGATAATATGGCTAGTTAGCTTGCTAACAAGTTACAATCATCAACCAAAACACTAGTACTTGTATTAGTAAGTGAGAACATTTAGTCAGTAGTGTTTTTTTGCCAAACTTGTCTAAAATTGTATACAAGGTATGCTTTTTATTAACTGTAGTTAGATGATTTGTACTTGTCATTGTACCATAACACTAGTTCCATATAACTACTTTTTAAGGCCATTTAATCTGCAAATCTCTTGTCTTGTCATGTACTCAACTTGTCTTTCTTGTACAAAGATCCACAATTTACTCACTCCTCCAGAGCCAGGTATAACACTTAAAACAACAGTTTATTAGCAGATATCAAGCGTAACGTTTTATTTGTTTTTACTTGCAGGATCACAATAATTGCACCTATAGCATGTTACATCTACACCTGCAACTAGACAATTTGACTTGATTCGATCCAGAGTTAAGAATGACAGACTTTCCTGCATACACATTTGCACCAAGTTTCTCAAACTTCTACATATGCGCACTACCAAAAAACTGCTTTGCGGCACTATATTGGTCCTCAATAACAAAAGTATACTAACACGTATTCTAGCATAAGAACTCACGACATAATATGCAATCCTACATTGAATGTTTTAAGAACTTTAATACCATATGGTATATGTAATAACCAAAGAGGAACACACAAATACAAATGTGCCTCTAGGTGACTTGTACATAATGTATAAACCATTCAATCGTGTAGTGTTAGCCAAGTAGTGTTAGGGTCAATACTGGACAATACTGTATTTATAGAGAATAAGGCTAAAACGTAGACAATACTGTAAAGACAATGCAGCCAGTTTCATCTCATAATATGTATTATATGTTGCAGGGTTTTGTGGAAATATTAGATTATTGGCATCATGGCATTTTTAGAAATACTGCCATAACTATTGCCATATTGTGCTTAAATCACTGAACTTCTATAATAACTATTGCCTTACATTGTTACCAATACTTAGTATTATTTCTTCTCATTTATAATTAACTGAATAAATCTGAACATGTTTTATTCTAGCTTAGAGGTGAAGATAAATATTGTATATAAAAAAGTCTTATATTGCTGAGGGTTAAAGATACCCTTTAAAATAGCATGACTGACTCTAAAATGTTGTCTTTTTGTTACTCTAACTGATAGAGGTATGTTCCAATATTGAGCATATCCTCCATCATCTCACTGTGTCTGTACAGCAATTTCAAAAACCAAATCCCTTTTATGGAAAAAGCTAGAAAGAACACAGATGATTCAAATCAACCCAGTGCTGAAAAGCCTTTTAGCCTTTAGCCAATAAGTTTAATCAGGCTAACCGACAGAGGGTGGATTAAAGCTAATTAAAAGGTGATAAAAGAACAAGTAATGGATCTTAATCTGTTACTACAATGTGAACTTTCAGCCTTGCCTGAGGTAAAATACCATAAAAAAGAGGGTTAATGCAGTTAAAGTAACACGGCTACACTTTAGGAGCAACTTTTGTTTGAAAAATTTGCTCAAGGTCAAAACGGCAGCGCTTACGAAGCGTGAACTTGGAGCCTTTGTGCAAAAGCACATTTTCCATGAGGATCTGTCCGTATTAACATAATTACAAACTTGATTGCTTCTCTGGCCATGAGAATCCAACAATCTTCTTTTTTGTAATATAACCAATAAAATTTATTTAAAAAATGACAGAAATTTGAACTGAACTTAGTGAACTTTGAATTGACCAAAGGGTAAATCACACGAAGATTCATGAATTCTAGCCCTACCATTTGTGTGACTCAGCAGAAATCAAGATTTGGTTTTTTATTCCTCGCTGACTGAACCCGATATAGTCGTCTGCTGTTGTAACCCATCTGCTTAAGAGTTAAGCGTGTTGTGCATTCCGAGATTCCTTTTTTTGCTCACCACAATTGTTCAGAGTGGGTACTTATTAATTACTGTAGACCAGAGATGGGAAGTAATGAACTACAAATACTTTGTTACTGTACATAAGTAAATTTTTCTGGTATCAGTACTGTACTTCTATTTAATTTTTAGACAACTTTTTACTTCCACTCATTACATTTTTCACACAAATATCTACACTACTCCATTTTCAAAACAGGCTTGTTTCTTTACTTTTAATCTCTATGGTGACATGATATATTGACAATATTTTGAACTTCATATTTTCTTCAGTGTGCTGCTTTTTCAATCGTGTATCATTTCCTGGCTCTCACACACCATAGACGTAGGCTAGTTTATGAAGATAACATTGAGCAGGTAGAAGGCAACAAGAAGTTTGGGGTAAACGTGGATGAGACAGAGGGAGTCAGTGATGTAATTCACATTCCTGATCACCTGATCATCATCATCTTTTCTCTGCTTATGTTCTATATAGTGGTTGTTCAGCCTGAATACATTCATCAGATAACAAATTTAATTATTTTGTATTAATATATGTTGTGAGGTCCAGATACCAGTATGAGACTAAAGCAGATAGTAGTAAATGCTTTTTACTTACTTTGCATGTCAGAACCTATTTTTCTTTATATTAACTTGACTGAAAAACTGTAGTCAATACTTCAACTTTTACCAGAGTCTTTTAAATCATGGATATTTGTACTTCTACTTAAGTGGAGGATGTGTACTTTTGCCATCTCTGCTGTACACTTTCTGTCAGCTCAGACAAATCTGGAGACTCTACGTTGACCTCTTTCAGTTCTGCAGAACTGCCACTCACTGGATGTTCTTTTTTTTTTTTTTTTCACCATTCTGAATAAACTCTATATTCAAATACTCAAACCACCTTGAACCAACAAACATGGCACAACCTATGTGACTCAATGTTAAATGCACTTTCATAATGACTAAAGCTTCATATACTTGTGGTCTTGACCCGCAGTATTTGAGCAAACTTTTTCTAGATTTTGATTCACAACGCCTATTTAGATTAAAAGTGCAGGCTATTTGTTGGACCTAAAATAATGAAGACTACAGCAAGGCAGAGCTTTCTCTTACAAAGCCCCACAGATATGGAACAGCCTTATTATCTGTGTAAAGCTGCTTTTAGACGATGTACAAATAAAATTGAATTACATTTATTTTGGACTCCGTCTGTAACACTTATTAAAGTTTAAATTAAGTTTAAAGTGTACATTTTTTATCTGTCAATATTCTATTTGTTTTATTTTATTCTGCCTCCAAACTCTGGGGTGATGCCACATTGTCTAAAGGAAAATATTTAGATTTAGTTATCTTCCTGATTAAATTACAGTACAAATATAATATCTTGGTTAATTTAGAATATATATTTTTTATAATTTAAGATTAATGTCAAGGCTAATATAAAGCATTATGCACATGTAATGGATTGTAGAACTATGAAGTGTTGAATTAACACAGTTTGGTCTTTGGGTAATTAATACAAGGTCATGTTTCCACTATGTAAGTGATCAGCTTCTTCAGATCAGTTCTCATTAATCTATACATTGCGACAAATGCACTTTTTGGACCACTTCCAAACACCATTCCTCAAGTTTAACACAGGATTTTTGCTTCTTATACATTAATCTTGCAGTGTCCATGTCCTCCACCTGTAAGATCACAGAAGCAAATCAAGCCCAGAATAATACTGAATATAAACAAAAGAAAATGTTTGCACATGGGAGTACAAGGCGGGCGTCAGTGTGTGGCTCCGACTGCCAGGACAGCGATTTAAAAAATGTTTCCTCCAAGGAGAAATAGATCAGTCGCTGCCAAGGATAATAATAAATGGCTTTGCTGGGAGGGCATCATAGTGCATTACCATCCTATCATTTTGTCCCCAAAATATTTATTGGTCTTCAGGAAGGAAGAACACGGCATGACTTTTAATTTACCGTCAGTGCTGTATGTATTTTAAAAGTGCAGGCGCAAATTAGGAAAATGCTAATTTTTATTATAGAGCTTACACCTCAGTCTGCTTTGAACACTCAAATTTACTGTTTTATTGCCGCTACAAAATAAATACATTTTTAAAACTTAAGTTGTTTGGTTAATCAATAGAATTAATAGTTTTTTATTTGTACAAGAAACAAACCTTGTGGAGCAAAAAGTCTTCAGATCAGCATATCCAATGATAGAGGGATTCTTATTATCTCTATAGTTTCTTCTAGCAATAAAAAAATTACATTTAAAAGTTGATGTTTGCTCAAAGGGTCAATCAAGGGTTATTCAAGTTTCAAGGGAAGTACGGTAGTGCGTTTTCTTATATGTACGATTAAGTAATTGTAAAGAAGTGCTTTAAACATAAGTAAAAATAAGTGGATAAAAACTAATCTAAATGTATAAAATATTTTTGCATACCAAATTCTCAGGTGCAATTTATTTATTCATACTTATTTATATTTCTTTCTATAGTTAAGCATTTGTAATGTAATATAACTTTAAGAATACACTTACGGCTCATTCTTATTTGCCTAGAGATTTTCCTTTTTAGACTCTCTCTTAGAATATTACAGACAATTTGATCTAGGATGTTAGAAGCAACTGAGCAACTTTTTGTCAGCAGTCTGTCATGCTGAGAATAAAGATCTCATCAAGCACTTTCTGGTAATTAAGCCTGAGGACAAAAGACAGAAGACACGTGTGTGCATGTTGTTAAAGGCTTTGGGCTCATCAGAGAGCAGGACAGCTCAGCCGCAAGGCCATGAGATACGAGTCTTGCCTTTTACCTTCGTGGCTTGAGGTGAAGCTCTTTTGGAAAACTCAATCAGTCTAACCCAAACAAAGCCACTGAATATTAAGGACACATGGTAATGATGTCACATCCTTTGCAAATGCGAGGCTCTTGGGGTATTTCAATAATGGCCATCAATAAAGCCCATCATACTCTGACCACAATTTCTAACATTTTTGCACATTTAGGGTTAATGCTGAGCAAAGCAAATGTACAGTCATGAGAAAGTACAACCACTTGATTAGCAATGTGAAGTGATCCTACTACAGTTTAAACTGCACAAATGTGGCAGAAATTACATTAGAATAAAACCACTGGTTAGTAATGCACAGGAAATATGAACACACCACACAAGTGAGCTGGTTAATCATTTGAGACTGTATGATGTATTTCATAAAAGCTGCTTACAGCAGTACAGTGACAGCAGAAATTAGACAAAATTATCAGGAATGTGAACATTTCCATTAGATTTATTGTTAATTACATGAAAAAGAATGCATTCTTTTAGAAATTGCTGTAATTGCAGTGTCAATTACAAACCAATCTCACCTCACCTGCCATATTTGAACTATTAAGGTGATGACATGAAACAGCAAAGCCATCATTCTGTGCAGCCTACAGCACCAGTAAATACTGTAACTAAACAATATGAGTGCACCATGCTCTGTTTTGGGATGAAAATTGTCCCTTAATCCTTTATTCAAAATACATAGTAATAGTCTAGACTAGGGTTTTATGCAAAGCAGATCAATGAACATGTTTAAAGGGTGTTAAGTAATGAACGTCTTATACACTTTTTACAGTACCCAAACATAAGGTACAGTGTAGCAGAACATTTAGAGTATAATTTACATTTGCAGCATTTGGCAGACGCCCTAATCCAGAGCGACGTACAACTGAGCAGGGAGGGTTTTAGGGCTTTTGCTCAAGGGCCCAGCAGTGGCAGCTTGGTGGTGGTGGGATTTGAACCTGTGATCTTCTGATCCAAAGCCCAAAGCCTTAACCACTGAGCTACCACCTCCTAAATAATTAAATCATTCTGCTTATTTATCTGCTGATATTTCAAAAAATACAATACATTTCTTTTTAAACACATTTACAGTTTAAATAATAGTAATAATAATAATTATTAATAATAATAAATAGAAGATTAGAAGATTGTAAGCCTTTTAAAAGGACAATATGTAGTAAGTTTAAATATCTTTATTTCAAGACCCAATCTGAAAAGAGCAAACTTCCCACTGAAAGTCTCCACCTCAGGCACTAAATGCTTAGTCAGCAGAAGCAATGTCTAAAAGAGTAGAGATAGAATAGCCTGTTTTATCAGCTCTATTCACTTTTCAAAGCTATAAATCCAAAAGCCGTAATCACACAATCTAGTCCATGGGTGTTGTGGCAAGTTAGAGTTTCTTCCATCATTTATTCCTCTCAAAATGTTCTGCTTGCTGTTGGACTGACACTAAACTGTAGGTTGGTGTTAAGTAGATACACCAAGCGCCAATGGTGGTTTTAGCTTGAATTAATCCACATTGATTAGTTTGAGCTTTGAAAAGCTCATTTTTGTTTTAGGTATCGCCAGTCGATGAAAAAATATACTCAGAACAATCCACAAATTTGGAGACATTTCTGAGAGCTTCCTTTCATATATAAATATCAACCTAAATGCAGTTATTACACAATTAAATACACGTCATTGTGCACAATTTATCAAAATCTCAGAACCCAGAACCAAACAACTCCTTGGCTAATTGTAGCCATAAGATACATACAACATCTATATCCTTATAATATATGTCTTTTAAAATAGTCTTTTAAGCTGCACTGGAGATTCCCCCTTACTGACCTCAGTGCAGGACCTTTTCAGTACAATCACAGAAGCAGCTCAATTAAAGGTAACCAAACCAATAAGTGCTGTTTAACTACAATCACACTAGACTAGTGAGGCTGGAATTGTTTTGTTGCTACACACATTTTGATAAGCTACATACTATAAATTATAATGTTATTCAGCTAAAAGAAATATTGTTCCTATATGCATAAAAGCATAGGAGGAAACACATCATAACCTAAATTATATACAGTTTTTTGCCAATTTCATTAAATGCATTAGCTCATACTATCCTCATAATGAGACGAGTGATCGAGCTGCGTACACACCTTTATCTTTTGCACGTTTCCCACCATACTTATTTCCTCTTTTTATTCTGTATTGGGCTCCTGAGGATGACACGTTTTTTGTCATCGATAATTTTCATTTCGATTCAGCTCGCCTTACTGATCTACCGGCCTCTTCTTTTTGAGTGTATGATTAAAGGGAATTCTCCAGGTGGTGGGCGCACACTCTGATTCCTGAACAGGTTCATTGATCGTGATATCATCGTGACCGTGCAAATGAACAATGATCGATTTTTTCGAAAAATCAAAACAAGTTTAAAAGAGCGCGTGCTCTACCCTGATTGGTGGCTTATTGTGTGTTTTACTAGTTGATTTTTTATCCGCTCATAAATAAAGAAGTAACGACTGATTTTACGAAATGTAGAGTAAAAAGTGAGATATTTGACCTAGAAATGTAGAAGTTAAACTAAAAGTCTCCTCAAACGGAAATACTTGAGTAAAGTACAGATATGCGAAAAAAAACTACTTAAGTACAATAAAGAATTACATTTCATTTGTTACTGTCCATCACTGATTAACACACCAGTGTCTCTGCTAGAAATACTTAATGGACATGAGCGTAACCTTTGCCACCTGACTAATGTGGGATGAGTTGTCTTATCAAATAATTAGCAAAGAGTGCCACCTGCTGGTCAAATCTAACTTTGTTGTTTGCCGTCAAATATACTGTAGCTTCAGATAAACTCTGTGGCCCACTAATTATTAATTAATCATTAAGAAGATTGTTAAATTGTAAATTCTGTAAATTACATATACACACTTTTATTAAACCACTAATGCTAGATTATTAGAAATGTATCTTGTCTTTTCCTTTTTATTGAAGCATCACTTTCTGATCGTCCTGATTTTTACATTGTTTTATTTTGTTGTGCCACAATTTAGTCATTTATATAAATATTTGTTAGTTTTTTTTAGTGTGTGTGTGTGTTGTGAAAAAAAATGGGGTTATGAGATTTGCAATTTGTATGTATATATATAAATACAAATTGCAAATCTCATAACCCTATTTTTATTCACAACACACACAAAAAAAAAAAAAAATATTTGTATTAATGTAAATGTAAACAATTTAAGGGAAAACATGAGGTCATTTTGAATTTGATGACTGGAACAGGTTTTAAAAATGTTATGACAGGGCCATGTTTACCACTATGTAGCATCACGTCTTTTGTCTGCATACATCTGGGTATCTGGGTTGTCCCAAATGTGTCTGACACAGGATTCTAGCTGCTCACCCTTTCTGGGTGTCCTTTGATGTGCTTTTTGTTATATGATGTGGCAAAGTTTTCAAATGGTAAAAGGTCTAGACTGCAGGCAGGCCAGTTCAGCACCTGGAGTCTTCTACTACAAAGTCATGCTATACTAAGAGATACAGTATGCAGTTAGTATCTTCCCTGAAAAAGATATTTTCTGAACGGAAGCATTTCTGCCTGAAAACTTGTATATACCGTTCAGCATTGATGGAGCCTTTCCAGATGTGCAAGCTGCCCATTCCACAGGCACTAATGCACTTCCATACCATTAGAGATGCGGCTTTTTGAACCGAGCACTTATAACAAGCCAGATGGTCCTCTGCTCTTTAGTCTGTGAGAATTGTTGTCTATTGTTTCCAAAAAGAAATAAAAATTTTGGTCAATCCGACCACAGAACAGTTCTCCACTTTGCCTCAGTACATTTAAATGTTTTTTAGGTGACAGCGTTTCTGATATAGAAATGATAGAGATTTAACCTGCCTTTGTGGATGACCTGGCAAGTTGTGTTTACAGACAAAGATTTCTGGAGGTGTTAATAAGCCGATGCAGTGATTTCCATTACAGAATAATGAATGCAGTGCAGCCTGAGGGCTCGAAGATCACGGGCATCAAATATTAATTTGATTGACTTACTTCTTCCAGACTGTTGTTGACCTGTCCGAACTTTTTTCAGATAAGCTGCAGCCATCAAATTCAAAATTACTTTATTTTTTCCTTAAAATGCTACATTTCCTCATTTTAAACATTTGATGTTTTCTGTGTTCTATTGTGAATAATAAAATATGGGTTCATGAGATTTGCAAATCATTGAATTCTGTTTTTATGTACATTTTACACAGCGTCAAATGTTTTGGAAATTGAGTTGTAGCAGTTGTCCAAATACTACATCGTTTTACAAGAAATGCCATGCTTGAATATTGAATCCTCATTGGCTTTTAGATTTTATGATGCAATAACTTCTGCTTGTTACATATTCAATAATAACTCAATGCTTTCAATTTCTGTAAACAGCAGTAAAAAAAGCCAAAAATAATGAATTATCACAGGCATCATCAAGACTTCAGGCATCCACTTGGGGGAATACTGGTCAGGTGGTCACACAAAACATATAGCATTGCTTTTCATTACTAATTAGTTAATGAAGATAATATTGATACAGTATATAGTACATATAGAGTATATATTGCCTTATACAACAGCACAACTGAACTTTTGTTACTTGTCAGAGAGATACCATTATTTAATAGCAGCTCTGAGAGTAGTTCTGCCAGATAATGGATAATCACAATGTTCATGTTAATGCTCTCAGTCTAATCTGTTATCATTTCTATGGTAACAGCTGTGGATGCTAAACTGTTTTAAAAAATTGTGTTGATAGAGATTTTTATTTTAAATTGAAAGGCATCTCAGAGGTAAAACTGTAATATCAACAGAAGTGATAAAATGTTTTGTTATTATGCATATGGTCCTTAACAGTAAACTATAAATAACATTTGTGTTGTAACAGCACCTGCTTTGTGTTAGTCACATCACACCCTCTCACATTTGTTTTACTGATGAGCCAATTCTCAAATCAAGCACCAAAATCCGCCATGATTCTTCTTCTTCTTTACTGGCGGTTTGCATTCCACCTTATATCAGAGACTTCATCTCCCAGACCAAAATAATGGTGCACATATCTGGCAATTAAAACTGTCTGTGTGGAAACAAAGCAAAGTTCTGTTTTAGAGGCCTGATGATTTACATATATATATATACACACACACACAAAAAAAAAAAAATAATGAATTATCACAGGCATCATCAAGACTTCAGGCATCCACTTGGGGGAATACTGGTCAGGTGGTCACACAAAACATATAGCATTGCTTTTCATTACTAATTAGTTAATGAAGATAATATTGATACAGTATATAGTACATATAGAGTATATATTGCCTTATACAACAGCACAACTGAACTTTTGTTACTTGTCAGAGAGATACCATTATTTAATAGCAGCTCTGAGAGTAGTTCTGCCAGATAATGGATAATCACAATGTTCATGTTAATGCTCTCAGTCTAATCTGTTATCATTTCTATGGTAACAGCTGTGGATGCTAAACTGTTTTAAAAAATTGTGTTGATAGAGATTTTTATTTTAAATTGAAAGGCATCTCAGAGGTAAAACTGTAATATCAACAGAAGTGATAAAATGTTTTGTTATTATGCATATGGTCCTTAACAGTAAACTATAAATAACATTTGTGTTGTAACAGCACCTGCTTTGTGTTAGTCTACATCACACCCTCTCACATTTGTTTTACTGATGAGCCAATTCTCAAATCAAGCACCAAAATCCGCCATGATTCTTCTTCTTCTTTACTGGCGGTTTGCATTCCACCTTATATCAGAGACTTCATCTCCCAGACCAAAATAAACGCTATGGTGCACATATCTGGCAATTAAAACTGTCTGTGTGGAAACAAAGCAAAAGTTCTGTTTTAGAGGCCTGATGATTTACGCATATATATATATATATACACACACACACACACACACACACACACACAGTATCTCACAAAAGTGAGTACACCACTCACATTTTAGGAACCATTTACAATACATAGTATATATTGGATATATGTTAGAGTAGTCAGTGTGCAGCTTGTATAACAGTATAGATTTACTGTCCAAAAGATGGCCTAGGATAGAAGATCGGTAACACCCTGAAACCGAGTTACAGTACAGTGGCCAGGGTCACACAGAGGTTTTCCAATACGGGTTCCACTCGAAACAGGCGTTGCAAGGGTCGATCAAAGAGGCTAAGTCCTCATGCTGTGCATCAGATTGTAGAAGCAGAAGATCTGCTCCTCAGTGCTCAGACCGTACGCCGCATACTGCAACAAGTCGGTTTGCATGGCCGTCGTCCCATAAGGAAGCCTTTTCTAAAGCTGGCTCATAAAAAGGACACAAACAGTTTGCTAAAGACTACCTGTCCAAGAGCACAGCATGTATTGCACCACCCTGGTGAGGAAGAAAATTGTGTCTTGCCTACAGTCAAGCATGGTGGTAGAATCATAAACATCAGCTTCAGAAACATGAAAATTACCACAAACACACCGCAAAATGACAACTTCCTTGTTGAAAGTGAAGGTGATTGAGTGGCCAAGTATGTCTCCAGACCTGAACCCTTTTGAACACCTGTGGGGCATTTTCAAGCAGAAGGTGGAGAAGCACCATGTGTCTAACACCCACCAGCTCTCTGACATCAATATGAAGGAGGATCCCTGCAACAACCTATGCAGCTCTGGTGAATTCCATAATCAGGAGGATTGAGGCAGTGCTGGATAACAATGATGCAACAATTCTATAGTATTGTCCCTTAAGAAGATATACTAAAATAGTTGCTGAACTATAAGGAACACAGCCATTAGGGTTGCACAAGCCAGTGCACCGGTCCCGACCCCGGATAAATGGGGAGGGTTGCGTTAGGAAGGGCATCCAGCGTAAAACATGTGCCAAATCAAATATGCGGATCACAAAATATCGGTTTGGTCGAGGCAAGGGTTACCAATGACCGCCACAGGTATTGTTAGCCAACAGGGTTACAACTACTTCTCCTTCTACTGTTGGCCAAAGGGGAAGAAGGAGAGGATGAAGACATCTACAGAGGCAACAGGGGAAGGAGAAGTAGAGGAAACTGGAGGTTAGTGTTGGTATATTAAATGTTGGTACTATGACTAAAGGGAGAGAGGTAGCTGATATGATTGAGAGGAGAAAGGTAGATATGTTGAGTGTTCAGGAGACCCAGTGGAAAGGGAGTAAGGCCAGGAACACTGGAGGTGGGTTTAAACTGTTCTATCATGGTGTGGATGGAAAGATAAATGGTGTAGGGGTGATTCTAAAGGAAGAGTACAGTAAAAGTGTAGTGGAGGTGAAGAGAGTTTCTGATAGAGTGATGAATGTGTAGCTGGAAGATAAAAGGGTTATGATAAATGTCATAAGTGCCTATGCTGAGTTTGTTAGATGGAGTGGAAGATGGTGTACCTAGAAATAAACGATTAGTGATTGGGGCAGACTTTAATGGGCATGTAGGTGATGGGAACAGAGGTGATGAGGTGATGGGTAGGTATGGTCTTAAGGAGAGGAATGTGGAAGGGCAGATGGTGGTAGATTTTGCTAAAAGGATGGCAGTGGTGAACACTTATTTTAAGAAGAAGGAGGATCATAGTGTGATGTATAAGAGTGGAGGAAGGTGCACACAGGTGGACTATGTGCTATGCATGAGATGCAACCCGAAGGAGATTGGAGACTGTAAGGTGTTGGCAGGGGACAGTGTAGCTAGACAGCATCAGATCTGTGGGATGGTTTTGAAGGTGAAGAAAAAGAGGAGGAGAGTGAGTACTTAAAGAAGAATAAGATGGTAAGATAAGATGATTGTAGTGTGAGATTCAGGGAAGAGGTCAGACAGGGGCTCGGTGGTGGTGAAGAGGTGCTGGATGATTAGGCAAATACTGCAGAATTGATAAGGAAGACAGCTAGAAAGGTACTTGATGTGACATCTGGAAATAGAAAGGAAGACAAAGAGAAATGGTGGTGAAATAGGAGAAAGAGGTTGGCAAAAGACAATTGGGATCGACAGAGTGATGAGAAAAGTAGGCAAGAGTACAAGGAGATGTGGCAGCAGGTAAAGAGGGATGTAGCAAAAGCCAAGGAAAAGGCATATGAGGAGCTGTATAAGAAGTTGGACACTAAGGAAGAAGAAAAGGATTGGCCAGGCAGAGGGACCGAGCTGGAAAGGGTGTGCTGCAACTTAGAGCAATAAAGGATAGAGAGGGAAATGTGTTGACTAGTGAGGAGAGTGTGTTGAGAAGGTGGAGGGAGTATTTTGAGCAGCTGATGAGAGAGAGAGAGGATTGGATGGTGTGGAGATGGTGATGCAGGAAGTGGATAGGATTAGTAAGGAGGACGTGAGAGCAGCTAATAAGCAGATGAAGAGTGGAAAGTTGGTTGGACCAGATGACATACCAGTAGAAGCATGGAGATGTTAAGGAAAGATGGCAGTGGAGTTTTTAACCAGGTTGTTCAACAAGATTTTGGATGCCTGAGGAATGAAGGAGTGTGCTGGTACCGGTTTTTAAGAATAAGGGAGACATGCAGACCTGCAGTAACTACAGGGGGATAAAGTTGATCAGTCACACCATTAAGTTATGGGAAAGAGTAGTGGAAGCCAGACTAAAAGATGTGACCATCTGTGAGCTACAGTATGGTTTCATGCCGAGATAGAGCACCACAGATGTGTTATATGCTTTGAGAATGTTGATGGAGAAGTATAGAGAAGGTCAGAAGGAGTTGCATTGTGCGTTTGTGAAATTTGGAGAAAGTGTATTCTATGAGGAAGTCAGGTGTGTCAGAAGTATGTGAGGGTGGTGCAGGACATGTATGAGGACAGAGTGACAGCAGTGAAGTGTGCAGTAGGAACGACAGACTGGTTCAAGGTGGAGGTTGGACTGCATCAATAATCGGCTCTGAGCCCTTACCTGTTTGCAGTGGTGATGGATAGGTTGACGGACGAGGTCAGACAGGAGTCTCCATGGACTATGATGTTTGCGGATGATATTGTGATGTGTGGTGAGAGTGGAGAGCAGGTATATATATATATATATATATATATATATATATATATATATATATATACACACATACAGGGAGTGCAGAATTATTAGGCAAGTTGTATTTTTGAGGATTAATTTTATTTGAGGATTTAATTTGAACAACAACCATGTTCTCAATGAACACAAAAAACTCATTAATATCAAAGCTGAATATTTTTGGAAGTAGTTTTTAGTTTTAGCTATTTTAGGGGGATATCTGTGTGTGCAGGTGACTATTACTGTGCATAATTATTAGGCAACTTAACAAAAAACAAATTCATACCCATTTCAATTATTTATTTTTACCAGTGAAACCAATATAACATCTCAACATTCACAAATATACATTTCTGACATTCAAAAACCAAACAAAAACAAATCAGTGACCAATATAGCCACCTTTCTTTGCAAGGACACTCAAAAGCCTGCCATCCATGGATTCTGTCAGTGTTTTGATCTGTTCACCATCAACATTGCGTGCAGCAGCAACCACAGCCTCCCAGACACTGTTCAGAGAGGTGTACTGTTTTCCTCCTTGTAAATCGCACATTTGATGATGGACCACAGGTTCTCAATGGGGTTCAGATCAGGTGAACAAGGAGGCCATATCATTAGATTTTCTTCTTTTATACCCTTTCTTGCCAGCCACGCTGTGGAGTACTTGGACGTGTGTGATGGAGCATTGTCCTGCATGAAAATCATGTTTTCTTGAAGGATGCAGACTTCTTCCTGTACCACTGCTTGAAGAAGGTGTCTTCCAGAAACTGGCAGTAGGACTGGGAGTTCAGCTTGACTCCATCCTCAACCCGAAAAGGCCCCACAAGCTCATCTTTGATGATACCAGCCCAAACCAGTACTCCACCTCCACCTTGCTGGCGTCTGAGTCGGACTGGAGCTCTCTGCCCTTTACCAATCCAGCCACGGGCCCATCCATCTGGCCCATCAAGACTCACTCTCATTTCATCAGTCCATAAAACCTTAGAAAAATCAGTCTTGAGATATTTCTTGGCCCAGTCTTGACGTTTCAGCTTGTGTGTCTTGTTCAGTGGTGGTCGACTTTCTGCCTTTCTTACCTTGGCCATGTCTCTGAGTATTGCACACCTTGTGCTTTTGGGCACTCAGTGATGTTGCAGCTCTGAAATATGGCCAAACTGGTGGCAAGTGGCATCTTGGCAGCTGCACGCTTGACTTTTCTCAGTTCACGGGCAGTTATTTTGCGCCTTGGTTTTTCCACGCTTCTTGCGACCCTGTCGACTATTTTGAATGAAACGCTTGATTGTTCGATGATCACGCTTCAGAAGCTTGGCTATTTTAAGACTGCTGCATCCCTCTGCAATATATCTCACTATTTTTGACTTTTCTGAGCCTGTCAAGTCCTTCTTTTGACCCATTTTGCCAAAGGAAAGGAAGTTGCCTAATAATTATGCACACCTGATATAGGGTGTTGATGTCATTAGACCACACCTTCTCATTACAGAGATGCACATCACCTAATATGCTTAATTGGTAGTAGGCTTTCCAGCCTATACAGCTTGGAGTAAGACAACATGCATAACGAGGATGATGTGGTCAAAATACTCATTGCCTAATAATTCTGCACTCCTGTATATATATATATATATATATATATATATATATATATATATATATATATATATATATATATATATATATATATATATATATATATATATATATATATATATATATATATATATACACACACACACACACACACACACACACACACACACACACACACACACACAAATATATACACTATTTTTTTTTTTTATTGTTTTAAGATGTTTTTCTCCCTTTAAAACCATTATCCTAAAAATCTAAACGCAGACCAGAAAAAACCTAAATCAGGTTCACATGCAAGGGAAAAGCACAAGTGTACTGGTAAAAGAGCTGATTACAGCCCTGACCCTAAGGAGAAACCAGTCACTATATCTGACAGAAAGGAAAAAGACTTTCCAATACGCAATCACTGTTTCAGCTTTAAAAAGAAAAAAGAGTGGGCTCATAATGCATTGCACAAAGATCCAAGATGTGTTGTTGGTGGCTAAGTGGAAACATTTAAAAACATATTTCAACACTGACATGAGAATTAAAAAAGGATCTTCCCAGTTTTAACGGTTGATATATGACAAATGTACAGGACTCCTTTCTTTTTTTTTTTTTAATGTTATTGCTTTACAGTAAAATGCATAATGGATATGCCCATTATAACAAGACAATACATTCATCAAAGTTAAACAGATGTCTTTGTTAATGGTATATGTTTACATTACATTTTATATATATATATATATATATATATATATATATATATATATATATATATATATATATATATATATATATATATATATATATATATAATTACAATTTTTTTCCATAATAGACACACAAATTTCACATCATGTTGAGCTCACAGTGCATAGGGTCAAGTTCATTTATACTGAACCACAATTAACTCCCCCTTTATATTATATGAAGGTCGTATGAGTCATGAGATGTGTTGTGTGCTTCTTTGCAAACAATCGTTAATATGCACATAACACATTCAGATTTTTTTCAAGAGAAAATTAATTATGCACTAATTATGCATTTATGCTTTGTGAGTAGGTACACTGCATGTGTGTTTGTGTATAACAGTACAAGAGTACATCGAATAGACATGGGACCATAGAGACTCTTACAGATCCAACCACACCAAAAAAAAAAAAAAAAAGGTTTTAGTCTCAGTCTCCACAAACAAACAATTCTTTGCTCTTGACCATGTACTTTTTACAAAGAAAATATTTTCTTTCAAAACAAAGAACAAAAGTAAAGTCCAAGACAAGACAGCTGAGAATTCAGCATAGTCATTATCTGTAAAGTGTAGAAAATGGCACTAGAGATATTTTTTTCTTCCCTGCCCATGAAATGAAACTCACACAAGCTGCCATTCAAACAAACGATAAAATTGCCAGTGTGCAGAAGCGAGACAATCCGCGTCTCTGGAAAAGAAACAGTAGATGTATTACAACAGTGTGAGTGAGGTCACTTCCTCCCAGTCATGGATAGCAGCTACAGAACTCCAGAAACACAAAAGTCTCATCATGTCTTATGATGGAGAAGTGGAAGGATACAGATTCAAGTTATTCATGAATAGAGAAAGATGGGAGATTTAATGCACGTCCTGCTTGCATAGTGCCCCATTCCGAAACCTTTTTATCATTTCTACAGTAGATAATGACTAAATCCAGCCTCCTGATGAAAAGCGGGTTTGTTTTTCATGCTAAGCAGTGAAAGCGATGCTCATGGCGAGATTGCATATTGCAGCAGCAGCGACCCCTTTCACAAAAATGACACATGCTTTTTAAAAACGGTGCTTAATTATGTTGCATTTTAGCAATAAAGGGTTTGGGGGGCAGAGTCACCAGGCTTTATTCACTTCTGCTGGTTGGGGTTGGTTGAGGGTCACTGAAATTTACCATCATGCACTGCAGATGAGGACGGGACGTGCTTTCGGCATCTGTGCTTAAAGATGCTTCCTTAAAAAACATCCCATAATTAAATCCGTTCAATATTCTTTTTACACTTACACAGAAGGAAGCATGGTACACTGATGAGAGAAGACTTACTTGGACGCTTGTTTTAAAGTGCACATATCTACATGGAAAGTTGTTAAAAGAACACAATTGCCCACCGGTACAAGGGGTTTTAAAGTGGTGCAAGTCCATATCTGCTTTTTTCTGGAGACAAAACAAGGGTCAGGAACCAACCTACGATCCTCCACCTCCATTTCACAACTGAACACACCAATTCCGGAAACCTCTTCAGATTGTGACCAAAAAAAATAAAGAAATCTGTCAGATGAGTTTGTCCAGAAGGTTTCCACATTCCTGCAGTTCCCCAGATTAAATAAAAAGCATTTTCATCTACAACATATAGATCACTCTTAGTTTGTGTACTGTATCTTATTCTTCTGCTTTCCTGCAAACTCTCTTGCATTCATTTCACAAAAAAAAGTAACAAAACGGTTTGAAAGTAAATACGATTTTCACTTAGTGCAGCGAAATAGAAAAGCATGCACATCAAAAAGTCTAAGTTACAACCAATGAGTGGAGAAGTTCTTATAAATAAATTCATTGTATAGTGCATAATAAATAAAGAACTATAAAGAACATAAAAAAACAATGCAGAGAAAGAAAAAAGTGTGAGTTCATATAGGACAAAGCCAATACAGTCTGTATTTGACAGTTCAACTTTGCAATATGGATTCTTTTCCCCCCTTATGAAAGTATAGAAGAGCTGCCAACAAGAAGATCCCCTTTTTGGATCATGGAGAGATCTTTGTCATGCTCGAGGGCTTGCGTTTTTTGTCCGATTGACCTGCTATTGTGACACAAGCTCCTGAAACACTTAATACTTTGTGGACTGCTGCCATTGAAAGAAGGTCTGGAATTTACTGCGAGATAAACAACGACATCCTAGCCCACTTTGAGGTAATGGTGGTTTTGAAACTACAGTGGAAGACCAGCAGCTATTAAAGGAAAAAAGACAAGGACAGAGGGAGAAGGAGACAGTTTGGATCAGGGTTGGGAAAGGAATATCGAGAGGGAGAACAGAATGGAGGTGAACATCAGCAAGGTGTGGAGGACTGCATGGATTCTAATGGTCCTCCTGACACATGGGCAGGTTGACAAAGGTGAACACGTTGTACTCGATCATAACTGAGAAGCAGAGAAAGATGGCGTACAGGACCAGCACGTACACACCCAGCTTGAAGTCCAGCTTCCACTTGTTGATGTGGATGCCCAGGATCTATACAAACAAATCAGTAACAAAGTCAAATAAAGTAGTTGAGGTTACTTCCACATAAATATACATTTATATTTATTTATAGTAGAAAAACATGGGATTTGAGAAGTGTTTTGCTTGTTTTTTCTGTGGTCCATTTAGATCACAAAGAAGCAGGACTAGGGAAAAGAATACATTGTGGACAATGTTCAGATACAAAAGAAATAATGAATAGGCATAAAACACCTCTGCACATGCTGTCACAGGCAGAATAATTCATGATGCATTGTTCTGAGGAGTCCTTGTACCTGTTACCACCAAAAAGTAAACTATTTTCTTAGCAGAATCTCAGCATTCACTAGAGAGACACTAACGTATGGTCACAAACTTCATTTCCCATTAGCCCCTGCACTTCATGGCGTATCCGAGTTACATATCTGAGTAGCACTTTCCTCATGCTTTCACAGGCCATGCTCAAGTCCTTTATCAAATTAGTTTATTTTGTGTGTTTTGTTTCTTAAATATATTTTTGCACTTATATCCTTGTTTTGCATGATGGAACAAGAGACTGCTTGTGTGAGCAGGAGGAACAGATCCGTGAGAGCCAAAAGCAGTTTAACCGGCTTGATGGACCCCTTCAACTCCTAGAGAGGCCTGATGGAAAGCAGCACTTCAAAGAGGTGTATTAGGAGGAGATTCTGATCCTGGCTGAAATAACAACCACCCACCCCTCCCTCACTTTGGAAATCGCACTGCCTTGTCTGCCAAGTGGAAAACGTCACTCAGCCTTCAATCCCACTGAGGACGTCGCTTTATCTCACAGCAACGTTCTTGTTGTTGCTCAGCTGAGGATATTGCAGTGCATTACTGTCTCCTCATCAACCTCTATATTAATGTTTAATATAGAATTCAGGTTTGCACTGTGATCTGTATTGGCCTCGAGGTTTCAAATAAAACATCTATACAAGAGGAAGTACTAAAAGTGCTGTTCTTTAAACTGAAAATTCATTGCCCTTGACAACTGCAGCAGTGTCTTATGATAGCTAATAAAGTCTGTTTACTGTTTACATGTTCATTTGTGGACACTTTCAAGCTTCAATAAAGCAGCTTTTCAGCCAAGTCAGCAAAAGTGTGTGGGTTTATTTGTCATGTGGGGCTGTGTGTGTGAGTATGTCAGTGTGTGTGTGTAAAATCACACCCACAGTGAGAGCAACAGAGCCGAGCAACAGCACAACGGAGTACACCAACCCTCGACTGTTTATCATCACCTGAAAAGAGAGCAGAAAAGATGAGATTAAAACAAGGTTGTTTATTCATACAGAAAAAAACTAAAATACGGAAAATGTTCTGCAGCCAATAAAAATTAATTAAATTAGAGACCACAATGTAAATGATCAAAGCATAAGTTAATTTATTCATTAATCTTTGCAAGATTTAGGATTTAGAGTTTGGAGCCAATCCTGGGACACATTCACACCTAGGGGCAATTTATCACAGCTGATACACCTGCTGTCATGAGTTTTAGGGTGTTGGATAAACCATAAGATCAAAGAGAAAACACTTAGGTAGAACTTACACAGAAACTGCAAACAGACAAAAAGAAAAATTATAAAAAAGTGGTTAGTCATATCCCATTTCCTCTATTTCCAGGTCCTGCCACCAGGAATATCACAGAGCATAGGCATTGCTTGGGAGGGTTTATATTGATCACTAGGATGAATGTATATTGAGGGTTGTTAAATAAATGTGAAGAGACATCTTAACTTAGTGGAGCAGAAGAGTGCTAAGCATTAAGCATAAAGCCTTTACAAAAACACTATATTCCAATCTCAGCCCTGAAGCTGTGTGAAACATTGCATTTAATGAACCAAAACAAGTTTAAGTGCATGGGTTTACCACTGAGCCGTAGCTGATGGCCATCGTTTGCAGAGCCCACGGCAATCCGAGTCCCACCAGGATGTCAAACACGTTACTGCCGATGCTGTTCGACACAGCCATGTCACCCAGACCTGTAGCGTGCACACACACAGAGTCCAACAATTAGCCAACACAGTCTAATAATTGTGAATAAAACTTTTTTTACATGAATTAACAATTTACATGATAGTAGTAAACAAAAAAAAAGGATTCCCACAGAATAAACAATACATCTTCAAACTTTTTAAACCTGTAAGCAGTAACATTTCCACACAGAGAGCAATGAAAAGTTTTCTCTTCCTTTTTATGACAAGTTGCTGATTTGATACAGTTACCAGGAGCAGAGCAGAATCAGTCAACACAATCTAATAATGTCGAACTATATACAAAATAGAAACACAGCCAAAAAAAGTGAGTCTATTCTGCAAAAAGTCTTAAGTTAGCAGAACAAACAGCAATTAGCTTACATGAGCTACGCTGCAAGAATTCTGAAAGGAATCAAAAACATATTCACGGCTAACCCAAGGCTGCCAGCTAGCATAAGCTAACTAAACTTAATTCAAAAAAAGAAGATTTAATTTTTTATTAGTGTTGTTAATGGTTATAATGTCTTCTTTTAGTACTTTCTCATTAACCTGTGCTAGCTAAACAGGAGTCTAGTAACACAATTATTTTTAAAACATATTTACACACTGATGAATTTTCACTGATTATATTTGCAGGCTACTTAAAATTAAGCTAAACTGACAAAGTCCCACAATTTTGCATCATACAGTGATTTTTTTTCAATGTTAAGCTAACATAAGCTAATCTGACATGATTTCTCAGAGGGTTTTCTTTTTTTGAGGCTCGACTGATGCTTAATAAGGTTTGAATAGCCTGCCTGAGTTCATATAAAGGCTAATCTGTTTTATAATAGGCTTAGATTATGTAAAGTACCACCAAGCAAGTGGCTGTGAATGAACTGTTACTATAGAACTGATATTGTATTAGAACAGGCGCAGTCATATAAACCCATCACCTGCTGTGCAGCCCGAATTATGGTCATAGCTCCAGGAACTAGTGCACCATACTATAATGAAAACCTCCCAAACATGAGATCTGAATAGCAGAGACAAACCTTGGCGAGCAACAATCAGGCTGGCGATGCAATCAGGTACGCTAGTGCCGGCTGCCAGAAACGTGATGCCCATGATAACATCGGGAATGCCGAGTGTGTAGCCAATGATGGTTACCTAAAAGAGCAGGTAAGCTTGGGGGTCAACAAATCAAGAAATGATGATAAAAGGAGAGCAAAAAAAAAAAAACTTACCATCCACACCATAAAGTAGGAGAAGACTGCGATCCAGACAGTCGAGAGGATGAAAGAGAGCATGAAGTATTTCTCCCAGCGAGGTCTCGAGCAGTTTGGGATGGTGAAGAATAGCAGAAGCAGAATAGGCCATGAGATCAGCCATTTGGTCTTGTTCATGCAGCCCTCTACACAGCCACAAACAAACACATACACCTCAATAACAAACCCTATAGGAACAATAACAATAATAGTTGCTAAACTAACACCTTTTCACCTTTGTCCACTGTTCGAGAAGCTCTTTTAGGAAATTATAACAAGCAGAAGTTCTTTACAGCATGTCTGAAAGTTCCAACTTTTTTCCAACTTCATGCAAAAGTTGTTCTGCTGTCAAGAGGTAGTGATTTCAAATCCTGACAATACAATCATCATTTCAATTGAACACTAGTACACACTATATAAAATGAACTCCTCTCACTCACAAACATGTACCCAGATATAACCTCCTGTGGGTGATGGGCACCACTAGCATCTGACAACGTCTTTGACTGCTTCGCAAGTATCACATCAAGTAATAAGATTTTCCTATAGAACAATACAAGACACATCACGACTGCTTTATTAGCAGGACTTTTTCTTTTTTTTTCTTTTCAAGAAATTTCCAGAATTCAACTTTGGCATGATGACAGCAATTTATTTTATTTTTTTTGACAATTCAGGAGAAAACGAAGAAGGCTGGAGACATGACAAAAAAAAATATATGACTGCAAGAAATGCTTCCAGGAATGGGAGAAATACTGAGACAAGCACCAGGAACAAGTGGAGACAAGTAGAACGACTCTTATGGGAATAAAATAAGAAATGCTCCAGTTTTTGAACACAAGATTATTTTCTGTTTTTGTAAAACAATTCCAGGCTTTTCTATTGTAGTTTATTCTAAATATAGTTTTGTGGGTTTTTTCTAAACATTAATATGTCCTTTTTTATGTGAACAGAAACTGTAACTATAACAAGATCTATAACCAAAAAAATAAGACAAAAACTGTTTGGTGCTGATTGTGTTTTATTTGAATTGATGGACAATTAAATAGCAATCATTTTGAGGAAAAACAGCCTTTAACAGAAAGGCTGCACTCCAGAAACTAAATTAAGGGCTTAGGAATATTACTTTGATTTATAATTTATGTATTTTTTAATGAAATTGGCTCAAAAACAGTGGCTGTGGTGTTAAGTACATAACTATTCTCTAAATAGGTTCCAACATGAGCATAGTCTATGTATAAGTGAACTTAGATTTTAAATGTTTTAGCATTTTTTCCACATAAAATAGCTGAATGTGTGGTGCTGCCTATTATGTCCTCTTTTGGAAAGTAGGAAAGATTGACAGCTTTCTATAGATCCATTTAGGGAAGCATTATGATGTGTATATCAGTTGCTTAATAAGATATTATAAAGCAAAATGTGCACATGTATTTGGAGAGCTCAATTGTGACCTCAATATGACCTCCAAAAGCTTCTGCTTAAAACATTAATCTGAAAAGAAACTCAAAGGAATAACATTTATACATTACTTTAAATGCTGCAGTCACTTTAATGATGTTAGGATCTTAAATTGAAATGATCTGAATATGTTAATTAGGTCTGCCATATGCCTTAGAGAGAATCTTCCAGTAATCTGTCAGTTGAAGTGAATTATAAAGAGCTATAAAAGATATCAAGATGCATAAAATGTGCAGTATCGCAATGAATGGAAGCAATGGCACATACAATTGTTTGTAAGTAATGCTAAACTGATTTGCATTCTGATAAATGGACTAGAATTTCAATCATCTTAAAACCTTCTCTAAGAACACCATGAGATTACTGTAAATGGTACCACACAAAAAGTCATAAAAATGGGTGTAGAAGTTCTACCTTGAACAGCGATAAGACTGCAATTGCTAAGAACAATTTGTACTTCAGACTATTTTTACAATAGACTGTAGAATAAATTCAGAAATGGCTCTGAGGCTCATTATCAGTGGTCCTGGTTGTACAATTACACTTTTTGACTATATAGAGGTAAAAGTGGAAGCTCAGTGTTTAAGAAGTTAGACTCATGATTGGAAGGTTGAGAGTTCAAATCCTAGCACCACCAAGCAGTCACTGCTGGGCCCTTGAGCAAGGCCCTTAACCCCCAGCTCCTCAGTTGTAGTATTAAATCATTTTTTTTCGCTGTGGATTAGGACAAGACTTGCATGCAAACATGTAAGTGTAAATCTAGTAAACAACTACAGGGAGTGCAGAATTATTAGGCAAATGAGTATTTTGACCACATCATCCTCGTTATGCATGTTGTCTTACTCCAAGCTGTATAGGCTGGAAAGCCTACTACCAATTAAGCATATTAGGTGATGTGCATCTCTGTAATGAGAAGGGGTGTGGTCTAATGACATCAACACCCTATATCAGGTGTGCATAATTATTAGGCAACTTCCTTTCCTTTGGCAAAATGGGTCAAAAGAAGGACTTGACAGGCTCAGAAAAGTCAAAAATAGTGAGATATATTGCAGAGGGATGCAGCAGTCTTAAAATAGCCAAGCTTCTGAAGCGTGATCATCGAACAATCAAGCGTTTCATTCAAAATAGTCGACAGGGTCGCAAGAAGCGTGTGGAAAAACCAAGGCGCAAAATAACTGCCCGTGAACTGAGAAAAGTCAAGCGTGCAGCTGCCAAGATGCCACTTGCCACCAGTTTGGCCATATTTCAGAGCTGCAACATCACTGAGTGCCCAAAAGCACAAGGTGTGCAATACTCAGAGACATGGCCAAGGTAAGAAAGGCAGAAAGTCGACCACCACTGAACAAGACACACAAGCTGAAACGTCAAGACTGGGCCAAGAAATATCTCAAGACTGATTTTCTAAGGTTTTATGGACTGATGAAATGAGAGTGAGTCTTGATGGGCCAGATGGATGGGCCCGTGGCTGGATTGGTAAAGGGCAGAGAGCTCCAGTCCGACTCAGACGCCAGCAAGGTGGAGGTGGAGTACTGGTTTGGGCTGGTATCATCAAAGATGAGCTTGTGGGGCCTTTTCGGGTTGAGGATGGAGTCAAGCTGAACTCCCAGTCCTACTGCCAGTTTCTGGAAGACACCTTCTTCAAGCAGTGGTACAGGAAGAAGTCTGCATCCTTCAAGAAAAACATGATTTTCATGCAGGACAATGCTCCATCACACACGCCCAAGTACTCCACAGCGTGGCTGGCAAGAAAGGGTATAAAAGAAGAAAATCTAATGATATGGCCTCCTTGTTCACCTGATCTGAACCCCATTGAGAACCTGTGGTCCATCATCAAATGTGCGATTTACAAGGAGGAAAACAGTACACCTCTCTGAACAGTGTCTGGGAGGCTGTGGTTGCTGCTGCACGCAATGTTGATGGTGAACAGATCAAAACACTGACAGAATCCATGGATGGCAGGCTTTTGAGTGTCCTTGCAAAGAAAGGTGGCTATATTGGTCACTGATTTGTTTTGTTTGGTTTTGAATGTCAGAAATGTATATTTGTGAATGTTGAGATGTTATATTGGTTTCACTGGTAAAATAAATAATTGAAATGGGTATGAATTTGTTTTTGTTGTTGCCTAATAATTATGCACAGTAATAGTCACCTGCACACACAGATATCCCCTAAAATAGCTAAAACTAAAACTACTTCCAAAAATATTCAGCTTTGATATTAATGAGTTTTTGTGTTCATTGAGAACATGGTTGTTGTTCAAATTAATCCTCAAATAAAATTAATCCTCAAAATACAACTTGCCTAATAATTCTGCACTCCCTGTATAAACGGACAAAACACTTGTTCACTATCCAGTGTCACCAAGATGAGAATGAGTTCCTCTTGTCATGTCTGAGAATTTTTGCTTGCCCCCATACCCACTCATTAACTATAAATATATATATATATATATATATATATATATATATATATATATATATATATATATATATGTGTAACTGGATTCATAATTTGGCTCCATTTTGCAGGCACTTTTTGCACTTTATGCAAAGTGACCTATAATTAAATTCAAATCCTCAAATCAAGAGCTGCAATATTATGGGTCAAGGGGAGAAATTAATAGCCTTCGTGTTGAGAACTGACCATCAACTATGAGTTACCAGTGAAACCCACAGTCCCACCATTTCCTTTTCCCTACGAATCTCTTACTTGGAATAGTGAAGGGTGAGGTCAATTCTCCATCCTCCTCCTCACTCGGCTTATCCTCAAGCACATTCCCATTCTCGATGTCACTCTTTCCGTCCACCACTGCCACTTCAACACCGTTGGCTCCCTGAACCAGCTTTTGCCTCTACAAAAAAAAAAAAAAACCAACACAATGCAGCTTTATTATGCTGAATACTTACAAATAAAATTTGATTTACAGATCTGCATATGATGCTTGCATGGGCAAAGTCTACCTTTTATATCAGATTTTTATATATTACCTTTACATTTAAATCAGATTTGCATATATTAGTGATGTTTGAATTTTATTGCATAGTAAAATTAGGTAAATGTCAGATTTAGTTTTTTTATTATTCAACCAGATTTACATATTTAAAAGCATTAAAAAGTTGCATGTCTCCCAAAAAAACCCACATCTTTTTACCAAATTACTCTTGCAAAAACCTACAGAATTACCCTGTATGGGTTAACAAATTCAAGCTAATAGAATTGATCATAAAATAATCATTATTGCCTCATTATAATTTTTACCCACTGTTGTTAAATACAGGGTATGCAGCTGTGTGCAGCTGTTCAACAATCCAACCTCATTACTATTCCAAAAGTCAGTTTTGAAGAGTCTCTACACACATCATGTGATGCACACCTCTGTAATAATGAGACGGCTTGCCATGCGTAGGCGAGTTTTGGGTCCGAAGTGGTTGGTGACCATGACACGAAGTCCAGCCTCAGGGAAACGGTAATTCGGAGGACTGGCATTGATGATCTCATCCACCATGACCACTGAACCTCGAGTGTAGCGCTTACTAAGTTTGACTAGACAGGGTATAGCAGGCACAGGTTATGACATTCTGCAGTCACAGGAATAAACAAGAATTCAGCACTGGTAGAAAATAGAAAGAGACCTGTTAAAGTTTGAAATATAGATAAAAGAATTTAGTACAAAAAATGTTTGGGATCATAGCTTCAATTGTTTGCATTTTTTAACTGTGCATGGTGCTACAGAAATGCATAAGACAATGTGCAAAAAGACGAAAAGCTTTTAATAAGCAACTAGATTACAATAAAAATTTCTGGAAACAAAGGAATTGTGCCATACAGCACGCAACTAGAGTTACATTCATGATTTATATAAAGGAACAAAAGAAAGCATTTAAACTAAACAGACAGAATCAGAGATAGCAATTCCATAACTGGACATAAAACAATGGCCAAGCAGAAGCAGAAGTGGGTTTAGTACGGCTAAACAGACAGGCTAGTGGGCTGGAGTAAAGACAATAGTGTTAAAAAGCCAAATTCCACAAAAGAAAATCTGCCTCGGGATTCACACAGGGTAAGAAAAGAGTTGGAGGGAAGATGATGATGTAGAGAGGACATGAGGGATTACCTTTTCATCAGATTACGGAAAAAGCATACATGTACACGGACAAAGACAAAAACCATGTTCAAACTCGATACTGAGTCCCGAAAGCAAAGAGACATACACTTCTGGTTTACTGCAAAATGAAACACAAAAATAATGATTTATGATTAATTGTTTAATGTAAATCAATTTTTTTTACTCAACATAAAATATTTATGAATATAATGCCAATCACAAGCCTGAAAAAACCTGAAAAGAATCACTATGCACAAAACCAGCTCCATCAAGATATGGTTTATATGGTTTAGAGTGAAAGATCTTGAGTGTCCTGCCATAGAGCTCTGACTTCAACCCTAGTGAACACCTTTGGGATGAATTTGAACGTTAAAAGGGCCTGCACCCCAGGCCTCCTCACCCTACATCAGTACCTGGGCATTAGTAAAATCTCTATAAACACACTCCAAAATGTAGTGGAACATCTTCTCAGAAGAGTGGAGGTTATTATAACAGCAAATGCGGATTAAATGTGGAATGGGATGTTAAAAAAGAAGCACATCTTATGGTCAGGTGTCCACAAACTTTTGTCTGTGATGTAAAATGTATAATCATAATTAACTGTTTTTTTTTAATGAGTTCTGTCTCATCATGATGGCAAATTTTAATTTGAATCTTTTACCCAATTGAAATGAAATCTGATTGATTCCTATATCAGCATCCTTAAAAAAATCTATGGAATTAAACAATAGACACGCCTACATGCCAACATGCCACTCAAATTATGAGTGATAATCAGCCTGTCTGTTTAGCCTTACCTGAACCCAGCAAAGGAAATGAAAAGTCATGTGAGACACGAGAGCAAGTATCATTACCGTCCTCCAACTCGTTTCCGCTCACCGCGTTCCCATTAGCAACATTCTTGTTGCCTTTTCCACTGAAAAACATCTGCATTGTAGAGTTAAATCTAAAAGTGGAAAAAAAAAAAAAACAAGAAAAAAGTGTTGAAAAGAAAACATACACCCAGTCATGGATTTATCTATTTATTCAATAGTTGTAGAATATACATTCATCACTGCCAACACATTCGAGCTGTGGCTGCCCAGCAATTTCTCAATCGGTCAGCACTGCGCTTCATTCACGGCAATTTAAAAAAAACGTTGAAGAACGATGTGTCAGTTGCTACGCGTCTCTCTTTTTCCACAGAGTTTAAAAGTGAAAAACAAAAAATCCTAATCTAAATCCTAGTTTGTTATTGCATTAGAAATATTAAAATGATGAGCCACATGAACATTCAAATATTGTTTCAACCAAATAGTATCCAGTTCACTACCCAATACATGTTTTTCATAGGATGCTATTACGCTTACAGCCGACAATCATGCACTCGTCTCAAACGACCCTGCTTCACTCAATAACTCAATATCTCTTCTAATGCACATTTCTGTCTGTAAACCTTGAGCCACCCCTCACTCTGGAGTCTGATGCTTGGGCAATGGTAGAAGCTAATTTAATTTTAAGGCGGTCAGATGTTTGTTTTTAGCTCTGTGTCCTTTATGAGCAGTTTTATAAATAAGTCATAGAGTGTCAGAATCCATAACAGCAAGCCTGACTGATATATAGCACAACTGACAAAACTGCCCCTATGAGTGTGTGTGTCGATTTAGGAAGACCAGTGCATAATGCTATTAAATACACACATATATTATATTAAATTATTATATTGTGTACACACACACACACACACACACACACACACACACACACACCCACACACCTATTTATCTATCCATCCATCCATCCATCCATCCATCCACACATCTATCCATCCATCCATACACACATCCATCCATCCATCCATCCACACATCTATCCATCCATCCATACACACATCTATCCATCCATCCATACACACATTCATCTATATGTTTTATTACGCCTATTCATCTGACAGGAAAAAAAAAAAAATAGTTTGCATTTTCTATCCCAAACAAATGTCTAAAAGAAAACAAAAATGTCTAAAGATGCAAACCCACACTGGACCCAGTTGCCATTTGCTAGACAGGTGGATGGGAATTGCCAAAAATAAAGGAGAAACTGTATAAAGTACTCACTTCATGATCAGAATATAACCTGCATACATGAGCACCAACACCAAGCTCTCCCACCTGGAAAAGGGAAAACAGTGTGTTAAAGTCAGTTTATTATTCATGATGTTACACAAACAGGACTAACACACTCACCATACAATCTTCTCATCATAGATAAACTAAATAAAATAAAAAAAGGCAGAAAAGAGGATTATAGAATCAGAGAGCAATAAATACAAGGTCAGAATAATACGCCAATGTTATGCATTCAAATGATAGTATGTGCTGGATTAAATAAGTGATTTAATACTCTTAGCTTTTTAAGCTGTTTAAATAAATGAGTGCGTGTGTTTACTGAGATATTCTTGTACACACAAAGTCTTTATTTGTCTATTTATGTTTACAGCAGGACTTACTGCAATCAGTGCCACAACAGAAAGGATGTAGTAGAGAGAGTCCCGAAACACGGCCCACCATGTCAATAGCACCACCTGACATATGCACACATGCACACAAAAAAAAAAAAAAAAAACACCTGCACTTAGAGAAGAAGATTTATATGATCAAGAAAAAGTAAGCCTGCAAGCGTGTATGATATATTTATAAACACAAAGTATGTGTTTAGAATTATAGGACAAGCGTGGGTATTGCACATCAAACCACTGCCTTAATGTATTTAATAGGTTACATTAAATGAATGCAGTGTAAAGCAGGTGCCGCAGATCACAGGAAAAGAAATGCTTAGTCTCCTGAATGGACAAGGAAGAGGACTGCAGTTGGTCCAAAATCCTTCTCTTCAGACAGATTGTGATTCAACCTGAGCTGTCAAAACTTTTTCTATGATAAAACTCAATCCAAACTGGCTTGCCAAGGAACTAAAACACATGCCTGGGACATCTGAAGATCTAAATATAACAAAACCTGTTTTGACTTGATACCAGTATTGCTTTTTTTTTTTTTTTTGCAAAACTTGTAATACTTATAAAAAAGCTCTTCAGTGCCCCCTACTGGTGTGCTCCGGTTGTGTTCCACCGGTTTTGTTTCCTGAATATCCACAATTCATCCTGACTTTAAAAATACATTGTTTCTATTGGATTTCAGCTATAAGAATACCACAAAAAAATTGCCAAATAACAATCTGGTTAGTGCAACACTTAATATTTAAAAGCTTCCTAAGTCTGAAGTCTGACACTGCAGTTGTGAAAAAACACAGAAATCTGTCTGTTTTCCTTCTTTCTGTGCTGATTTACTGCAAAGACTGCAGCTCACACAGGAAGTTCAATGCACCTCCCAAAAAGTCTTCCTCTGCAGCAATGTGGACCATGAACAAACCATGAAGTTCCACCTCACACAACAGACACCACTCTGCCTCAAGCTACAGCCTTCACTTAATCCGAATGCTGCAATTTTACAGTAAACTTAATCGCATTGTGATGGCAATTATGGACAATTTCAGTTCGGTTTTTGCAACTGGTGATTATAGCATCAGTAGAAGTACGGCATAATGCGTATACTAACTATCAAATGTACCCTGTAATGCAGTAAACAAAGCATAATCCTACCTAGACACAGAGCTGTGCAGCTGAGGGAATATATGTATTAGATTAAAATAGAAAACACTTTTGTCAGTGCTGGTTTGCCTCTTCAAGCTAATTCAATAAAAAAAATTTGGTTTCATAGTTGTTGTTTTTTTAAGACATTGTAGATTTAGATTCCTAATAAGCATGCTGAAAGTAACTGTGGCAAGGAAAAGTTGCCTGAGACATTGGGATGAAATCTGAAGATTGAGAGGAACCAGGCTTAAAAGGGAAGCCTTCTGGGTGATATTGGATAGTACATCATAATGTACATTTTACACAATACAAGTGTAAAAGAGTAAACAGTACTAGGTATTGAAATGAAGTTCAGTATGAGCAGTGTCCTGTGATGAGTATCATGTTAAGAGTTTTTTATGATTAAAGCAGCAGTTCTTAGAGACAAAGCTACATTATTCATGTGAGATAATCCACTGAATCAAAGTCAAGAAACAATGAAAACAATTAGGCATAATCAATTAATGTAGAAATGAATAAAGACATTTAATAAATGTCTCTTCATTATTAGCATAAAATATGCCAATGCATTACACGCACACACACACACACACACACACACACACACACACACACACACACACACACGTGTACCTGTCCAGCAAAAATTCCACACACTCCAATAATGCAGAGGACGTTGAAAACAGCAGAGCCTACAATGGTCCCTACTCCGACATCACCATGAGTAATGAACACACCTGCAGAAGATGATCACATATTAGATCTAAAATCGATTTCTAAATTAAGGATTAAATCTGTAAAAATTATTTTCTTGAGAACCACTTTGTGGATAAATATCATTACATCACCACCACATATTGCACAAATACAAGAATTTGATCCTCTTTAGTATAACAATTCAATACATTTTTATTTGTAGTGCCTTTAATAATGGACATTGCTTTATCTCTGTAAAGTTGCTTTGAGACAGTTATAAAACAATGCATAGGTTTGTTCCTAATAATTTTAAGTTTGTCCCTAATGAACAAACCAGTGGTGACTGTGAAAAGGAAAAACTCCCTGTGATGGTATGAGGAAGAAACCTTGAGAGAAACCAGACTTCAAATGGAAGCCATCCTCATCTGGGTGACACCGAATGTCCATTAATAACAGTTGCATCACTGTTAAGGTGTGCAGTGATGGGCGATTAGATGCAAACTGTGGTCCTAAGCTGTTGTAGCAGATTCTTGACACTCACACAGTCCAAAACTAGGCCTGTATTTGTTCTTACCTATAACGGATGCGAAAAGTTCAGGAGCCGAGCTTCCTGCAGCCATGAAGGTGGCTCCTGCGACATCCTCACTAAGATCCAACTTCTGCACAACACACCCAAAATCCCACCCACAATGCCACAGTTTACAACACACACAGTACACAACAAATACAATTTACAACCTAAAAACAGAGCACAATCTACATAGACACCAAGAGATGATCCACAATCCACAAACATTGAACCCGTGCACACAAACATACACATTACCGACACTGAGCCTGTTAGTATTTCTTTAAAAACTAAAGTAAGATTCTATGTTTCGGGATAGAGGCTAAGCTAGGCTAAGCTCTTACCTCGCATATCTTCTCCAGAGAGGTCACAAAGTAGTCATCACACACTATCGCCAAAGCTAGGAACATATACAGAGCCTGAGAAAGCACACAGAAGAATTTACTAGGTCTACCATTTTATCTATGCTTTATTTCCACAAACATACAGAGATTAGCCATAAATCCACTGACAGGTGAAGCAAATAACGTGATTACCTTACTACAATATCGCCTGTCAAGGGATTATATTTACTGGGCAGCACGTTCTCATAGTTGTAAGCGGTCATGGCAGCAGGAAATATCGGGAACTTCTTGACCAAAATGTGATGGCTAGACGAATGCATCAGAGCATTTCTAAAATTATAGACTTTGTGGGGTGTCTATAGGGTCATGGGCTCCCAAGGGTCACTGGTGCGCATTCAGAGTGAAAGATAGCTGGTCCAATTCCACAGAAGAGAAATTGTAGCACAATTGTAGACCACACAGTGCCTCACAGCTTGCTGTGTATGGGGATTTGTAGCTGCAGACCACTCAGAATGTCAATGCTGACCTCTGTTCACCTCTGACTGGACCACGAGGTAATAAAAAAAAAAAAGAGGCCCATTCTGAAGAATTATGTTTATTTTTTTGCACCATGTGGGCCACCAGGTGTATGTGCCTCACTTACCTGTGGATAAAAATGTACCAGGATGCACCACAGAAAGAAGGCAAGAGTGGAGGCAGAGTGAAGCCCTGGGCTAAGTTCTTCTGGGAAACTTTAAATTGATATGGATGTTTTGAACTTTGACCCATACCACCTACCTCAACAGTGTTGCTTCATGCTAACATTATTGCCTAATGGAAGTCGTCACATACCACAGCACACCTCCAAAGTCTTCATATAAGGTAGGTGATTTTAATGATATTATTGATTATTATATAAATGTTTACAATACTCTTATGATTACACATTTAATACTTTATAATCGTACATACAGAGCAATGAAATGATTTATAAACCCCTCAGTAGAGTTAATGAATGCAAATGTTTAGGGCCCAGAGTTGGAGTTTAAAAGATGGCGGCTATAAATTAAACCTAGGTCAATAAAACTCCCCTTGTTACCACCATTGATTGAATCATACACAGCTCTCCTTGACTGAACTGAATCATCAATAAGATGACGCGAATAAATTATGGATTTGCCTTTTTGTATTACTGCAGCAGCTGAAGCAGGAAACGAGATCAGCCATTGGGGGGCGAGACGGCACCGAGCAGCAGCTCGGAGCCATGGATGAGAAAAGCACATACAGGAAAGCTATTATGCCATCCTATAGTGTAACATAACAAGAAGCAGATTTGAACTGCTGCTGATTGTTAGTATAGTTGCAGATTATCAGTGCAGCACATTTTTTTAAATGTTTTTCTCCTGAAAAATCATACACCAATATGATGAATTATGCAGATTAAACATTTTATTACAAATGCTCAATTAATTTCTCTGATTAAAAAATGTATATTTTTACAGCCTATTAAATATTACTTGAATCGGTGACTTTTTTTTTGCTGTCGTTATAAGTCATGTGCAAATGATGTACTTTATTAGAGCATGGATTTACAGACCCCGAGATGGCAATGGATTGAGATTAAAAATCTCAAGAAAAAGAGATTAACAGAAAAGATGACTGAGGAGAGATGAAAATATGAAGACTAGCACAGACATTATGGACAAAGGGGCCTCCATGTGGAAATAAAAGATGCTGAGGTGGAGATGGATATAATTACACGAGGTTAGGATGGAAGAAACAGATGGAGATCAACATTGAGAGATGTTAAGAGATGAATGGTGGAAAAGACACATAATGTAAGAGGTGGGAAGACACGGAGATAAAACAGAAAGCAACTAAGGTAGTGGTGGTGCAATAAATAGTGTATGACTGGGGTATATGAGAAGAGTTCTGAAGATATGAGTTGGCAGCTGAATATAATAGATAAGATGGAAGTGGGGAGATTGATTAAGATAAAGAGATGGAGAGATATTGGGATAATGGGAGAGATGAAGCTAAAGGTGGAGACAGGTGGAGATGAAATGAGCTGATGAAAAGACAGAAGTAAAGTGGAAGTTAGATAAAGAGAGAGAGAGATGGAGGTTGGATTAATTGGATGGATGTAAAGTCGTGGAGGCTGATGAAGTGAGATGGATATACACGAATGCTAAAAGAAAAACAAAGATAAAGGAAGACAGATCAGGTAGAGGCTGAGAGAGAAATGAAAAAGGAAATACAGTTATGGGAGTATGTAGAAAAATGAAAGATGAGACCGATAAATAGGGTGAGACAGAAGTAGAGGTGGATGTAGAGAGAGAATGGACAGCAACAGAAGTGAAGATGGACAGATGAAGCGAGGTAAAAGGAGAGAGATAGTGGTAGAGACTAAAAATAGAAATAAAGTGAGTGGTAGGGTAAGAAACAAAAGACAGTGATAAAGAGATAGATGTGGACGTGTATATAGATATTAAGATGAAGATGGAAGTAGAGGTAAATAGTAGATCGATAGAGATATAGGACAAAAGGAGACAGACCTAAATGAAAGAAGGAAATATAGATACAAGTGGGAGGTTTATACAGAGATGATAGAGGAAAGATGAAGGTAGAGATAGAGAGACAGATGGAGATGAAAGAGACAGGAAGAGAGGCAGACATGAAGACGAAAGTAATGACAGTGTTGAGATATAGAGACGTGAATGGTGACGGGATGGTGAAGACAGGAGCAGAGAGAGAGAGAGAGAGAGAGAGAGAGAGAGATAGAGAGAGAGAGAGAGAGAGAGAGAGAGAGAGAAATAGAGATCCATTAACAGCAAAGATGTAACAGAAAGGAAAGTAGTTTTTCCTCACCGCTAGGATATGCAGAAGCACTGCTCCACTTTTACGCTCAGCGTTGGTAAAAAGGTCGTCAGGAAATTCATGTACGGCTGCAACACACAGACACACAAAGAAGTATATCATTGATATATTATTTTGGCACATCACAATGATTGTTACCAAAACACCAACTTTGCCGGTTCTATTCCTTAGAACCAAAGATTGCAAATGCCTGGATCCTGAGTAGCCACCAAAAAAAAAAGATTCAACCTAGAAACCGAATCCTGTTGAAACCACAACCATCTATGTAGTCTAGTGAGCAAAACTAGCTGACCTCTCTGACAGAATAGACAGCTATCCTATCCTTTCTAACCAATCACAGTGACACAAGCCAAGTGTCTGTGGACTTGTATCTATGCATAAGACATCACGTTTTTTTGGAAGCCACATTTCCTATATGGTAGCTGCTATATAATGGAGGACAGCTGAGAATCAAGGGAGAAACTGAGGGTGTGGGTCGGTGGGAATAGGTGATCTATACAACAAGAATCAGATACATTGTGTGGCAGAAGAATGGTTTAGTATATTTTTAATAATACATTTCATTTAGGCACTTTTATTCTATATTATTGCTCTTTTATAAAGCAGTAAGCTACTCAAGGTCATGCATTACAGTAACAGTGAGCCATCCTGTAGATTATTGCTTTAATCTAAGCCTTCACTGTGAACTCATACTTCAAATACATTATGATTTACCTTTAATAAATCATTAGAGTTGTAAAGATTAAAGACTTTGTGCTTTCATTATACTTTTTTACAAATGAGTTTATTGCAGAATAAAAGGTTATTTCCAAATGATAAGGTTTCCTTGTTTTTACCGCTCTATCTGCAAGTCATCTTAGTGAAAGTGGAATTCCACTGAATTAGATATAAAACATACTGGCTTTTTAAATGCGTATTTTACACATCTGGGTTTTAACTGTGGCCCCACACGCATGCGCACACAGAGGAAAGACTGCCGTGCGGTTTACAGCAGTCTGCTCCTACTGTTCAGCATGACTGGGTATTGCAGCTCCTTCGAAAAGGTCAAACACAAAAGTCCCTTACACTCCTCTGTGATCAGAATACAAAATACAGCTGTACGAGTACATTACATGTATCTTCTACAGCTAGGTTCTTAAAGTTCTATGGACCTCATCTGGAAAAATTACACATTTGTGTCCTTTTCACCCATGAGTGGTAAAGGAACAAGACAATAACTCAATATAATGCAATGGCAAAGACTTCAGTCTGTCATGGTACCTTAATAACATCTTGTTATTAGAGATGACTTAACACAGTATAAATACTGCAGGTTCAGAGAGGACCACAGTTAGTGTTTGGTAGTTTATCAGAATGACAAAAAAATAGACCTTATCCCTTTTTTTTCTTTTTATGCAATGCAAGTGGATGCCAATGCCACCAACAACTCTATTCCTCCTTGTTACATTTGTATCCCTAAAATAACCTTGAAAAATATTTCAAACAGGAAGAAAATTATTGAACACAATTTCAGAAATTTGACCTTATCGTGAAATTGACCTTGTTTGAATCCATTTTAAAATCTTTCAAAAATATATGCTAGTTACAATGATAACTCCATATAAATCCAAAAAGATTTAACCACTTGCTCTTGGAATAGCAAATGTAAATTATTTTCTGACAGATACTGACACAGTGACAATATGGACAGACGGACAAAAAAAATAAAATAAACAGGTATGGGTGGAAGGAGAGACAAAAGGTCATTTTTGTTAAAAAAACAAAAAACAACAAGATATTTCCAGAAATGTTCAGAGCTGATGCGTCATTGGCTTGTTTTCAAAATGTGCTTATAAAAAGATTATTGCTAAACTGACCTCCACAGTTATGACACGTAAGATGGAAACAATAGGGGGGACGACGTCGGAGACGTCAGCTCCAAAAATAGCAGCATATAGATGAATGTCTCCAGCAGGTCAAGGTGACCCTCCACACCATTCCAGCCAACATCATACTTCATACTCGGACACACCAGCACTGTGGTTTACCGCTGCTATCCCAACACATCAGTGCGTCAGGAGACAGGTGGTAAAGCCAGATACACGCTACTAGACTCCTTCATTTCACTCATTTATCCTTTAGTAAATGTTCTGTTATCCTACTCAGGATGTTTGGAGTCCAGAGCTGTTCCCAGAAAGAGTAGTAGTGAGGGGGAATAGCAGCAGATGAGACACCAGACTTATTATAATGCAGTAGAATGGTTACTTATGTCTTAATTTACTGGCAACTTGACTGAAATTGCGTTACATTCTTAAAAATATTAAATGTATTGACTTGAGAATTGCATGTCAAAGAGAAGTGAAATTACCAGGAAGAGTCAAATATTAGAACTTGTGGAATGTTCAATATTCTTTACAATTTGACATAAACAACATAATTAGCCATATAAGTTTGAACAAATTAATTTATTTTTAGTGTTTAATGATTAAAAATCACAGAATTTCAATCAATGAAAAAACATTTTATCAAATGAAAGACTGCAATAGGTCCAAAAGGTCAATGCATTAATCCCTTTCTGAAAAATGTTCTGCAGTGGTTAAAACTATCACAAGGTTATGGTCATAGATCGAACAACGCAGCTGCTTCAAAAGGGATGTAGTGCATTTATTACAGTGAATATATCAGATGGAAGTCTATTTATTTTGCCTGAAAAAAAAAAAAACTTCAGCCGGAGGATATAATGTTTGATCACAAAAATATTGGAACTGTAGGTGTAGGGTTGTACAATGCTAAAATAACAACAAAAGGATGAGCAATGTTAATGAAAGAAATAAAAACCCCTGCAAGCCATCATTTTGTATTTGCATTTAACTGATTTGGCAGCCAACCGCTGTATGTACAGTATCTACAAAGCGACAGGGTCGTGGGGGGCCGAGGCCTTTTGATGCATGTAGGGAGCGAAAGTTGGTCCGTGTGGTCCGATCCAACAGACTATCTCCTGTAGCTCAAACAGCTGAAGTTAATGCTGTTAATGCTCGATGGCAGCAGTAAAAACTTGCAAAAGTATTGTCAAATAAAATAATCTAAAGTTACACTTGCTCTGTTAACAACTTGGGTTATTGCTTTGCTGACTGAAGTTCTTCTTACCGGTCTTATCAACTAACATGGCAAAAAGGCTACTAGTGGAACCTCAGCATGTTCTTTCAATTTTGTGTTTACGCTTTACTGGGTGGTTTCTATGTAAAACGTCAACAATTAAATTTTGTTTGATTTCTCACAGTACTACGTAAGCCAAACATATCAAATGACTTGAAAATTATTTTAAACAAGGACATCAAAAAAATGTATGTATGATACCACAATTTTGCATAGTACATGATTTACAAATGACAGGGAATCCAATGTCCCAAACTGGCGCTCACACAGCTTAAAACAGTCAAGACTTGAAATTAAATTAAACCAATCTAATCGTCCCCTCAAGTCCGAGATGATTTGGTGAATCACAGCCATTTAGAACGAGCCAGAGTAGTTTGAATTGTGAGATTTTGTGAACATTCTGGATAATTTAGACTCAAGTGTTTACACGTTCCGATTCGGCAAAATTGCCTTCCCCTATATAAGAATTACAATCCCAAATCACAATCCTCACAATCCTTCACATTTTACACTCCTTTTCCTATGATTTGATTACTGTGTTCATCTATGTAACAAACTGTTCATGTTACTTTCTTCTAACTTGGTCCAAAAGAATCTGTCTGTCACTATCCTTTCTTCTGCTTCCACATCTACTGGACTGAATACAAAGCATGTGAAACAACCACAGCCAGTACTGCAGAGAGGGAGATTCACTAAACAGGTGCCAAAATGCAAATCTGTGCTTAATATAGTTCCTCGTGCTATATTCTGTACACTAGAGAGACATTCATGCTTCTTCTGGGGATGGCGTCCACGATTCAGGTAATCAGTGTCGATAATTGGGCATGTGCCACTAAATGGGCATCGGTTTGTGAGGACACCATTGTGACCATTAAAAATATATCATGATAATTTGGTAAATAAATGCTAAACATATCTATAGACACCACCACAAAGGAAAAATTTTACTTCAGCTAACTGATGTAGCTGATAGAATGAATACGTAGGAAGCAAACCCCAAGCCCATTAAGCAAAAGCACTTTGCTTAAAAACAGAAACATGCCCTTTCTTAAGCTTCAATTTCAAAGAGCATTTGCGGTGCAAGTATTATGCAAACAGCTGGTCAATTAACAGCCCGCTAATTTTTGTTCTTGACGGCGTACACTGAAATTTACATGAGGTATATAGGGATTGCTTGTTTGTTTTGAGGGAAAATAATTTAATAGGTGAGGTGCGTGTGCTTCAATATCTCAAGTCCACAATGCTGAAAGTCCTGTACATGCAAGGAAAACACAGCTGCACACCTGGTTAATATTTATTTTGTGGGGGTTTTTTTCAATGAATTAAAAAATATAAGATTTGCAAAGATTATACATGTGCAAATAAGGGAACTTTCCACTCTTATTTTTTCACATGGTGAAGCATAGATCTGGTGACAACAGTCCATGTAAGATGCGTGATAAAGAGAAAATGCAGAGTGCTCCAATCAAGGGAGGAACCAATATAATGTTAAGACATTATGAACTAGCCACAAAGAACAGTAACCATCAAAGTGACAATTGAAGGACATGGATCAGGTGACACCATGGAAAACACAGTTGCTCTAGACCTGGACTATGTGATGATGAAATAGACTAGAAGGTAAAAAGTGTGAACACCCAGAATGGACAAGGATGCTCAGGACATGTAAAGGGGGACCTGGATCAGGTAACAACATAGGGGACCCAAATAAGGAGACAATATGGAGGACCCTAATCAGGTGACGATGCAGGAGACCAATACTGGGTGATGCAACTAGGGACCTCAATCAAATGATAACAGAGAAATCTTAATCAAATGACTGTGGGAATTCCTTATCTGGTCAGATAATTAAAACACAATTGGGCTTTCTGTGATAAGAAATTGACGTCTCAGATCATGTTATGCCTTTAACAACGAGTATGAACATTTCAATAAATTGAAGAGGAACACAGTTTTCTCTCCTTATGGGTAATTTCTTTCATCACATTTATAGTGACAAAACAGTTGTTCTCCCATGAGACTCTCCTTTCTTTCTCTCTTAAGGTTAATAAGACAGACATGGCCACAATGTCTGCCTAAAGGCCTTTTCCCTGATGGCAGAAAATTTACTCAACATTACACTTGCTGAAGCAATTCCTCATAGTGATGCTTAGATCTTTTCAAATATTATTAGTCTTAGATTAGGTAAAGGGTCCAAACATACAGGAGCTTGTGTTACTAATCAAGTGATAAAGTATTAAAATAAGTAATATAAATCTTCATAAATAAAATAAAAAATATATATTAAAATGCATAGGTTTACAACATATTAAGCAGAGATTAGTGGGTCCAGCTGCTAACATTTTGCATAGAAATGTCACCATCAGAGCCGAGGAAGGTGTGCGTGTGTGTGTGTGTGTGTGTGTGTGTGTGTGTGTGTGTGTGTGTGTGTGTGTGTGTGTGTGGGGCGGTTAGAGCATATGAGTATGTAATCGGCTGGGCAAAGAAGCAAAATGTGCCAGATTAGAGGCTTGCAGGAGCAGCATTCTGATAAACACACCAACACAGAAGAGAGTGAGCGAGAGAGAGAGAGAGAGAGAGAGAGAGAGGCAACATATTATATAATAGAAAATTTTGCTTTTCTGAACTAATTTTAAAAAGCTGATGAGACTATAACTATAAAAGTTGAGAGAAAAATTGTGATGCAAATGCAGGGCAGTAATGTTCATATTTGTATCCATATATTTGAATTTTGATTTGTACACAAGAAAAGCTTCTGTACTCGAAATTTCTACACATATTTATTAAACCAATATTTTCCACTTTCAGTGCGATATGAATATTTGTTCGCATGGCACTAATATTGCTGTCATGTCAATTAACAAAATGTAATACATTAAGCCTCCGTATATCACGGTGGTTAAGTTGCAAAGCCACCCGCGAATAAACGAAAAACCGCGATAAAGGGACAACACCCCAAAAATGTTATTTTATGTATACAGTACTGTACCGTATTAACATTTTACTTCATTTTATAATTAAGTATTATATTTCTATTAATACATTTCTTTATTTCAACATACAACTCCATAAAAACAATTCCCTATACGTTTTTTGGTCTATCGTGCTCTCCGCGAGAGACCGAGAAAATCAGCTAAACAAATTAGTTGTGGCAAAATCCATTTGGTAATAAACCGGGGGTGCGAGATTCGAACCGTGATAAAGCAGGGGATTACTGTAGTGACATAAGGGCCATGCTGCAACCCAGTGTACTGTACTCTTAAAAACACAGACTCTAATATTGAAAAAGTGCAATGAAAGACATTCAGCTCAAAATATCCTGATCAAGAACGTTTTACTTTTTCAGCCATAAACACCCCTAATGTCACATTATGGCGGCACATACAGTTCACAGTAAATAGATTTTTCTTTGTACCATTTTAAAGTAATATATATTAGGAAATTAAAGTACACTACATGGACAAAGGTTTGGGACACCTGACCAACAGATTCGTACATTCTTTTAAAGCATCCCATTCCACATTTAGTCCCCATTTGCTGTTAAAATAAACTCTGCTATTCTGGGAAGATGTTCCACTAGATTTTTGAGTGTGCTTATGGAGGTTTGTCCTTATTTATCCACAAGAGTGTTTGTAAAGTTCGGTACTGAGAGGGTGAGGAAGCCTGAGGTACAGTCAGCGTTCCAATTCTTATCAATTGTATTGAGGTCTATAGAAGGCCACTCAAAATCTTCCACTCCAACCCATGTAAAGCATACAGTCATGAAACTGACTTTGATGGAAAACTTTATGCAACTGCACCCAAAAACAAAATCATACATTTGTGTATTGGTGTACTTACAATACTTTTGTCCATATAGTGTATTTTATAAGAATGACCATCATTACAAAATTATTATATGAACAAATATAAGACCATTAAAGCTAGAGTTTATTTTAAAAAACCTACAATTTATACTAATAAAAAGAAAAATCTGGTAATGTTCTGACTGACCATTTTTAATGGCCAAACATGAACAGGACAGCACCGGTCATATCTTTCATTTCTCTCTTCCCGAATTATGCAAACATTAAAATAACACTTTTTAACATCCAGTTTTGATTGGTCTCTAGTGTACTCTAGTCACTCATTAAAAGCCCAAGTGACCCAGCTGTTACAAAAAAAATGTATTAGAATAAGTGCTTATGTATAAACCTGTGACCCGTGTCTTGCAGCTGGCACTGTTATCAGGACTGCTGATATGAAAATTCAATCAATATTATCAGACAAATTAGATTAAATAATTTAAAACTGCTGGGGCATAAACGAAGTTTACACATTCGCTGCTGAGTAGGGAATATTTATAACTGGACAATACCTGCTAATACTGACCATTAGTTAATTAAAGAGGAAGAAGAAAAAAAAAAAAATCAGTTGAATATTGTTCACAATTTAAATCTAGGATTTATTCTTAATCTAACATTTCAAATAAAGATTTAGAATATTTAATACTCTACACTATTTCTTTGGCCCAAAGCAAATTGGTGATATTGGTAAAAAAGTCAAATTTTTCTTATGTCTGATCTCTTCTACTGAAGCATGTTTACAGATGAGACACTAATGGATTTGATCTTAAATAGATTTTGTAGTCCAGGTCAGCCAAAGCACACATGGTCATTAAAGCAAAAAAAAAAAAAAAAAAAAAAAAAAAAAAAATGTAATCGAAAGAGCCCCATCTTATTAAAGGCATCAGTCTTCAGTCTATATTTGAAGACATCAAGAGACTCAGTCAGACAGAGAGAACCAATTTCACTGTTCAAACACTTTTCCAATGTTTACAATATTTAATTATCCAATGGAAAAGAAATCTTCATTTTAATTTTTAAGAAGAAAAAAATCTTTCATATTTTAAAAATTGCATTTTGGATGTATTTTACATTGAATATAACACTTATTATTATAATTTCTTATAATCTATAATTTCCAACATTAGCGTTTTTTATTTTTAAAGAGTTTAGGTAAAGAACCATTAAGTTTCATGTGTAAGGCTGTAGCTAATGATTATTAAGTAATCAAGTTTTCTACCGATTATTCCATTGATTATTCAAGCAATCGGATAAGAATTACTTCTTTTTTTATTATTATTAAAGAGCAATACTAAATTTACAAGAGAAAATAAGACGTCTCTTAAAATGAACAAGTAATTTCCTTTTTTAGAAAAATTAACATATTACTGAAATTGCATACAAGAATATGTGTGACAAAGAAAAACTCAAGAAATTAAACTATATGGTGTTTTCCTTAAGTTTTAGTTTGAAATGAACCCAACCTTGCCGAATTGTTCTCAAAATTAGGCAAACATTTGTTTTTTATTATTTGACGAAAACAGCTTCCATATGAAACATCTTCTCCCCCCTCGCTGTTTTATTCACGTTCCTGCTTTTTCATTCTGCAGCATGAATAACTGTGTATACCTGTCTAGATCGCTCCAGAGTGGGTGGTATGTCAGTAATAATGGTCCGTGGTGAAACACAGTGCTCCGTACTCAGTGAAGGTAAATAGACTAAACAAAGCAAGATTTTTTTGTATTTAAATTACTCAAGTTTTTCGAGGAACCGTTTCAGCCCTATTCTTCATGCATTTCCCCATGCAGTGAGCATCTAATGGGCATAAGCCTGCAAATGGAGTCTGTGGTAATGTGTAATATTAAAGCTTTGGTGAGATGATGCGAGTCTAATGGTGTGTATGAAAGATGGATTCTTCTGTAAGACATGAATAAATATCAAAATTGTTACCGATAATATTCACTTGATTTGTGGAAGTGTAATTGATTTTCTTTTAGAAGTATTAAAATACTGAATTTTTTAAGCAGTTATAACTGACTCAGCGAATCATCATGCTGGTCAAATATTTATTTTTGATGGAAAGCTCTTGAACATTTGATTAGTTGTTAGAAAGCTTTTGTACATGGAAAGCAAACACCATGTGAGAACCAAAAATCAGAAGTATGAGTTCATTCAGCCCAACAATTTAAACTCTGAAAATAAGCTTTAGGTTTAGAAGAGTTAAGCATGAACTGAAGGAATATTCAGAACTTGGACTTGTTTACTCATGTTTCCAGATCTTTTTTTTCTGTAATGTTAATCAGTTAGTCATAATTATCCATTATTTTCTATTCAGTAAACAATCTTCTGGAAGAATTTTAAATGAACTAAATTTAATTAGTTGCAAGTGCACAAACTTCAAACTTTTCTGTAGTCCAAATATTGAACTCAAGATAAATAGTTTGTTGCTGCAACCACATCATTTATTTATATAAGTAAGAACAACTGTAGACTTTGTAAGGATTCATAAATCCTGCTGTAAAAATAATTTTTACATTTGACTTTTCTTTGTTGTAAATTAGAAATAACTTTTACAGAGCTTGATGAGGGCTTTTAAAGTTTGCTGAGTATGAATGCACAATCCTGAATCAGCCTAACTAATATCATTTATTTATTTATTTTTTTAATCAACAGGTCCACAGGCATATTTGGCTAATTCAAATGAAGATTTAAGGTCCCAGAGTTCTAAAATAAATAAATCAATCAACTATGGTGCATTAACTATTAGACTATTTCAGTAAATACGTTCTCCTTATTTGCGCACATGTATATGTGTGTATATATACACACACACACACACACACACACACACACACACACACACACACACACACACAGATGTGAAAAAGTGTTTGCCCCCATTTCTGATTTCTTATTTTTTTGCATGTTTGTCACACTTTAATGTTTCAGATCATCAAACTACAGTGGAACCCGGTTATGTCGATGTACTAGGGGGTCGCCAAAAAGCATCGAGGTAACCGATGATCGAGATAAACGAAAATCAAAATGGCGGCAATATATTAACGTGCTTGAAATTTCTTTATGTACATGATGTGCGTTAATAAATGAGAATGTGCATGCGTGTTTTGGAGGGTTTTACACAACAGCGTTGCGCGATTTGTTTGATGAAGGCATGCTATAAAATGTACATACGTTTGTTAACAACAAAAGGCATAAGTGCACCTACTAACAGCAGAGATTTACCAGTATACAATACAAACCACCGTCCATTCTCCATACAAACCTTTATTATATTCTCCAACATTATAAACACACAGATCGCTCAAAAAAAAAAAAAAAAAACAGCGGCTGCACAGTGCCATCTCACATTTAGTCCACATGTAAAAAAAAAAGAAAAAAAAACAGTAACTTAGTTTCTGAAAACTTATGACCATCAGGCTGAAGTAATCCGCACAAACACACAAAGCAAAGTGTCCGAAAAAACTTACGTCCGCGATGCCGAGGGGGGGGAAATGAGCGCGAGAGAGAGAGAGTTTGTGAATGGAAAAATAGGGAAATTAAAAAATACCGCGACCGGCGGCACGGCGCGAAGCCGGAAAAAAACCGGAAGATCCAAAACCGAACCCGAAACCAAAAACGAGGGACAGAAAAGTCTCAAACGTGAGCGGCCGAAGGGGCGTGGCAGGTGCTTTCGGCCGCTTTCTCTGAAGCTCCCGGCTTCAACTCCTTACCGAGAGAGCCGTGCTTCTTACCCTGCTCGCGTAAGGAGTTGAAGCCGGGGCGCCGCGCTCCCGTTCATTGCATAACATTTAACAAAAAAAATGCATATGTGCACTTACTAACAGCAGAGATTCACCAGTATACAATACAAACACCTGTAGTATCTGTAAGGTTTGATTTTTCCGCCACTTTCGCGAGTTCTTCTGCGGCTGCACAGCGCCGATCGACATAACTGACGTTAAAATTTCTAATTTTTTCCCCCTTGTGCTCGAGATATCAGGGTTCAGCGACATAAAAAAAGTCGACATAACCGATAAAAAATGCGTAGAAAAAGCGAGAATTTGGCGGTTCCACTTCAAAAACGTCGACTTAATAGGGTTGTCGAGGTAACCGAGGGTGAGATAACCGGGTTCCACTGTAATTTAAATATTATTTAAATATAACAGTTTTCAAATGAAGGTTTTTATTATTGAGGTAAAACTAAATCCAAAACTACATGGCCCTGTGTGAAAAAGTGTTTGCCCCTAAACCTAATAACTGGTTGGACCACTCTTAGCAACAACAACTGCACTCAAGCGTTTGCAATAACTTGCGTCTGTTGCAGTCTAATGAGTCTGTTACAGAGCTGTGGAGGAATTTTGGTCCACTCATCTATGCAGAATTGTTGTAATTGAGTCACATTGGAGGGTCTTCGAGCATTAACCGCCTTTTTAAGGTCATGCCACAGCATCTCAATAGGATTCAGGGCAGGACTTTGACTAGGTCACTCCAAAGTCTTTCTTCTGCTATCAACTTTTGTCTCGTCAGGCCACAGGGTATTTTCCCCAAAAGTCTTGGGGATTATAAAGATGTTTTTTAGCAAAACTGAGACGAGCCTTTATGTTCTTTTTGCTCAGCAGCAGGTTTCATCTTGAAACTCTGCCATGCTATTTTTGCCCAGACTCTTTCTTATGGTGGAGCATGAACACTGACCTGAACTGAGGTAAGTGAGGCCTGCAGTTGTTTGGATGTTGTTGTGGGGTCTTTTGTGACCTCTTGGAAGAGTCGTTCTTGGGGTAATTTTGGTCGGGCGGCCACTCCTGGGAAGGTTCTTCACTGTTCCATGTTTTTGCCATTTGTGAATAATGGCTCTCGTTGGTGGTTCGCTGGAGTCCCAAAGCTTTAGAAATGGCTTTATCCTTTTCCAGACTAACAGATCTCAATTACTTTCTTTCTAATTTGTTTCCGAATTTCTTTGGCTCTCGTCATGATGTCTAGCTTTTGAGGGATCTTTTGGTTTACTTCACTTTGTCAGGCAGGTCCTATTTAAGAGATTTCTTGATTGTGAACAGGTGTGGTAGTAATCAGGCCTGGGTGTGGCTAGAGAAATTTACCTCGGGTATGATAAACCAGTTTTAACAGGAGGGAAAACACTTTCACACAGGGATTTTGTTTTCCCTCAGTAATAAACTTTCTTTCGGCTTCTCCCGTTAGGGGTCGCCACAGCGGATCCTCCGCACATTTGATTTAGCACATGTTTTTACGCTGGATGCCCTTCCTAACGCAACCCTCCCCATTTATCCGGGCTTGGGACCAGCACTGAAAGTGGCTGGGGTTGGTTCCCTGACCAGGCCCCAGCGGTAAAAGCGCCGCATCCTAACCACTAGACCACCAGGGAACCCCGTTTTCCCTCAATAATAAAAGCCTTTATTTAAAGACTGCATGTTGTGCTCATTTGTGTTATCTTTTACTAATATTTAAATTAGTTTGATGGTATGAAACAAAAAAAAGTACAAAAGTATGCAATAGGCAATCTGACTAACAGTAATATATAAAGAGAAACAGACAGACATTACTGAAATAAAGACACGGACCTACAGAGAGAAAATAAACTTTCCCAGTGAGCAGAAATACAGAAAGGCTCAGAAAGAAAGAAATAGTAACAGTCTGAAAAGTAGTGAGAAGGACAAACAGAAAGTTGGGCAAACAGACAAAAGACATACAGATAAATAGACAGACAAACACTCAGTCACACAGAGGAGAATAAAATAATCAGTCATGCAGGCCGACAAGAATATCAGAGCCAGAGATTGTTAGCCAAAAAGACAGACAGGCAGATAGACAGGATTGGAGGAACAGTCATTAAGTCAGGCCACAGGAACCTCCATTACACGGTCAGTCGAATGCATGATTGTAAACTTATTTCAAATAAACAAACCACTTTTAAATAAAGTTCACAAGTTTATTAAAGAAAAAAAGAAGCTCAGATCTTTTATGTAACAAGGTCAGAAAACTTGCAAGAACAGCAAACAAACAGCACGACGTCCGCACACAACCGGCATACTGCAGTGAAAACACAGTGCAAGCCAGCAAACAAAGCTTTACATAATTTTACACACACAAAGCAAGCTGCCACTGAAACACTAAACACGCTGTGTTCTATAGGTGTGGACTGTTAAACTATGCTGCAATAATGATCAGAACATTCTACATTGCCACAAACACTGAAAGATCCACAACCATTGTGTTGCTCACAGAAATATTCTAATATTTTATCAGTCCTCTCATCTAGCTAGCTATCTTTGTATCTATCTACTTATCTTTTTAACAATGGATATATACACTGTAAAGCAGCTTTACAGAAATTCAGATACAGTATGAAAGTAACATTTCAGTGTATCCCTACATACTATACTATCTGAAAGTAACAAATTGTTGTGTACTAGACACAGGTTCCCCAAAGACTGGGCAATGAAAGATCAGGGAAAGAAAAAAAAAAAAATCAAACCTTTTTCCAACCTCCAACTGTTAACTGAGTCATTTTGTGTCAGTGACTGCCTCAGATTCTGAACTAACAGGAGTGAAATGCAATGCGGTCTGAATATATAATGCGTCATGGAGCTTGAGCTGCTTTCCCGCTCAACACTGATGTAAAGAGTGATTATATGAGTTGCCATAGCCTCCCTGTCAGCTCAACTTTTCTCCGTATTCACCGCTTTTTCATCATTACCGGGTTTTCGCCTACAAAACCGACTCTAGAGACAGTTCAGCAGTTTCTGAAATACGGTATAAATATATTTAAAATATGATTTTATGAATTGCAGGATGGGAAAATATACTTTTTTCAAATAGTCAGAGCTCTTTAGTACTCAAAAAGCTTTTGAGTCATTTCCTTCTAACTTAAACAAAGGATTTTATAGAAAACAGCACTGTGTACATCTACAAAAATATGCAAATATTGATGTTTACTTTAAATGGTCGCAAATGACACACTAGCCTGTAGTCAGTTTTGGTGGCTGGATCACCTTCCACAGCACAAACAGAATGTTCATGAGAAGAGTTTAAGATGGAGGGAAAAGAGGAAAATTGTATTCCTTGGATATGGCCATATTCATTCCTTAATAAAAAGGTAGTCAAGTGAAAACTATAGAATCTACAGTCGCTTCAAAAATCTATAAGACAAAAGTTGAATATGAAACAATATGCACTAGAATTTCAGCGCTCATTTCTTGATACATTTATGTATTTATACAACTCAAAACATGGCACCTTGGGTGGCAGACTCAAAATTTATCTGAGCGATATTCAAGAAACAGTCTTTAAACAAAGTAAATAACGATAAAAAATCTCTTCAATCACCTCTTCCAGGTGTTCAAATGCTACTCATTTGGGTTCAGGTATAATGACTGACTTAGCCAGTCTAAAACATTCCAGTTTTTCCTATGATGAAGTCCTTTCCTGTGCGTTTTGAGTGATAGTATTGCTGCATAATTAAGATTCACTTAACTGAATTGAAGCCGTTCGACCAGTGAGTTATATTGAGAAGATCTTCCACTTCCAATTTAGCCTTTCTAAAACTTTGCAAGATTTTGGTTTCAAAAATTTCTGTAGCTCATCTATGTATTCCTATCAGGGTTTACAATGTTTACTGCTGGTTTGCATCATCTGGTATGGTCTCTATAGGTCTGCTCTCAAAGTCTTCTTCAGACAGTGCACTATGAAACCTTCACTCCTGCCCAGTGCAGGTTGTTGGTAATTGTGAAACTATAATGTTACTGTTGTATTTAGGGGGTTTCTTCACAGCTCTCACAATGTATGTCATTAACTGGTTTCTTTTCTTTGCAAAACATTCTGAATTGAACTTGCACTACCCAATGCTTGTGAAATGGCTCTGATTGAGTTTGAATCTTTTCTCATACTTTAAAATGGCTTACTCAGTGGTTTTTATGTTGGTTTATCCATTTTAGTAACAAATGTAATTTTCACAGTCAAAACTTAGTTTTCTGTTCAAGGTTTGAGACAGCACAGCTGGAAGATAGGAAACACCTGTCAGTGACACGTTTTAATATTTCTTGATCACATAAAGAAATTGGTGGATTCAAACAAATGCAAGATTTAATTATCAGCAAAAGAATGCTAAAATCCTGATATTCATTTTGTAATCTTAACCCCAGAATACCTTCACTGTATATCAAATAAATATATAAATCCAAGTCTTTCAGAGGGGATTTCTGAAACTTTGATGCAATGCATTTATAGAATTTTTCTGTCCAATAGAAAATAAGTACTAAAATAATGAGCAATAATGATAATTGTGCACAACATTTGCATAACAAATTGAATAGATAGAGGCTCTGGAGACATGTGTGAGTATATGATGGTCTATGAGGTAGTTTGTTTTTCTCTCAGTGTGATGCTGAAAAGAATGCAACTAAAATAATGAACAACAATTTCTTCTTCTTCCTCTTTCGGCTTCTCCCATTAGGGGTCGCCACAACCGATCATTCTTCTCCAAACCCCCCTATCAGGTTATAAATGGAGGTTGTTAAATGAAAGGCAATATTGTAATGTTGGGTATAGATTGTTGGAAAAAATTGTTAGGTATAGGTTAAGTGAGGCATGTATCCTCACCACTCTAGCCTTTGGTATTACAAGAGCCATGCACAGACATTTCAAGTGTCAGTCACATGTTTGTGCCTCACAACTATGCCATAATCAGTTCACTTTTAATTGAACAAAGTTAGTAATGCTGGATGTCTCTAATAAAAAAATCAAAACGCTATCGGGTAGAGCTGCCAAAATTGTAATTACTTGAAAGATTTCGTATTCAAAAACTCATTGTTAAAAAAGAAATGCTGCAACGCATCAGCCTGGAGGTGTTAGATGTAATAAAGAAAGACAGTGTGTGTGGGATGTAGATATGCAAGTCAGCACTGCAGCAGCCTATTACACAAAAATCCTCTTTCTCTCTCGAGCCAGCCATTAAAAGAGATACGATTTAAGCCATATTATCTGTACATCAAAGGTGGGCGCCATGAAGCAGAGAAAAAGCAGAGGAGGACAAATCGAAAGGAAAGACTGCAGGTAATCCCGAGAGATCGCATACAAGATTCTGATTTGGTAAATCTTGCCAACTGGCACTCTTCAGGAGAGATTGAAAAGTTAATGAAGTCCAAAGCTTATTTTTACACCACAAAGAGATGGAAATACCAGCACTGCAGAGACCTAAGAAAATGCTTCACTATTTCGAAATCTTGTGTTTATATTCGTAAGGACTGTGATAATGACAACGTGTTCAATCCTACCTGGCTCAGTACAGTTCTTTTCCATAGTCTCGTTGTTTTGGGCCAAGGCCATCAGTCTCCTGCCCCAGTGGGCATCAACGTTTATCCCTCCGTCTGCGATCATGCCATGACCTGAAGAAAAATGGAAATTTCAAACTTTTCGAGCTTCAACGCATAACACAAAGAAATACCTTTCAAATAAGCTACAATTTTAAAAAATATCACATTAAGCTGGAATATACAGACATGACTAGACCATTTGTTTTACTTAGTCAACAGTTCATGTAAATTTTCACTGCCATTGTCTTTATATTTATTTGCTGTACGTTTATTCACATATATTGCATGCTGTGCATATTTGCATATTATTTGCACAGTTGCTACTATTTGTACATCTGGTAGATGTTAAACTGCATTTCTCTCTCTCACTGTCTGTCTGTCTGTCTGTCTGTCTCACTGTCTGTCTGTCTGCCACACTGTCTGTCTGTCTGCCTCACTGTCTGTCTGTCTGCCTCACTGTCTGTCTGTCTGCCTCACTGTCCGTCTGTCTGTCAGTCTGTCTTTCTTTTTTATGTCCAGCTTCCATTAAAGTAAATCTGAGACGTATGACTGGCATTTGATGCGATCGGTCGCTTGTTGTAAATTTTTCATTCTGATAAAACCAGACTGCAGCCTTGACATAATTTTGTATCAAAAAGTTACATGCATTTCTTATAGATCAACCATTATAATAATAATTGTTCTCAGTAATTATTGAAAACTATTCTAAAATTTTAAGCAAATTGTTTATTAAATCTCAAGAGAAGCAGGTTGTTGTAGTTATGCTTAAACCTGGAGAAGGATCACATGACAGGAATCTCACATAAAAGCTCTGGTGTGGTGAGGTTTTAAACAAAAGGTACAAATTTAACAGTTTTTCACAATGTAATCACTAGAAAGTCGGGAAAATGTCGAACAGACTAAATTATTCTTGTGAAAGTAATCACAGATGTGTGGGGAAAAAAATAGGAACACACTTCATTATTGGTTGTTATTGATCATTATACAAATATTATATATACAGGGAAGCAATCAATTTCTGCCAATCCACCTACAGGCAGGTTTTTAATAGTGGAAAATTTAAATACATAGATGAAACCCAAACAGACAAGGAGAAAACTACAATAACCCAAGCTCAGGATTAAATCAGGAACCTTAGGATCAAGGAACCAGGAACAATGCTTCCTTCTGCCTAAATTAGGAACAAGAGCTTAAATCTTCACTCAAGTCTTTGAGCGTTTTTATAAAATAAATTAAAAAAAAAAAAAAAACCCTGTATATTTATTAGTTCTGATATCGCACCAACTGCTTCACTACAGCAGACAGCAGCATGAAGTGGTAGCTACATTTCTTTATAAATAACAGATCATTCATTTCAAATTACTGATTTATAGGAATATTTGTACTGCTGTAGCCAACATCCTGAAAAAAACTATTTGTGATTTAGTATGAAAGCATTATTTAGGTTGTCATAAAAGCAGCATGTCCAATTAACGTTAAACAGCCATATTAATGCTTGTTTAAATAATTAATTGTGGCAGTGTTCTGTTGTCCTGCCTCAACTCATCAGCCACATGAAGGTGAATTTTTTGCTTTATTTAATGCATCCTATGCATAATGCCTCACTTTTTTTGCTTTTGTCACCTGCTCAAAACTCACAAGTTTTGAGCAAGATGACATGTGTAGCCATGACTCCCCCAACCCATTCAATTCACTTCATAAATTCAGTCTGTTCAGTGATTGGCAATTATATCTTCAGTCCAAAATACTAAACAGTGCAATGCAATGACTCATTTGGGCAGATCAAATTGTTTTAAATCTGCTCACAGCTTCGCTTCTTTATGTTTCTACCTCGTTCTTGTTCAGGTATGTGCATGAGATCAAATAGAACTGTCTGCTGAATAAGAGAAACAGTGTTGTGCTTTTTTTTCCCCTGTAGGTGACCTAAGAAAAAAAATGCAGCTTCTTGTAGTTCTTATATCAATCCTCATTGAGAAACAAATAAAACACAGTGTTTTTTTTTCCTATGCAGCCTAATCAAGCCAGTCAAACAGTTACAGAAGCGATCATTTTGACCCCAGGCAAGGTCTTGTAAATGTATTTATCTTTTATACCTTTTAATGCAATGAATAAAAAAGCAAAAATATGGAACAGGTTTGCTACAATGGCTCAAGGTTGCACTTACCATGAACAGTTTTGCGCTAAATTGCCAATTAGTGAAATGATAACCCCAACAATTATAGAACTTCGATGAATGGACATTCAGCCTCACCCAGATGAGTATGGGTTTTCTTTTAAATCCGCTTCTTCTCAAGGTCTTTTCTTCATACCATCACTGGGAGTTTTTCATTGACACTGCACCACTGGCTCTCCCATTAGGGATCAACTTACAGAGACAAACGTACAACATTAAAATATATGTTCCTAATCTATTAATTTTTGCAAATGTCTATTATTAAAAGCTCTATACAAATAAAATTGAATTCAAGTGAACTTTATCTATTAGGCATGTCATTTCATTTATGCAAGTCAAACAGTGACAAATAACAATGCTAGTGAGTACCTTATGAAACACATTCACCAAAAATAGAGCTTTCATTTTCAAGGACCATATGGATCATATCCAGTGGGATGTTCAGTCACACCTAGCATCCTGCACACCTCAGAGACGTGTGCTGAATATGAATCAGACAAGAAGCAGATTAAATGATGATTGATACAGCAACCAGCTGCCTGGTCAACACAGGTGCAAGGACAAATGCCAATCACCACTGATGTCCATGCCATGACCTCTTATTGATGCCTGCAATGGCGTTAGAACGCAGGTAAACATGTACTAAATCTCACTCTACATAAAACCTATTGAACTGTGTTGGGCTCATTAAATGTTATAGCAACAAATTTGGGCAAATCAATCTGAAGTTAATTAAAACACCTCTATAAAGAGCTGAAAAGACAAACATTAAAAATGAATTTTTTTTGTTTAATCAATAACAGTAATAAAAAAAATATGGAAATGTCAAATCAGAATAGATACAGAATAGAATATACACAAAAGAAATCAGCTTGTGTCCTCCATCCTGCTTTAGAATTGCACTACAATATTATAACAAACATTTGAGGTTATGATAAATAACTTTAACTTATAGCATTTTTTTAGATAATATATAAAAGGTGTACATTCATTTTCCATAACCGCAGCTCTGACAGAGTTTCTGGCTAAAACATTAACAATAGATTAACATTAATGAACTAATAGTGCCGTTACGTTCTCATTTATTTATTAATATAATCCACCTACTTAAACCTTAAAAAAAGCTTTTTGTTAATTTCTGAACTTTCCATAATCAGAACATATTAAGGAATAGTTGTTTTAGTTAATTAAGTTGCAGTTTAGCTTAACAGACACGATTTTGAGAACCTTTGGTCTATGGTAATGTCACATTAAAAGCTATAGATTCTAAAAATATTTTACAGATCATATCGATTAACATTATGAGTTGCCTCTAAAGTTGGACTGGCGAACCAAATACAGTGTGGCTTTGTAGGATACAAGAAATATGCCATTCAGGGATTCCATCTAATTCCACCTGCTGTCAATGTGTTCATCACATCAGCTACTTTATATTTGGAGAGGTGAATTAGTATTACCTTCATATATATATAATATATATATATATATATATATATATATATATATATATATATATATATATATATATATATATATATATATATATATATATATATAAGCAGGAACATCCAGACAAGCTTAAACTTAAAATGGATATTGAGAGAGAGAGAGAGAGAGAGAGAGAGAGAGAGAGAGAAAAGAGAAATATATCTGATAGATAAGCTGCATTTTTCCTTCTTTGATCCCTCGCTTTCAGATCAGTGCAAGTGCAATCATGAGAGCTAAGGAGCACCGACGCACCCACAGCGCCTTTCATCACACCACCATTACACAAAAAGACATCCATTACTGATAATAAACGCTTTGCATTCACAGCCCACACTTCCTTCTGGGAAATTTAGCATTCGTATTATGAAATCATCCTCGATATAATGCCGTTTTTATGATAACTAACACAGCCCTGGCTGGTTCTTTGACATATATGAGACTAAGACGGGATTTAAATAAAGAATATCAGTATACTGAGCCAAGCTGAAGGCTGTGAAAGAAAAAATTATGTAAAATGTTGTCTTGCCTTATCTTGAAATATCTCCAGTTGACAGTTCATGTTAACCAGCTGGCTAATTACAGCTCGCAGTTAATAACAATTTAAGAGTGTTATGGTTTCTGAGAAAAATATTAAACAATTTAATGATTACTTATACCTATCCAAGTAGTAGAAAGAGTGTTGACCTATGTTAGTATGCTAATTTAACAATATTAGCAAAAGAACAAACATTGTCAAAAGGTTGTTTTGGATTACATTAGCTTGCTAAATGCAACCAGGGACTGACAAAAATCAAACATATGAAAAGGAATACCTACATTTTAATTATTGCCAATCAAACAGAAGTCTATTTTTAAAGTAAATGGCAAACAAACACTAGAAAAGTGACAATATTTGTTAGCTGGTTAGCCGTGATTCATTCAAACAACATTTTGCTGTTAGAATGGAACTCAATATCGTGTGACTGTTAGCATTTCTATGCTAATCCAACAATTGTCGAACAAATTTAGCTTTTTTCAATGCTTTTTCGCATTATAAGGTGTAACCCAGAACCAGAGCATGCAGTGAACAGTTAAAGCCACAAAAAACCCAATGCTCATGAGTTATGTAATTATTTTTTTTTAAAAAAGTGAAATTCAGTGGCTGATTAGATATACTGGGTTTTAATGATATCAATATTGAACCCGTCACGATGCATCGAATATGTTGTGAGAAAGTGGATTAAAGTAAAGAACAGATTTTTACGTGGTACACACAAGAGCAGTGGGCAGCACAGTGTTGCCTCCTGGCAGTTCCAGGGTACCCAAATGGATCCTCAAATAATGCTGCAGTCTGTACAGAGTTTTTCAAGTGTTCCTTTTATCCGAATTAGTTTCCTCAGGTTAATTTAATTTTGTTGATCTCCCAAAAATGCCAGTTGATAAATTGGCTATGCAAAATTGTTACAAAGTGTAAATGTGTATTTAAAAGTGTGTGTGTGTGTGTGTGCACATGGCAATGGACTGGCATCCCACTGAAAGTGTATTCCTGCCTCATGCCCTGTTTTCCTAGGACAGGCTCTGGATTCACCATGATGACTGAATAAAGAATTGAAGGCTGTGTGTGATGTCACTCAATAAATTCACATTAATGTTAACCGCATTTTGCTTTTACAGCCCCATATTTGTACTTTAAATATGCTAAATGGATATAACCAAATGACACAGCCTGCATTTCTGTATTAAAACAATAAATTTATAATAAATAATAAAAAAATAATAAAAAAGTGGGATGTTATAGAAAAACAATCAATACCCACACTGTGACTATGTCCAATTATTTTTTATTAAAGAATAAGAAGCCAAAACCTTTCATAGCATTAAGTGTGTGTGTCCATGAAACAAGTAGCTTAAAATTAGCAGTTTAACCTCTGTCTGTTTTAAAAGAGAGACAATGGAGACGCCTTCCAAAAAGTAATCAACAGTACTTTTACACTGTATCAAAGGTTAAACGTTTTAAAATATCTGTTTATGCAGAGCCTCTGTGTAAGTTGTTGCAACATATTAGAACCATTGTGCTAATAACAATATGGCTCTAAGTAAATGGATTGTAAGTGCAACTGTTTGAAAATGGTCAATTCAAAGTCAGAAATAGTAAGTGAAATTAAATTACATTTAGATTCGAGTCTTAGTGTAGACTAAAGAACAAGTGTAGGAGTTTACCAAAAAAAAATGTATAACTCTATTGACAACATATAGACTCTAAATAGCACAACAGGAGACAGGCATGAAAACGAAAATATATTTGATGGTAAATAACAACAAGAAACCAAAATGCCTCATGTCTGATAGGATTCTGGCCTACTGACAAATATCTTTTTTTTTTTTTTTTTTATCAAGTGCTTCTGTCTGCATCAAAGAAGTCTGTCTGCTAAAATGCTCCCAAACACTTTTCAGAACTGCTCTGGAGACTTACACTTTTCCATATATGATGCATTAAAGCACAAGAATGTTCTATTAGATGCATGTTGAACATTCAAGATAATGTTCCTACAATGGAGGTGTTCATGCGTCACTGCAGGTCAATCAATACTGGGGGATTTCACTGTACAGCTCTACTGTTCTCACACACTGCAGCAAGAGCACATACTCATAGTGAAGTCCACCAGTGTGAGGAATACATACTGCATTGACCCATATCTCCAGATTTCAATCCATAATTCAAGGAAACAAGTGCACAGTCCCTGGAAAGCAAGTGCCAGGTGCCATCAGCATCCTGAAGGTCTGACTAAAAGAGAGAATCATTCACTCGGACTATTGACACACTGTCGTGCTGTGGCAGGTGACAAATACCAGGTGGAAGGTTTAACCCCATGACAAATTCTGCCCTGATTCATTAGTTTCATTGTGACACCAGTGGCAAAGCATTGAGTGTCTGAAATCTGGAATAACACATAGGTATGCAAAAGAAGGTACACTACAGATATTCGAAACTATTGAGGCTGGGGAATAGGATTTGTTGCTTATATCTGATCAAATGTATTAGGTCACATTGTTTCTGTTTTTTGACAATGTTGCCTGTATTGTCAGTACTTTGCCTCTATTAAGCGGTAGCTTATTTACGATAGCAAACTTGACTCCCAAAACATGTAAGTATTGTAATTTTTATTTTAACCTATGAACTAACCTTAAATAATCTCACAAATGTAATACAAAAAAATATGAATGATTGTTGCATCGCATAACACAAACTACAGCTCATTGTATTACCCATCATACCTGAAACTCTTTGGAACAAGGAGACAGATTTTGTAGACTAATACATAAAAATCCTTTCAAACTTACCTTTTTTTTGCATAACACATGACTTTAAAATGTTTGGCCTCATACTTAGACCATGTATTATCAGTTTTAAAGAATAAACCACTGCCATAGACATCACTAAAAACACAAAATGTAACAATAACAATTATATTTGAAATAGCCTAGTGAAACTAGGTAGTGCAAATATTCAAATAATATACACCAACCATCCAGTGTATATCCAATGCATCCTACACTTTTATGCACTAATATAAATCAGCTGTTCAAGTGGCAGCAACACAGTGCAGATAATTATGCAGATACAGATCAAGAGGTTCAGTCAAACTTCCCATCAAATAACACAATGGGGGGAAAAAATGTGATCTCTGTAACTGACAAGTGAAACGTCCTGTTGTAGCTCATCTACCTCAAGGTTCGATGTGGGGTGCTTCCTGAGATGCTTTTCGGCTTACTGTGGTTGTAAACAGTGCTTATTTGAGTTACTATAGATTTCCTGTCAGCTCATATTATTCTGGTCATTCTCCTCTGACCTCTCTCATCACGTTGACACAAGACAACCACCTCTGCTCTCGGGATGATAAACCATTTAAATTCTGGAGGCTATCCATACCACAATACAAGTCACAGAGATTACACCATTTCTGATGTGAACTATATCTCCTGACCTGTACCTGAATGATTGGTGGATTAGGAGACAGCATGATCGTACCTAATGGAGCGTGTCATGAAAGTACATCATTACAATGTAGAATTTAATTCAATTTCAGACTGATATCTCTTCAGTCCTTAGGACATTAGGACTCATTAGGACAGATTCCTTTAAATTTCCTTGTAATGACATGCAGCATCTCTGCACTAGGACCTGCCTATGGGCTAATAAATAAACCAAATCATATCTTAGAACAGGAAAAACGATTTAAAAAAAAAAAAAAAACCTTTTTTTATGTATTACACAGACTAGGGCTGGGAAACACCTTTCCAAAATGAGCACCTGGTCGCACAGCTGCATTTTTAATCACAGTGAGGTCCTAAGACATTAAGACACTTTGACAGGCCAATCAGTGTCTGAATACGTGATTACAGGTTAAATGTTATGGTATAATAAAATATATGCATGCAACGTCCTTGGAATGCAGATACAATATTATGCGTGACATGAACTGATGCGAAACATCCCGGTTAGTCATGCAGATTGCACTGCAGGATTGAGAACTGTGTGTGTGTGTGTGTGTGTGGCAGTGGAATCACGTTCCTGCAGAATATCCAAGACACAGAGCAGCCGAGCGCGCGCGTGTGCGTGTGCGCGCGCGTTGCAGCAGGACCATCTCCATTGCCCGGAGGTGATTATGGACTCACCTGCCTGGGTGAGGAGCTCCGACATGGCCCAAACCCCCAGCAGCAGGCTGCACAGCAAACCCGCCTGCGCGCACAGCAGCTCGCGCCTCTTACGAACTTTGAAAATCTTGGTGATGGCGCATTTCTTCTTCATGATGTCTCTCTGCTCCGATTCGATCCTCATTTCATTTCAGATGCGGCGTGTTTCTTTCTTTCTTTCTCTCTCTTTCTCTCTCTCTCGCTCTCTATCTGCACATGCACAACCCCAGCGTTTCGGATCAATGCAGCTTTTCCATCCCAAATCCTCCAGATTACTGGCATTCATAAATCAGAACCATGCAAAGGCATGCACGCGCTGTTCGCGCACCGGTCACATCCGCGTTCGCGTCCACGCTCCTCGAGTTCGCCTTCCAAAGCGGCGTGCAGTCCCACCGACGTGCCCGCGCGTACCCCCCACTACACACACACGCGCCCCCGCCTCCCTTCGCGTTCGTCTTAATTGGAAACCCGAGCTGATTCTATCAAGTGGAATTGGTCGGCGTGGGAAAGGGCGTGGTAATGTGGATGCCCCGCCCACTCAAACGCACACGCAAGATGAAAAGGTGCCCACGTAAGGAGCATCCTGAAAGACTACAAACCACGCCCATTTGAAGGACCGCCCACCATAAGGAACGCCTACTAGTTAATCACTCCACACGCCTATTTCATAATATGTCTTTTAGAGATGATTAAATGAATATTCTTCTGTATTTGTTGCTCTTCGTGCTATAGTATGCCATAGGAAAGTTTATATAAACCTTATGTGGCAGCATGTAAAAAGTAATCTTTTTAAACTTTAAATTTCTCTCTTGTTCTGTGTCTTCATTGTGTCAAACATGTTTATATAAAAGGATTTGTATAGTAGAAGCATATGTATAGTATTTGGCAGGTTGAATACGCTATATGATTATATGATTATCACTATAATGTAAGAAAATTCACGTTGCGTTCGTGATTAAAAGATTTCTGATACTGCCTTGTGGCTGGGTGGCAATATCGATGTTTAAAATCTGAAGGATTAATTTAGCATATCTAAAAACAAGACAGTCTGGTCCAATCACACAGCAAAGCAGAGCAGAGCAGAGCAGAGCGGATTGCTGAAAAAGTTCATGGTGGCGATGTTAGAAAGGGGAATTGCAGCTGGTTGTGTATAGGCTTGTGTAGTTGTAGACTGCTTAGAGAGCCCATGCTGATCCCTGTACACTGGTGAAAGCACTTACGGTGGGGACATGAATATCAGAACCGGCGCAGTGAAGGAAGGTGGTCTGGTCTGATGAATCTTTTATATTATGTGGAGGCCAGGTGTGTGTGTGCATTGCCTACCTGGGAAAAAAGATGGCACCAAGATGCACTATGAAAAGAAGAAAACCTGGCAGAGGCAGAGTGATGCTGTGGGCAATGTTCTTGGCATTCATATGGATGCTAATTTGACATGTACTACTTACCTGCAGACACCCCTTCATGGTAACAGTATACCTTAATAGTAATTGCCTTCACTCTGACCCTAAACAATTGAGCATGAGGTCTAGGTGTTAACTTGGCCTCCAAATTCCCCAGATCTCTATCTGAATAGTCATCTGGGATATATCCTGGACTAACACTTTATAACTTCCAGAACTTAAAGAAGCTGTTGATAAGATGGTGGTGCCACATTCCACAGCACATTTTTCTGTGGTCTTGTGGAATCCATACTTTAGAGAGTCAGAGCAGTTTTGGTCTCACATGGGGGGATCTACACAATGTGGTGTCTGGTAGTTTTAATATTGCAAGTTTATTTGTGTATTTTCTGGAAATGTCCCCACTGTGAAACAAATAAAGGTTTATCTTATCTTATCTTATCTTATCTTATCTTATCTTATCTTATCTTATCTTATCTTATCTTATCTTATCTCTTTTGTGTAGGACTTGAATCACAAGGGGAAAAAATATAATTACATAAACAAACAAATAAATAAAAGTGTAATTATTCTACTGAATGATCTGCAGTGTATTATTTATATTGAAAAATGATTGTTCAGTATATGCAGTATTATTTTGCTCTAAACAGAAAGGCTGTGTGGGGAAATGGTGGGGATGATGGTGTTTCTAATCAAAAACAAGGTTAAATGCAGGACACGCATACACACACATACTCATATACTGAGGACATCAAAGAGTTGTCATGTCAGATACAGCAACAGTGTGGGGCAATTATTTTATCCATCACAACATGTTACCTATGCTTAAGAAATCAAACCACCATGATGATCATCAAGACCTGGTCAGCAGGTAACTGTATGTGTAGTTAATAGATTTGAATTTTTTAATTTCCATTTTTCCTATATTGGGAAACACTTCAATTATAAATTAAGGTTATAAATCATCTATGGTGCATTATTTATATTATTTTATTAGAAAATACAGTAATTTGAACTTCTAAATATAAGGTATATATTTGGAGGTGTGTGTGTCCTGTTTATGTGCCCACTGTGATTTTGATCTCACACTTTAGCACAGTGTACAGAGGCCATACCTAATAAAGCACTATATTAATGCACCACTTTGGCCATAATGAAGTCAAATCCCGTTGTTTAACTTTTAATTTCCCACTCTGTTCAATTAAATGTTAATAACATTTTTACTAATAGAAAATCGTGTCTCGAGTTCCATTTAACTACAGAGCACACACACACACACACACACACACATGCACACACCTGGGGATTAGGGACCTTGAGTGATTTTAGACCTGGAAGTTCTCACTGGTGGCAAATTTCCATAAAGCCAACCTGGGCCAACATTTAAATTTAATATTTTGACTTCACTATGTTGTGGCATAACAATTGAAACTGGTCAGCCTTTTTCCAACTTTCTCACTGCCTATTCCAGCATCAGATTCTTGTTTTTTTGCTGACAGGATTGGAAGCCAATATTGTGTTCTGCTTTTGTAGCCAAATCACTTCAAGCTTTTACAGGTGTTTTCGCCTCACCACAGTTGTAACGAGTGGTTATTTCTGTTACAGAACCCTTACTGTCAGACTGAACCAGTCCGGTTGTTTTTTCCCCACACAATACTGTGTAACCTCTGTAATTATGATTGATTTATAAAAATAGGGGACAAAAAACAATAGGTTACTGTTTGTTACCCTCTGAAATATCAAGTGGAGCGATCCACCTATGGGAATGGCATCTGTCCCTGACCTCTGCAGAAGCATCCAATTGCACCAAGTCTGGCTTAACAGACAGCTAGCTTTCCTCAGTGAACATATTTGTGTGTTCGAGATCCACCTATGGGAGATATGGACAGCTTTGCCCAATACACTCACAGCGAGGGCCTGCAAGCCAACCCAAAAAAGCATTGCTTGAAATGTCACACAGTGGAAGACCCCACGGGATGGCCTCCCTGTCATCTGAGCCATTGAGAAGGCCTACATCGTCCTCATCCCTGGTGCCAGAGTCCAGTACCTAACGAGCTGCGAGGAAGCATAAAGATGTTTTTAAGAAACAAATGTCAACTGAGCAAAGGTAGCACAAGGCTTGATGCAATTGGATACTTCTGCAGAGGTCCAGTACGAATGCCCTTCCCTTAGGTGGATCTCGAACACGAGATGATGAAAGAGAACTTTGCTTAAGGTCATGTGGGCTACTCTTATATCTCCATCACAGCACTACAGACCTCAGAATGTCTTGAATATACAGCTCAATTGACTCAGATAACTGAGTGTGTTAAGGAATTAAAAGACTGGATGACCCATAACTTTCTACTATTAAATTCTGATAAGACAGAGATTTTGCTCATCGGCCCAAAAACCAGTACACAGAAACTTTTCTACATCATTAATAAACAAGCTTCATTTAGTTTAGAATGCGGCAGCCAGAGTTGTGATCATATGAAATATGATCATATAACTCCAATCTTATCATCCCTACACTGGCTACCTGTTAAGTTTCAAATCTACTACAAACAACTGCTTCTTACTTATAAAACACTAAATGGTTTAGCTCCCATGTATCTTTCCAGTCTTTTAACACGCTACAATCCGCCACGCTCCCTGAGATCTCAAAACTCTGGACTTCTAGTAGTTCCTAGAATATCAAAGTCCACTAAAGGTGGTAGAGCATTTTCACATTTAGCTCCTAAACTCTGGAATAGTCTTCCTGACAGTGTTCGGGGCTCAGACACACTCACCCAGTTTAAGTGTAGATTAAAAACATATCTTTTTAGCAAAGCCTACACATAACACACATCACATCATAACCTTGTGCTCCAGAACATCTGATCACATGCACATTATCAACTTGTGCTGTTAATATCATGAACAGCAGCTACGCTAATTTCTCTCCACTACTTCTCTTTCTCTCCCCATCCCGAGGCATCCTGAGGTTTGGCCAGCTCCAGTCACATCCCACCTCATGAAGATTATAGACCTTTAGAGAAGTAGATGCCGAACTCGCAAACATCCCCAACCATCTAGAGACATACCAGTGCCAATTGGATCCCACTACATGTGTTGAGTTTTGACATTGGACCTCCTGGAGTGTTTAAAAGCTCTGGCATGGAGAAGCTGGTGTTGGATCTGTGATGATCACAAATGTTGAGCTATTTTATGAGTTGCTCAGTAGCTCCTAGTTTTATAACCACAATGACTGTATAAGACTGTAGAAAGAACATTACTTATAATCTTATACTCCAGTGCTCATGTTAGTTCTCACTCTCCAGTGTTCTGTATTGTTGAAACATTTATGATCAAACTCTTGATGTCACCCAAATGAGGATGGGTTCCCCTTTTGAGTCTGGTTCCTCTCAAGGTTTCTTCCTCATTACATCTAAGGGAGTTTTTCCTCGCACAGTCGCCACGGCTGCTCATCAGGGATAAATACACACCATTCACCTTGACTGTTGATTTCTGTAAAGCTGCTTTGAGACAATGTCTGTTGTGAAAAGTGCTATAGAAATAAACTTGACCCTACTTGATGACTTAAATGTAATAGTATCAGACATAGCCATGCTTACAATCTTATAGGCACAATGTCTAATTCAGCTGATTTCTATGACTACCAACAATTTAACTTTTTAAATCAGGTTGAGTAGTTGCTATTAGCCTTATCTTGTCGCTAATTGGAAGAGACATAAAATGTTTGCAGACTTAAACATATTAGCAATGACAAATGGTGTTACATATCTGGAATTTAATTAGTGTGCATATGTGTAATACTTTTGTGGCTCTAAACTTAAAAGTTCCAATCGTAATAAGTAAAAATGTTACAGGTGTTAGATTTTGTAAACTTTCCAATGAATATCAGTTAAAAAATGTGTACAAGGTTAAAAGGCCATTTTACAGCAGAGAAATATATAATATACAAGGATCATTAAGTATTGCTCTACACAGAAGCCTGTTCATGGCACTTGAACCAGATGTGACTGAGTTTTTTTTTCCAGTACACTGGATTTATTCCATCTAGCAGATTTTCATCACCTGCCACAGACTGAACTAATGTCAATAGCTTGAGCGAACTATTCTCTCCGGGAGACATGCAGAGCTTCTTCATGCTGAGGGCACCTGGCCGTGCACTCGTTCTTCTGATTTATGGCCTGAACTCTAGAGATATGGGTCAGCAAAGGACAATTTCCTCACGCTGGTTGACCCCAGCAGTCAGTGAACAGTGTGCTGCTCCTCTCTGATCTATAGCTAAGCTGGTTAAGCTCTTCCTGGCACTGGTCCTAGCACATGTGCCAGGTTTCTAGGCGTGTTCAGTCTAATCCTCTGGCATAGCATATCTCTGCACATATGTATGAATCTGTGTGAAAGAAAACAGCATCACCATGATGCGATCAGGGTCATTGCTCAAGTCAAGATGTGCCAAACTGATTGACTTTTACCCAAAAAGATTAAATGCCATGATATATATATATATATATATATATATATATATATATATATATATATATATATATATATATATATATACACAGTAAAAGAGAAGCTTAGTGATGCACAAATGATTAGTGATTAAAAATTATTTGTAATATCGACAACCCTATAATAAAAAAGCAATACAGTGCTCCCGGTGTTCCTGCCACGTCTGGAATATGTCCTTGGAAGGAAGTCAATTCGCACTGGATCTCTGCAATGGTGTCACACCGGTGAACTTTAAGATAGATCTTCATTCGGTAAGAGGCCAAAGTCTGCAGAAGCCAAAACTGGGTGGGTTCGGAAGTGAGATTATGTGGATTGTACCCTGACAATCATCATGCAGTGTTGATCATGCTGTCAATGATGAAATCGCAGATATATATATATATTTGATGTACATAGTATATAGATGAATTACATTCGTATTTTAACCATATAAATTTACGTCTCTATTCACGTCTCTAAAAGCCTACATAGGTGAAAAAAAATGCATTGCAAAATACATCGTGTGTGTATTGGGTGTTTGTCTTTTCCAATCTCACCTTTGTGGCTGATGTTACTGGCATTCCAGTCAGACCATGTCTAATTTTACCCTCCTAATAGATAGTGTATCATTTTAATATAAACTGATAAGAATCCGAAAAGGCAAAGGAACTTTGGAGAACCAAATTATTTATAGTATTATATGCTTTACTACACAGTCTTTACGCATCGTGAAGGCGTGTTGCTGATGTGATGTGAACGAACATCATCCAGGGATTGAGTACTGGGAATAAGTAGCACTAAAATAGCTCCATTATTTCGCTGTCTCAGAAGGGGAGAAGAGGTTATGGAGATAGAACTAGGGTCAGAAAAGAAAGACAAAATAAAGGAAGAATAACCTTTTGATCTTATCTTCCAAGTAGGCTCATCAAGACAAACCAAAGAAGTTATTTCCTAAAAAAAAGAGAAATAAAATGTGTGCAAATGCAAAATTCCTCTGAGTTTATTTCCACCAACATGACAAGATTCATAGGGAAAATAAATCGCTCAGAGTCAGCAGGAGCTCAGGCGAGTGGGCAAGGAAGATGAATTATCCATTCAACTCTGACCTCAAACACTTTAGAGATTTGCTTATCTGCTGCCTTTGAGGAAAATTATGATTCGCAAAATGCGAGGAGCGAAGAGGTTAGGTTATGCTAAGAAAATACCATCTGCAGTTCTTCTTCACTCCTGCTAAACAGCAGAGGTAGTTGGAAGCCTACTTGTGCTCAAATATACCAAGACGCCCCAGTAAATTCATATAGGAACTTATTCGGCAATAACGGCAATAAATACAGCCCTGTCTACTTTTCTTTTTTCTTGCCTGTGTGCATGATGGACTACATGTACACAATATCTGTTTGGCTTCTTGTGATCATGGTCAGAACTACAGTCTCTCCTAATTCCTTTGTACCTCCATTAGAAGTCCAAAAATCGATTTTAGATTTTTGACAATTAGCCAAAATTAATGAATTAAGCAGCTGAGTGCATACTTCTACTTTTTAAAAGAAGTATACTTTGAGTTTAATGGCTAACCATACTTTCTTTCCATTATCAGAAGACCTAAAGGTCCGGCTTGGCAAACATCAGCAGTTTGGTTTGTTGCTTTGTTGTTTTTGCCTACACCCAGATCTGTGTAACTCAAGTACAGAATAAAGATGCACTGAGGATATGTTAAGTATTTTGCTGCTACATCACTCCTGGTGGTGGACATACATAGGTATGAGGCAACTGTATTAACAAGCGTGATTAATAAAATTAGCTGTGACCAATGAATGCAAATCAATACTGCAGTCTGCCATGGTCACAAGGGTAATATGGCTGATATACATAACACCGTATAGTAAAGCAGAATCTAATGCATTGTGCATGATTTGAGACATGGCCAATCAGAAACTAAAAATAATCTGCTGCTGTCAATAAAACCCTAATATCTTTCATCATAATATCCGGCCCACCTGTGTTAGCAGGTGTGACCTCACCGTCCATGATTTCTCTAGTTGGATCTCCATTTTGAGCCTACAGCTTAGCTCTGCAGTCTGCATTCTGAAGATTTAGAGGATTAGCTGATGGACAATTTCTGTCTGTCCCAATCAATTATGTAAATGAAAGCCTGGATCACGCATCACACATATTTGGCTCTGGAACAGGAAGCCGGAAAGACAAGGCGTTTCAAGAGGCAAAATTGTGGCTTGTAAAAATAAATAAATAAATAACCTTAATGAAGCATGTAGCTCACTGGGGGTGATGGACATTACAGGAAATCACAAGGTGTTCATTAATCCATTCATTATTTGAAAAATTATGTGCGAATGAACAATACAATTAAAACACATGATACATGAGTGCGTCCTGTAAGTCTGCATCTGTGCGTTCTGATCTCATGTGGCAGCGTAGTGTTATATATATATATATATATATAAATAAAATGAGGTTTCTAAAATGAAAACTGATCTATAATCAAATAATGACATTGGAGAAATGGCTCCATCTGGTGCTTGGATGCAATCTAAGAGTTAATTCAGCGTGAGCACGCACACACACACACACACACACACACACACACACACACGCTAAATCTAGTTGTTTTTTTGTAGAGAAAAAAAATATATACACACACAACACCTTTCATTTAAAAAAAAAAGTTTATCATTACACAACCAAAGATAAAAAAAAAAAAAACGAATAATTCCTCCACAATATTTTTTTTCCGAAATGCTTTCAACATCATGTTCTGAGTTCAAGACAGATCTCAGAAACTCTCATATCTCATACTGAGATTTATTCAGTAAGATCATTAGTCACACAGAGCAGGTAAACAAAAAAAATAAAGGCGAAAATAAAACTACAAAAATAAAGAATTAGGACATGATGGTCCCAGTAGGGCAGATCAGAGCTGAGGAGGGACGTTACACCACGGCATACTGCTGATACAGCAGCTCCCGAATTCTGAAGTAATCCTCGCACATGCAGCCCTCCAGCCCGATCCGGCCTGCTTCCGTCTGTGTGAAAGAGAGAAAGGATAAGCAAAACATGAGACGACAAGAGAATTGACAGATGAGAGAGTAATACAGAGACGACAAAGAAAAAGAGAACGAGTGTGTGAACACAAAAAGACAAAAACAAAACAGCAAGAAAGAGCAAAAAAAATAAAGCAAATGGACAAGAAATGCAGTAAAAGGGAGAGAGATAAATTAATGAAAGTAAATAAACAATGCAGACGATTAGAAGAAGAGAAAACAGACAATGAATTAAAAAAAAGTTAAATATCAGCAAGGTCTATTTCATTAATGCAAACTCTGATGTATCCTCCTTGAATTGTAAACGACAAGACTAAAGTGGATGAAAACACCAGGGGGTTAAACCCTCGATGAATGAAGTTCAGCTGAGCATTTGAGTGCTGATATTGAGGAAGGAGGAGGCAGAGGAGCTGGAGTCTTACCCTGCGCACAGCCACCATGTTATTACAGACAAGCACTCCGCCCACAAACTCGGCCTGGATTCCCTCACGCAGCAGAACCTGCTTGAAGTCAGAAAGCCTTGGCTCGTTAATGAACACAGCCTGGTGACCTGGAGCCTGAGAACACACATGCACAAATCCACGCTTAGTAATGCAGAAATCTGTCCTGGGTCTGAAAAGGAAGCAGTTTCTTAAACACCAACACACTGCATGCTCTCTTCACTCACCTCAGTCACGGGCAGCGGCTCCAACGTAGGAATGACGTCACTCTCTTCGGAGATCTCCTTCACGTCCTCTCCGAACAGTGTCTTCATGGCTCGCTGCGTTGCCACGGTGCTGGGCTCAGTCATGAGGTCGGAGGTGACATCCATGGTGATCTCTCCGTTCTCCGTGTCGTCCCTGGGGTCTCCGTCCTCCGGCAGCACACCCGTGTCCACCTTGACTACGCGCATGTCGAGCACACCATCAATCCATGCCAGTTCTGTGTCTTTGGCCTTGCAGAACTGCAGAGAGCTGACTAAAGAGTCCTTCAGCCTCACCTGCAGGAAAATAAAACTCATGAAGACTCAGGAAAAACAGTTTGAATATTTAAAAAAAAAAAAAAAAAAACACCCCACACTAGACAAATGTACCAAATATTCAACAAATCCCAAAATGATTCAGACAGATTTAGTCCTTTATACCCAGTGTGCTGGTGAGAGTGTGCAGATTATACAGTTGTTCCTATTCAGTCAGTCATTAAAATAATCTAATTGAGTTTTTAATACATTAAAATATACAGATTGAATAAATCTGGAGCCAAATTCTCTGTTCAGGTTCATTTATTTATACGTTATCTTCTGGTTACCTGGTAAATGTGTGTTTCGCTGGTGGCGTCCACAGTCTCCTGCAGTTTGGGTGTATACACTTTGATATCTTTACCACTGAAGGCTTTGCAGGACTCGGCCAAGTCCTGACTAGATTCTGGAGGTCCGTGAACAATAACCAGCTGCCGAGGCTTCATCTGGTTTATAATCTTCTTAATGGAGTCACCATCTGAACGGCCCTCATAGTCTATGTAAGTGACCCGAGATCTGTGGATAGAAGCATGAACATCTTATTGAAATGATTGTTTCACAAAATATACTCTGATCAGGCATAACATTAGGACTTTATAACATTAGGACTTTATAACATTATGAGCAAGTAAATTACACTGATTATCTCTTCATCATGGCACCTGTAAGTGGGTAGAATATATTTAGGCAGCAAGTGAACATTTTGTCCCCAAAGTTGATGTGTTAAAAGCAGAGAAAAATGTCGAGCGTAAGGATTTGATTGAGTTTGACAAGAGCAGAATTGTGATGTCTAGACGACTGGGTCAGAGCATCTCCAAAACTGCAGCTCTTGTGGGGTGTTCCTGGTCTGCATTGGTCAGTATCTATTAAAAGTGGCTATTGATTTAGATAAGGTGGACAACAGTACAAATAAAATAAAGCATGATTGGGAAGAAGAAATGGGTTTTAACAATAATGGCTATAGATGGGATGAATGCTTGAGAAATTTACATGTTCTGTGAATGCAAGGCATCATCTAAATCACTTTGAGGTACGTTTAAGGTAATTCATAGACTTCAATATTGCTAATCTAAACTTCATAAAATATATACAATGATTTCTTCAAACTGTAATAAGTGTAAAACCTCAGTAGGCACCTTATTTCATTCCATATGGTCATGTAGTAAAATTTGGCCATTCTGGCAATGTATATTTAAATTTCTTTCTGATGCATACTCAATGAATCTGGATCCTGAACCTTATGTTGGACTATTGGAAGCAAAGAGAGCTTTTTGTAATAGAGATCAAACACAGGCAATCTCATTCTGTATGATACATGCAAAAAGACATCCTACAGATGGGGAAAGCTGATGCAGTCCCCACTTTGAGATGTGGGCGAGGAAAGTGGGGAAGATATTGTACTTGGAAGAATTGGGATTATTTTCCAATAAGACTTGAAAACCAATAAGACTATTCTTACAAGAACACTGAAATGCTTTGATGTCATTATATGCCTACAAGTCCTTAAAATAAGTCTTTATTATTATTTTACATGTCTCCCTGTTATGTATTGTCTGGTTACTTTTTATCTTTATTTTTATTGCTGCTGTCCATCAGGTAAAATCATTGCGCATTAAAATTTTGTTACTTGTGTAAAATATGCTTTTTGTTCAGCGTTTGAATAAACCATCCAATTTACAGTTGTGTAATTTGCAGTGGGTGGGTGGGGGGTGTGCAGGCAAAAGGGGAACCAACACAATATAAGGCAGGTGGTCATAATGTTACGCCTGATCAGATTTCTGGGTAATATTAGATACAGTCCTGTTTACTTGATAGTGGCGTTGGAGCAATGAATCTATGTGCTGTGTGCCATTACTTATACCGAGATAGAATCAGCTAAGAAAACAACAGAAAATTCTAACAGTTGACTCTTGAAATGACACTAAAGCATAAAGAGATGGGGGATATTGCAGGAACCTCTGTAGAAAAGCTGCATTTTGAATTTATCGAGCTGAAAGTGAGGTTTTCTAGCCCCACCATAAGCAGTTTTTCCTTTAAAAAACAAGGCAGGTATGGGTGCTAACCTGATTTCTAGGGTCTCTTTGATACTTATGCACTTAGTAGGAACGTCAGAAAGGTCCTGCTCCATGGGCTCATCTCCGTTAGCCAAGCCTGACTCCAGCTTGCTCTTCTCCTCCTCTGTGGCCTGCAACTCAGGAACAAGGAACTCCTCAGATCTGGAAAGGGATGACATGACGAACATAGCAATGAAACGTGTTCTTCACCAGATACACACACACATCGACATAAAGATTATGAAGAGACATCTGACCTTATGATCTCTCCGTACTCATCCCACTTAATCCTCTCCTCATGAGAAGGGAACATCGGGTACGACTTCTTAGCCTGTTTGAAAAAGCTTCCCTTCCGTCCTCCTTCACCCTTCATCATCAGATCATGATGTTTGGTCTTCACTGCGGCAGGCTGCTCCAGATCATCGTCCATGTCACTCTCATCGCTGGAGTCAACGTCCACCCTGAGCAGTCAGAAAGTGCTTACGGTTTACGATCTTGACTTGGTGACCGATACAGTCTAATGACGCCTAATAACCTGATGATAATCTGATTCATAGCTGGGTAACTCACTCTTTCGCTTGCTCCAGTTTTTTAGCGGTTTCTTTCTTGATTTTTTCCTTCTCCAAATACTCCTCTAGCTCTTTGCCTTCCAACTTGATCCTTTTTCTTATCTAGTTTCAAAACAAAAGGAAACAAATGTTACACAAAATAAATTACATTTCTATCAGAAGTAATTTTGCCTCCTAGCATCCTTCATTTCATTCACATCCTGTGATATCCTGTGATATGTGGAATTGTCAGAATTTTCTCCTTTTATAAGAAATCCTTGAAGCAAACGCTAAAAAATCCATATCACTAGACTAGAGGTCGACCGATTTATCTGCGCTTTTTTTTTTGGTTTTGTTTTTGGCATTTTTAATTAATTGGAATCTGCTGATTGTGCTGCAAATTAGGCCGATTATTAGGCAGGTGCATCTGACACATCAAATCGTATGTACCTTCTGCGTTTGCTTGAGATAACACAACTCTTCCATACCAGAAGGTGGCAGTAGTGTGTGTTCGGCATCCAAACATGCTCGACCGTCAGCTCGGTGTGTCCCAGGGTTTAAGTTCCCATCATTCATTCTTAATCTTGCCTTATATATTTCATATGGTGCTACTTTGGGAGATCTGATGGGAGCGAATGCGAATCACTTTTTTGAAACTGTATTGCTGTGCTGTTCAAAAATCTTTAAATCTAAGCAATTTTCTGTATCACTTCTTATTAATTAACTGTCAGGTTTTTTTTAGATGAAAGGAGAAAAAAAAATCAGCCAAAAACATTACAAAAATCGGCATCATGTAAAGGTCATGGGCTGCCCTGATTTCTAAATATCGGCATTGGCATCGACTAGAGCAGGGGTGGCCAACCCGCGGCTCGCGAGCCGCATGCGGCTCTTTGGCTGGTTTCATTCGGCTCTTACGTTCATATCGATATTTGTGTGTGACGATATTTTTTATGTGCGTGTTCGCTTTGCTTAAGTTCAATACGGTATTTTTAAGACTTAAATGAGCTTGCCCCTACTGGGAAACTTTGCGGTATATCAGACCTTGGCATGAGGCCAATCATAAATTACAGGGATGCACCGAGAATTTTCGGAAATCCCTAAATCACCGAAACAACACGGCAGAAACACAATTGTAATGACGCAATAAAAAGCGCAGCAACACGGTTATCTGGATAAGAGCAACATGTCTGCGGTGTGCGGAGAGCGATTTGCAAAACATGCAATGCTAAAATTTCAAGAGGGGGGTGTATCTGCAAAGAGTTTCTCCAAATCGGGTTTAATTTATCACATGAAATCCAAACATCCCGATTTCCTTCTAAATATGAGAAGAACGCGGTGCAGAAAAGTAAAGTCAATCCGAGCATGCGCACTCCGTCTGTAGTGGACGTTTTTGAAAAGGCAGGAAAGTTTTCCAGTGATGGTGCCAAGGCAAAAGGCATAACAAAAAAATTATGGATTTCATTGCCTTTTGAATTGAATTTTTATTTCGGTGCATGCCTAAAATATTATCGTTGGTGTGGCCCTCTGACACAATTCAGGTTTCTCATGTGGCCCCTTGTAAAAATTAATTGCCCACCCCTGCGGTATATTCATTTCACGCACATGCGCATTTGAAAAAAATACTATAATATAATAGTATTACACTCAGGCGAAGTGAACACGCACATAAAAAAAACACAAAGTCTGTGTTTTCTACACTGAAACACGTGAAATCAAAGCATTGATCTGTTCTGACTGACACACGTGAAAGAATTGCTTCAGTGGCAACAACGGAATACGAGGCAGATTTGAAGGGGATTGTTCAAGGCAAGGATGCCAAAAGTACCACTAAGTAACATGCAAATTATTATATTTTTGTTTGTGTATTTGGTTGAACTGATAGTTTGTGTGTGAGACAGTGCAGTGTTCATTGTTGAAAATGACTGTCCTGTGGTCTTAGAACTGTAGGAGTCCATTTCTGTCATTATGTTGGTGTGTGACATTTACAATAAATCTGGCTGAGCAGAGGTGTGTGTGTGTGTGTGTGTGTGTGTGTGTGTGTGTGTGTAAGAGGAAGGGATGGGTGATGTTCATGTGTGCCCATCTGTATAATGTGGCTCTTTGCGGTAACACAGTCAAAAATGTGGCTCTCGGTCTCTGACTGGTTGGCCCCCCTGTACTAGAGGAAAACCCAAATACGAGACTCATAAAACAGGAAGTGGCCCCGATTGTGCACATGCGAAAAACAAAATCTGAGCTTTACATCGCACTACAAATTTAGTATTTATTCGCACTACAGCTTGTATTTCCGGTACGGAGTGAGTAGCCGTGCCGGACTCTAGTTTCTTTTGTATAGCCTTGTCCATTTGTTATGGCAGAGACTAAACAAGCTTGCACTCCACCACTTAATAGGTCCCTGTGTGAACTTAGACGTTAAATATTTTCCGCATGTAAAAAAGTATTGCATTCAGGACACGTGTGCACCGAAACGAAAGCCCTGCACAGAAAGATTTCTGTACAAATACCGTTACACCCCTAAGTAACACACGATTTCCATATAATGGTTACAGAAACTGATACGTTATTGTAATTTGTTATGGTATCTGTAGTAGTCTCACTTAAGGGAAATTGTATGAAAAGCTCATTGTGTCACAATGCTCCAAAATATACGTCTCCTCTGAAAACAGGTATTCAGAAGGTGTTTTCTTTTAAAGATTCTGAAGCCAGAAAGTAAAAAATACACTACATAAACAACTCCAGATGCTCTCAGCAAAACATATGAGATGGAGACTAAAAAAACAAACTTTAAACCTCAAAAGACTGCACCGCTGACAAGCTATTTTCGAGGTAAGTGTACTAACATTGTAAGACAATTTATCGTCTATTAAACATTATATTACTACATATCTGTAGAAAGTTTACCTCTAAATCTATCAGCTTCTCTCCAGGATGGTCTATCAGGTAGCGTGCCAGTGTGCCCGGTGTAGTGCGGTACGTTAGGATGATGGAGTTTTTCGAGTCCTGGCACCACTGGATGAAAAGCTCACGTGAGAACCCAGACTCCAGATCAGGTTGGCTGCACAGCACCACTTTGGGACTCGGCACTCGCGCCAAATCTGCTAAACTGTGGCACAAAGACAGGTGGCGGAATTGGAACGGGTTGTTACGCTTGTCCTCGAAGCATCGCATCAGCTTGTCACTCATCCATTCCACCTGGGGAAGATAGAAAACACAGGACAGGTGTAATTTACCAACAATTAGAGAAGCCCATATTTCTCATTAGACTCTGTGCATTTAAAATGAGCACTGGGAGGAACGGAGAGCAAACAGCAAGGGGTGAGGAGGAGATTCATATCGAAACTCCCACATAAAAAAAAAAGTTCTTTTTTTCTCTCAACTCAATTCTGATTTGTTGTTTTTTTTCTTGCAATTCCGACTATTTTTCTCGCAATTCCGAGAATCCCAATTTTTTTTGCCAATCAAGCAGCCTCACCCAGTCTGTAGTGCCACATTGAAAATGAAATGGGCTACAATCAATAGAATCGCATGGTATCAAACACATTCTCCGATCCCTGGAGAGAACAAACCAGATGAAGCAGAGGAGCCTCGTTCATACACCAACAGCTTCAAACCCTTGGATTCTTCCTAATATCTTATGTAATTGATTACCTGAGACTTGGAGAACTCCACCACATTGTAGCTGACATTGTTGAGTAAGGCAAGAGAGTAGACGCCCAATCCTGCGTCCTTCGTTCTCCAGATCTGATCCAGCAGCTGAGCAAGCTCCAGCACACGGCCTGCAGTGTCTACTGCGATCAGCACATTGCCGTCATTACGCAGCGTTTCCATGATGTTGGCTAGAAGGGGGAGAATATAAGAGTGTGGTGCTGAGCCATTAAAAAAAAAAAAATGCCCGGGCTAAACTGCATTAAACACAAAATAAAAGACTTTTTACAAGTATATATTTGCATATATCTCGATATGATCGGTTAAAAGATATGGGCATTTATTTATTACTGTTTTAGGACCTCACATTTGTTGGAATAATCAAGTTGAAATTGTCATCTTGAGATACGAGGACTTACTCAGGAGCTGCTCGTCACGCTGTTTCCTGCGAGGCTGAATGTATGTGGCATTGAACGAATCGGTGATGAGCAGAGAGGGACGACTGACTGCCTCAAGAGAACAACCATTCAGGTGACTGCAAAATCAACGAAAAACAGATTATTTCAAAATATAAAACCATGTAATACTTTGCAGAAAAAATACTGTACACTTTTTTTTACTACATTCAATTCAATTGAATTTGTATGGAACTTTTCACAATTAACACTATCACAAAGCAGCTTTGGAGAGAAAAAAAAGATTAAACATTAAATCCACTAATGTGCCCCTGTATGTTTCTCTGAAATCAGTGAGCCAGTGGTGAGGAAAGATTTTCTGACACAAAATGAGGAATTAACCTCCATAGCAACCAGATTCTAACCCAAACCTCATTCAGGTGACACTAAATATCCATTTATTACAGTTTCACCATTGATGAGATTATTAACTGTTCATTACTGGTATCTACTTACATTTCTCTTTTGTGGTTAAAATCTACAGCATAAATAATCTCCTCTTCTCCATCCTTTACGATCTTCCAAATGGTCCCACCGAGCATATGTCCCGCAGGAAGAGGAGTGATGGACAAACCATGTCCTTTACCTGTTAAGAGAAAACAAACAAAAAACAAGAGAGAAACTTATAATACTGTTTCTTTTTATGACTTCTGACTGAGAAACATTTAGTTTTCTTTTATTATTCAACCACAAACAAAAGTAGTTACTTTCGTGTCGATATCAAGGACCCTTTATATCTGTTACAAGTTGCAGCATAGATTTGTAAAATATAGCATTTAAAATGCAATAAACCGGCAAAGTAAAAATGTAAATAACACAATCAGTATGTGTGTATTTGTGTTTGCAACATACATACATAATATTTTCTTAAACTGAACTTTTTTATTTGAGGGTCATAGCTACAAAATGTAGTTCTGCATTGCTTTTGCTTGTTCTAGATTATGTTAGCGAACCCCATTCAGATGCTCATCTGACCCCTTTACCTTTCAGATTTACAATCTGCGAGTATTTTAACTGCTGGATCTTGTCAAAAGCGGAATCCACATCATCCAGCGTGAACAAGCCGAAGTTCTCAGTGTTGTGACGTGACTAAAAAACAGGCATTAGATCAGAAACGGTACCCTCTGTGTTCTGACGCTGGTTAATTAGTCATAGCAATGTTTTTATGCGTATTTTCTGCTTAAGCTTTGCTGACACATGATTCCATGTTCATACCTGATAGAGGTCGTACATGAACATCTGGCCCATCTTGTACACGGGGATGGTGGCATATATGGCGCAATTGAGACCCAGCTTGCCAACAGCGTAGGGCAAAGCACCGAGATGAAGTGGATCTGGGTGCGACAGGAGCACCGCATCGACCTGATGGACATATCTGAAACAGCAGAAAAAATTAAAAACCTGGTTCATTCATTTATTCATGATGATTGATTTTTCTTAGTGGTTTAATACATTACCCACAATGCCATTCGATTACCTGCTAATAGGGACACCAGTGGGGATTTATGCTTTTTGCTAAAGATCCTAACTCTAAAATTACCCCTCAATGGAAACTAAGATCTCCTCATTCATAGGTTCGGCATGGAAGCATCTTTGTGTACCTAATTTAATGCTTGAACACATACAGTTAAAAAATAATAGCATTCTAATGCTCAGCTTCCACACATCCAGGGCTTCGTTAGATATTGCTTCATGTTTAAATACAGTGATGCTGCAGCACATTAGACAATTAATCTGTCTACCTCCCTCACGTCCTCACCTGTACTTTCTGCTTAAACTGATCGGGCTGCAAGACTTCAACATTCCTGTTTATTCTGCCATCAGCACTACTGTAGGTGCACAGTGTGTTGTCATAAAGCTGCATTGCATTCTGTAACTTTGAGAGCAGCTTCGCTCTGTGCACTACCTATTATGCACGATTTCCCTTTTAAATTATTAAAAAGGGTAAGTGAGGAGGAAAAGAAAGACCCTAGCGCTTTTGTTTTTTTCAGACTAAGAGCATCTGTTTGTTGAAGGTTTTCCCCTATTAAATAAATACTAGAACTACATAGGAGAAAACCAGAGAACCCAGAGGAACCCCTATACAAACACTGGGACTCTGCAAAGACTGGTCAAGATCAAAAGGCTCTGCATGGCAAATCATTTCAAAATAAGTGCACTTTTTATTTACGTACCTTTTCATAGCATCGATGATGTCCATGGAGAAGCTCTCGTCCCAACCACAGTCCAGCAGGAAGCGAAACTCATCCACCTGTAACAGGTAGCAGAGGGCAGATTCCTCCTGCACCCCGGACACAGCTGTAAACTTGATGATGGACGTCATCCTCGGCACGGAGATCTTTCACACCTAAAACAAGGAGAAGCGAGAAAAAAAAAAGGTGTTTGGCACACTTTTGTCAAAACAAAACAAAAAATCTATTAAGTGTTAGTGATCAAATGATAGTACATGATCACTAACTCGACACACTAATTGCAATTGCTTTTGACTACCATCAAAGCACAGGTGTGTGTGTTTGTACATATATATATATATACACACACACACACACACACACACACACACACAGCTCATATAGATACAATGTATAAAGTTATGCACAATTATTCAGTATTTCTTGTTAAATTAACCCAAACTTCCCAAAAGAGCAAAATATTTTACCAACTGCCCCAAAAACCTTTAACATTTACTCATTAGCTGTACATTAAGTTTAAAACCAGACCTAACTGACCACTGCATTGTGTAGCTAAGCGTAGCTAACAAAGCTAGCATCCCAGCTAACTGCACTGAAACATTACTTTTAAACCATATTCGTGAATCTCAGCATACCGGACAGTCTGCTAAATATAACGTAGTGATTTCGAATAAACGCGCGTCCTCACAAATGTTTGCAAACGTGACCAACGTCATTGTTTATTCACATTTATTTGAGCCACACGGCTCACACTTTCCTTGGCTTCAGCCATTTTGTGGCTGAATCCTAACTCGCTCCGTCGTAGACATATAGTGCACTACATAGGGAGGGAAAGTCGGTGTCCTTTATACCCTACATAGTGCGCATGTGTGGGTAGTAGGTTGTTGTTTGGAACTATGCCTTTATGCAGTTGCCGCTATAGATCGGCGTTAACTGGCATGTACCATTATATTCTTAAAGAATACGATACATTATGTACTAACTACAGAGCGTTTAAATTAGCTGTAAAGTATGAAAGTTATGATTATTTTGTTTAATTTAGGTGTAAATTGTACAAAGGCCCTTTAAAACTAGTATTGATAAATATAGTTAAAAAAAAATCATTGCCCAGTTGGTATGGTCCTATGACCTCCGCTGGAGCAGCCTGATACCAGACAGCAAAGCTAACCAACGGTCAGTAAAATATTTAATATAATTGTATAAACGATTACATTTATTTGGTATTATTGGTTAAAACTTTTTATCGGTGTTTTAGATTATATGTTTGAATTTATGAGCAAAATAAAGCATATCTAGTTGGAATTTTAGGATGTTAGTAGAATTAGCCAAGTTGTTTGCTAACTAACGAATCGTTTGGACCTGTGTGTCACTTCTGGCTTTTCCCCCAGTCATTTATTTACTACTTCTATATTTTATATATAGTATTTTCTTAATCTTTTGGAAATTTCCCCTTAGTATAAATGGATATGAATGATTTTGTTGGAGACCTCAGACAACAGTAGCTAGATTAACTACACCCCTGTCTCCTGGTTAATACTCACAACATACGTTTACAACTTTTTCTTTTTTCATCATCATCATCTGAATAAGAGCTGGCTGATGGATAGGCATCATAATATAGAGAAAAGAAATAATCTGTTAGAGATAATGACTGTGAAACATGTGCAAAACATTTCTTATATACAGTCACTGAGTGATATTCTGCAGTGTCTCATCTCTACACTGATCTCAGTTCATATGTGTAACACCTCAGGCCTCACTACTGCTGTGAGAAGCAGTCAATCATTCAAAAAGTTTACATACATGTAATAGAGTTGCTGGTTTTACCGGCTGTAATAATTAGTCCACATTTGGACCCTGAATCCACCGGCTGAACTCTCAGAAAAAGAACACTGCATTTTAAAAAGGTAGTGGATGCTTAGACTTTTATGTGCCTTTTGAACATCCCATTCCACATTTAGCCCTCATGTGCTGTTATAATATCCTGCACTCTTCTGGGAAGATGCTCATCCAGCAAAAAGGGTGTTAGTAAAGTCAGGTACTGATGTAGGTGAGGTGATGAGCCCTGGGGTCCAAACAACGTTCACATTCAACCCTAATGTGCTCAATAGGGTTGAGGTCTAAACTTACATACCCATGCAATGTATATCTTCATGGAACTGGCTTTGTGCTCAGGGGCATGGTCATGCTGGAACAGGTTTGGGTCTCTTAGTTTAAGGAGAAATGTAATACTCCTGCATTCAGACAATACAATGGTGTGCCCCTGATACTTTGTGAGAACATGTTGAGGCCAAACCACATATGGCTGAAAAAGTCCTGATTCTTTTGTTCATATAATGCGTGTACCTGGTTTGAATTTTACGGTTTCTATATTTTTCACCTTGCCATCAGTAGAGAACTACATTTTTGAGTTATACTTTTTTCCCAGCATTTTAGTGCTTTGAATGGTCGCATATGTGACCAATGTGAGTAAAACACTGCCTTGTTTCTATGTCGATTTCAAGATTACTTTGTTTATGTCTTTAGAATTTTTTTTTAAAGCACAGAACCATGTTTGGCTAAAAAACTCAGACATCCCAATACTTTTGTGCATCGAGTGTATTTCAGAGCACTTGGGGAAATAAAGTAGCAGAAAAGCACTTATGTCACGTTTAGCTAAAGGCATCGCATCAGAGACGAGCTACAAAACCTGAGATGTTTAGTCAGATTTGAGTTTTTGCACTTTTGAATCTCCCTTATCTGATATAACAACAGTGCCTGGAAAAAATAATAATGAATAAATTCATTACACCTGCTATGAATGACCTGTTCAGAATCCATGCCACTACATTTGAAAAGTGTAACAAGAAATGCACCTCCAAAACCATCACTTTAAACTGTGATCTTGAGATCTGATATATAACGTGATCACTGAGTACAACTGTGGTTCCAGGCATCATGGTGAATTTTGCAGCGATGGTACGGGAGCACTGGGTGAACGTCTTGGTCCCACTGGGCTTCGTCATGGGCATTTACCTGGACAGGTGGAATGACCAGAAGCTGACAGCATTCAGGAACAAGAGTGCATTGTATAGCAGGTGAGTTTCATACAGGCAGTGTTGCATTACATTAGTCAAGATGACTAGTATTCATTTACACTTTATTGAGAGTACAGAAGTACAGTCCAGGCTGAGGGTATTGGGCAGTGATTGCATTTCAGTGTAGAACAACATCAATATATTTTCCATTGTGTTTAGATTACCATCACAATGTGTAATGACATGCTGACTAAACCCACACGATGCTCTTTCCTCACAGGGAACTGAAGCCTGGTGAGGAATACACCTGGAAGTGAAATTGTCCTTGTTGTATTTATTGGATTTCCTGCGCTCTCAATTTCCTCCGACATCCTCAAAGCTGTAAATGACTTTTCAATAACATTTGTGATGTAAAATATACAAATATAAAAAAAAGTGTCTATTTTCTTTTGCTGTTGTTCAGACTTTATAAGTGGTGCAAGGTTGATATGAATCAGGTCAGCTCAGACCCTGGTACTACACGTATTACATAACTAATACAATATTCAGCATAATCACTATCTATTATCTATCATTTCTGGTTCACATGTACCATCTAACACGTTTTCCATACAGATGTAAACATCTGCACATTTTAATCTATCTCAGAATATACTGATACTCCCATCAGGAATAACATTAGGACCACCTGCCTAATATTGTGTTGGTCCCCTTTTTGCTACCAAAACAGTCCTGACCCATCGAGCACTAACTTCTTCAGCGGTTCTAGCTACAGTAGCTCGTCTGTTGGATCGGACCACACAGGCCAGCCTTCGCTCCACAGTCAGATGCGCTGACCCAGTCGTCTAGACATCACAATTTGGCCCTCATCAAACTCGCTCAAATCCTTCCCCTTGCCCAGTTTTCCTTTCTACTTGCTGCCCAGTAATATCCCACCCAGTAACAGGTGCCATAATAAAGAGATCATCAGTGTTATTCACTCACCGCTCATAATGTTATACTTGGTCAGTGTATAGAAATGTAGATCTCAGTTGAACAAAACATTTTCAAAAACAAGTCACAAAAGCCTTCTGAAGTCAAATCGTTTATTGCAAAGGTGTAGATATCAGAAAGTCAGTTATCCCCAAAAACAAAGAAAAAAGTGGAAAAAAAATTGTTTTGGGCAGTTATGGTGAAAAGCTGAACTGTTCACTTTGATGTCAAAGGTTCAGATGTGCTGATCAGTCCTTTCGCAAACAGCATCTCTGCCAAGGACACCTGCGAAACAGGACAAGAACATGGTGAGGACTTGGGTTCCACACTGTTAATAGATCCCTACATTACACATTTAAAACACTGACACTAGGAAAGTCAAAACATGAATTTTTTTTTTAATCTTTAAAATAAGGTAAAAAGGAAACTGGATTAAAAAAAAGCCACGGGCAAAACACAGTATCAGCACATTACAGCCATAAAGTGAATTATCAGATATATTCAGAGGGGGAAAGAGAAAAAATATTCCACTTATCTGAAAAGTACTGCTACATCAAGATTTTACTTCAAGTATAGTTACCGGTCCAAAAACATACAAGTAAATAGTAGCTCATTTAAAAGGTTAAAACCACAGGGGTGGGGGATTCTAGTGTAGTTCAAAAAGGACAACAGGATACAAATGTGAAACTGAATAAACACCATTACAAATTAAAGTGCAACAACAACAACAAAATTAAAAAACTACAGTCGATGAATTGATGAATTATGCACTTTCACAGCAAAAAAAAAAAAAAAGTCATTTTTGATAACGAGAGAAATTGCAAATGCAGATTCAGGATTCAGACAGTGAGCACACACACTGAACAACTTGCGATTCAATGGCATTTTGCTTTCAGCTGGGTCTGCATCACTGACTTGTCCGTCTCCATCTTTCTTTCTTGTGAGTTTAGCGCGTTTATTTTCCGCCCATCAATCGGTTTTCGTGGCGTAATGTTTATTTATTAATACTTACTTTGCTTAGTAACATATAATTTAAAATGCAGTCAAGTACAATACTTCAAACAAAACACACTTAAGTGAACGTAAAATTACAGATTTTAAAAACTACTTAAAAAAAAAAACTATTTAATTACAGTAACGTGAGTAAATGCGATTTGTTACTTTCCACCTCTGGATATATTTGTAATCTATTTATTTCTGTGAATAATGGACAATTAATAAGTGTTATACAAATAAATTGAATTGGAAATGTATACGTATCAAGAAACTTTACCGTTTTGTTTAGATTCATTTTATTATATTTAACTGGTATTCGGCAGAAACCCTTACAATGGTCTTATTTATATAACGGAGAAGTTATATGAGGGTTTAGGGCCTTGCATTTTGGTGGGATTTGAACTCATGACCTACGGACCAGTAGTACAAATTATTAAAAAAGGCTGTCATGCAATCTCAAACACAAATGTTGGTGTTTAAAATGTATTTAAATTATTTGTATATTGAGTATTTGAACATCTGGAGCTTGGTTAAAATCTTACCAGGACACAATGTAGACACAACACATGCGATATGCAGGTGGGGACAAATTTGCTATCGGGATATGTGTTACCTTGTCTTCATCGGAGTCACAGGGTAAACTTGAGATTGTGACAAACTTTGGGTACGAGTGGATCAGGAACTCCACAGCATCTGTGAGCTGCAGAGGACAAATGCAAACTGGTTAAAGCAACAATGAAGAAAGCATCTTGTTCAAAATGTCCAAAAACCCTTAGGTGGTGGACACCTAGTGCATGCTCATACACACTTTACAGCTCATACCTCTTCATTTATCTCCATGCTCTTGGCCTCCTCTTTGTGATAAACTCTGGAGTTCTCAGTGGTGTAATAAAGATGAACAGCCTCACCGTCACTGCATAGTCTGTGTACAGTAGCACAGACCAAAGAGTTTTAAAAATTCATAGCCATACACACACACACACACACAGACACACACACATAGACAGCTAGAAAGGTACTTGGAGTGACATCTGGAAATAAAAAGAAAGACAAAGAAACATGGTGGTGGAATGAGGAAGTGCAGAAAAGCAAAAGGAGAAAGAGGTTGGCAAAACAGAATTGGATCGACAGAGTGATGAGAAAAGTAGACAGGTGGATGTGGCAAAAGCAGAGGAAAAGGCATATGAGGAGCTGAATTAGAAATTAAAAGAAAACACTTAGGAGAAAAGGATTTATACTGACAGGGTGCAGAGAGAGGAGTTGTGGTATTGTATGAGGAAGTCAGGTGTGTTAGAGAAGTATGTGAAAGTGGAACAGGACATGTATAAGGACAGTGTGATAGCAGTGGAGTGTGCAGTAGGAATGACAGACTGATGTCTGTCGTATAATATTGTTATTAGTTGTGAGAGTATGGAACAGGTTGAGAGGAGCCTGGAGAGGTGGAGGTACACGCTGGAGAGAAGTGGAATGAAAGTCAGTAGGAGTAAGACAGAGTACATGTGTGTGAATGAGAGGGAGGGCAGTAAAGTGATGCAGTTGCAGGGAGAAGAGGTGGAGAAGGTGGAGGAGTTCAGGTACCTGGGGTCAACAGTGCAAAGTAATGGAGAGTGTTTTAGAGAAGTGAAGAAAAGAGTGCAGGCAGGGTGGAGTGGGTGGAGAAGAGTCATAGGAGTGATTTGTGATAGAAGAGTATCTGCAAGAGTGAAAGGGAAAGTTTATAGGTCTGTGGTGAGACCTGCTGTATGGTTTAGAGACAGTGGCACTGAGTAAAAGACAGGAGGTGGAGCTGGAGGTATGTTGAGGTTTTCGTTGGGAGTGTTGACAATGGACAGGATTGAGTAGGAGCCGCCAGGAAGGAGGAACAAAGGAAGGCCAAGCAGGAGGTTGATGGATGTGGTGAGGGAAGACATGCAGGTAGTTGGTTTGAAAGAGGCAGTGTGGCGACCCCTAATGGCAGCAGCCGAAATAAGAAGCTTTCACAGCTATTCTTGTATGCAATTTCAGCAATAAAAATGTAAATTTTTTTTAAAAAGGAAACAAACTACTTGTTCATTTTAAGAGACCCGTCTTATTTTCTCTGCTCTTTAACAAAACAAAATTACTTCTTATCCGATTAGTCGATTAATTGATGGAATAATCGGTAGAAAACTCGATTACTCAAATAATCTATAGCTGCGGCCCAAAAAAATATACATATAAACGGTATATAGTGTAAAATACGTGTAAAAATGACCATATATGAGGATAATCACTCATTTCGGAGAACGCACCTAGCAATTCCGGCACGCATAAGTCTTATTTTGGTTTGAGGCTTCATGTATGTGTTTAAATTCACTGCCTCTCCATCCTCGAATCGAACAGGAGCTCCATACACGCTGCTTGCTTCCTCGGCTGCACACACCCACACACACATCTGTTATTAATCACATTAGACATCACACACTCGCATTTCTGACATGTATGAATAATGAAATGATCACATATGTAAAACAAACAAAAATTTTTTTTCAAGTTTTAAGAGATCATTTGCCAGTGTTTCATTTTAAATAAATCTGAATATATTTGAGGAAAATATAAAATGTTTTGAAACTAATGTATTCTCATCCTGCTAAGCATAAAAAAAACCCTCTACTCCTAATACACTAGTTTAAGCCTCTGACTTGGTTGAACTTTACTCCACATGGAATCTGAGCTATTATTCTACTATTAAATAAAGGTTTATTATTAAATAGAAAGTTGAAGGGCACAGCAGTTACCTGGCGTAAGCACGGGTGGCAGGCAGTCGTGCATAAACTCGCGTGCTTTCTGATCCACAGCAGCGTCCACTGGAGCAAAGGACACCAACTTTTTCATTAAACCGTCTATGTGGGACAAAAATCTGTCTCTGCGTGGATCTTCCTGTTCTCACACACAAACACACAATGAAAACTAGTTCATTGACATTTTATGCACATATTGCTGCTAAATAATTAATGTTTATATATGACACTGTGTCTTCTGTCTCACGGTCTTGTGATGTTTCCACTAAATGTTGCCACTTTATGTAGTGTCCCAGTCTGGTTTTGTGTTTTATCTTGTGTTCATTTGTTGTTTTATGAAGCACCAGTGTCTGAATATTGTTGAATATATATCTTCTGAATATTAGTCCTTGCAAAGTCTCTGAATATCTAATCATTTACAGTACATAATATCCTCAGAAGTTTCCGATAATCACTGTGCACAAGGGCAAAAAATTTATAATGGATGCTCGTGATCTTTGGGCCCTCAGATGGCACTGCTATGAAAACAGGCAGGATTCTGTAATGGAGATAACTGCATGGATTCAAGAACATCTCCAGAAATCACTGTCTGTAAACACAGTTCACCGTGCCATCCGCAAATGCAGGTGAAAGCTCCATCGTGCAAAGAAGAAGCCATATGTGAACAGGGTTCAGAAAGATTTAAATGGACTGAGGCAAAGTGGAAAACTGTTCTGTTGGTCAGGCGAATCGAAAAACTTTTTTGGAAACCATGGACACCGCGTCATGCAGACGAAAGAATAGAGGGACTATCCAGGTTGTTATAAGCACTCCATTCAAAAGCCTGTTTCGGTCATGGAATAAGGGTACATTAATGACTTTGGAATGGGCAACTTGCACATCTGAAAAGGCACCATCAATGCTGAATGACATACACAGGCTTCAGAGCAACATATGCTTTCATCCAGATGACTTTTTCAAAGGCGGCCTTGCATATTTCAGCAAAACAAAGCTAAAATGCATACTGATCCGGCCCTTCCGCAAACTGAAAACATTTGATGCATCAAGAAATGAAAAATACGACAAAGAATACCCAGGACTGTTGAGCAGATAGAATCCTTTATCAGCCAAAAATTTAACATTTTTCTATCCAAAACTCCAGCAACTGTTCTCACTTCAGTTCCCAGACGTATACAGAAAGTTGTTAAACAAAGTGGGGATGCTACAATTCCACAGTTTACATATTTAATATGTATGGGATTATGAGATTTGATAATCACTGCAAATCCTGATTAATTCACGTTTCACTCAACTTTTTTTTATTTATCGTAGTTGCATAAATGTAGAGTAAAATAAAGACAACACCTTGTCAGAGTTCTGCACTCCCATGTAGGTGAGGTAATCAAGAGGAAGACCTTTTCGGAACTCCACATCCTCCTCTATCGCCATTTCCAAAGCTGCTGGCATCACCTGAGGATCGATTGAGGAAGTTAAAACTTAAAACACAGGCACTAAAAACATTTATGCATAAACGTAACCGGAGGTACCTTCAGCAGCAGATTGCCCCAGCTGTTTTTTTGGTAGGAGGAGATGGTGATGTGTAGCGAGTGGGCGTCCGGGAGGCAGTTGCCCTGGTGAATAAACCCACGGGGAAAGTACAGCAAATCACCCGGCTCCAGCACCACGTCCATTATGGGATTACCAATCTCGGTCTGACTGTAATTAGCTGTAGGAGATGAGGAATAGTAAAGAACGGTGCTGTCTTGTGAATCAAAATCAGCTAAATTTCGGCATCGCTACTGACGCTGACAAAATGAGAATGACTTACGGCTTGACACGAGTGATAACACTTCATCTTTAGACCTAGAGAAATGTAAAGTACCCACATTAGTCTACAACGTTAAAAAGAGATCACGCTATCTGGACAAAAGTATTGGGACACCTGACTTTACTATATGTGGATCTCTTACCACAAACCTTGAGGCACACAATTGTATAAGATGTCTTGGAAGTGGCAGCATTCAAATTTCCCTTCACTTAAACTAGGAGACCAAAACCCATCTCAGCATGACGATGCCTCCTTGTACAATGCAAGCGTCATGAAGATATGCTTTAGATGGGTTGGACTGGAAGATCTTAACTGGCCTGCGACAGAGATCTGACATCCATATGAATAGGGATGAATGGGAATGCTGAACGCACCCCAGGCCTCACCCTACATCACAACCTGACTGGAAATTATTATAACAGCAAATGGGAAATAAATGTGGAATGTGGAAATGTGGAATAACTGGCGGCTCACCGTGGGTTATACACTCTCCAATGCTTTTTCCCTTCCAGCTGCACAATAAACGCTTCGATATCATCATAATGCGGCGCGAATCCCTGAGTTCCAGCTGGTGTTAAGTACCTAAATGCATTAAAAAACAACAACAAAATACTGATATCCCTAAAGTCCCAGACAATCAGAGTTCACTAGAAACAATATTATTTTCATACTCAAAGGATAAAAACGACTATTTGATTACTCGCTAATTTGGAATCGGTTTTTTGACCGAAATCAGCCACATAGGAGGATTTTTCACACAGATGAAACGTAGAGCAGTCTCAGGTTTTACAGAATTCATTCTCAGTACTAAAGATTCGCTAAATGAAAGTCAGACTAGTGATGTTGTTTTTAGTAGTGTACTCAGATTCTGAGACTGTGCTTACACGTTGGCTCCTGCCATGCTGCCAAATTTCTCCTGCAGGATGGACAGAACGTTCCACACAGTCGAGGAGAAAGCCTGAGGGTTCAGCATTCGCAGCGAGCAGCCGTTCTAAAAGCAAACACAAATACGTATCATCGTTTATAGAGTCGTTATGACGACCGAAATAAAAAAACGTTCAAAACTGGAGTTATTACAAATTTCTGGTAAATTTCCGGAAAATTTTTACTTCATCTGGGGGAATTTGGGAAATATTTCAAGTTGGAAACGTACCAGGAATTAATGGGAAGTAACAGAAACATATGGGATTTCATTAGAAATTTGGAGAAAGTTGTAAATAAATGATGTGTGTGTAAAATTTATGCAAGATGAAAATTTTTTTACATTATTTTGAGTGCAGAATTTAATAACTAATGTGTGTTATGTTATGGAGGACAGTACAGTGCAGGTAGGGGGCGTGGCCTCAGTGGCGCTGTGTGCATGTGATTGATGAATGTGCAGGGGAGAAATTCAACTGAAATCGCATCAACTCTGGTGGTTTTAACCAAAATTCGAGATTTTTTCCAACTAAATTTAAGTTCTGTTATACGCTAACCAGCGATTTTGTAACTTCCCAATTTATTCCTATTAATATCTGTTAATCCCCATGGAAAGTTTCCTGTCCTGAAATTTGCCAAACCTAGTCAGAACCAGTTTGTACCTCATAGAAATCCCACACTGAGTAAGGCAGAGCTCTCCCTGGTGGATTGTGTGTCTCTCTCTTGCCATTGGTGAAGCTCGTCACATCTAGATTCACTCCGTACTGCACATCGTCCTGCAAATACACACGGGATCATTACACGAACAGAGAACCGCCGTTCCGTCAGCGCTTCGGCTTCTGGCAGCTTTCGACCGCCGTTTGCATAGACACAACTAAAACAGTGCCGTTCAAAGAAGTATCAACAACAGACAGGGTGTGATGCAGGGAGATGAAGTGCTTTGATTCTTAAAGACAGAACGCTGCATGTCGTCAGGAAATACTGCAATAGTCATACTGAAATTATTAGTTTGATCAATAAGCAGAAGAAATTACATTTCTCAAAATGCGGTCAAACTCTGCTGTCGAGAAAAGACCCTCATAGTAGTGTGGATTCTGGCGTCTGATCAGAAGGGGCTTCTTTTCCCAAGTGTCCCTATAGAGAGCGAGAGAAATTATGCGTTAGTTTGACATTCGTCCTTTTGCGACGCCATTTTTACCAGTGCAAAGAAGATTCAAGAGAGCCATGTTTGAGGTTTTGTCTAAATGTGTGCTGTTTAGGTCTTATTTTAATGATGTCTACAGTTTGTATATAATGAGCAGACAACAACGCATGGAGCTTGTGTGTAAAGGAAAGCTTGGGAGATAATTAGTGGGTATGGCATTAGACTCTGGATCAGAAGGTCACCAAGATGGCACTGCTGGGGCCCTTGAGCAAGGCCCTTAACCCTCAACTTCTCAGCTATAAGTCGCTCTGGTTAAGAGCATCTGCTTACTGCCATAAATGTGAATATAAAGCTGTACCTGAAGAAGGTCTTGGCTGTAACAGGATGAATGAGCCACTGGAACAGTGTGTTCGCTCGCTGCCTGCTGTTGTCCACTTTGGCCAGCAGGGTGAGAAGTGTGTGAAGCGTGTCATTGTTCACCCGCTCGGTCCCGTTCGATGTTTGCAGGTCCTCCTGCAAAATCAATACACTTCTTCACATGCTTTATCATTCAGCTATTCCAACTAATCACTAAAAAAAATTTTCAGGTACTTTTGTTAAACTAAGAGGAAAAAATATTCGGTTCTAGAGCTATTTTATATCTGGACCCAGTGAAAGTTCCAGGGAGTTTAAACCATGAGATGCTCTTCAGATGGTCACATACATGAACAGGCTCATCATGGTTTTCTTCCGCCTTTATCTTTCTCTCCTCAGAGATCTTTTTTGACTTCTTCTTGCTGCTCACAGTTGGCACTAATCCATTTTGCTTCCTCTTCTTCTTTTTCTTTGGTGGTGAAACTGAGGGCTGCTTTAAAATAATAATAATAATAATAATAAATTAATAAATTAAATGAAAAACAAAACAATTTTGAAACTGACTTACAAATCAGGCGAATGTATTTTTGGACACATATGCCACCAGCACTAAAATGCTGTTTTTGACTCAAATCAAATCGAGCCCTGTACTGACACAAAGATGAGCCTACTTAAAAAAAATGTCAAATACAAAATGTATCTACGTACATACACTAAATGAACAAAAGTATTGGCACACTTGACTTTTCCAGCCCTATGTGCTTCTTTCCTAAAGAAGTTGGAAACACGATTGTATAGGACGTCTTCGGATGTGATAGCATTCAAATTTCCCGTCACTCAACCTTAGAGACCCAAACCTACTCCATACCTGGAGTGGAAGATCTCCTGCACATACCAGTCTAATGGCCAGGTGACTGCAACCTTTTGTCCATATAGTGTATGTGGCTTACATCTGCTAACATACATGACTATATAACCATGAGTTAAACATCTATGAACCATATTTGCATTGGTGCATTTTAGTGGTACCTTGACCTACGAGTGAATCGATGTACGAGTTTTCCGAGGTACGAGTCGTCACTCGGTCGAATTTTTGCTTTGTTAAGCGAGCTAAAAATTGAGGTACGAGCTCGAGACGCCGGTGTTGGATGGCGAAGCGAAGCCAGAAAGCGGAGACTGTGACGAAAATTAAGATAAGCAAAGAAGAAAAGGTAAAAAATTTAAAGTTTAGGGATACGTAGTGTACAGGAGAGATAGTAAAAAATGAGTTTTCCCTCCTCCTCCGCTTATCTCCTCTACCCTCCACCTCCGCCAGGGTCTTCGTTAGCTCAATTCGTCTCATCTCCGAGGTAAATACACTGAATAAAACCTCATTACATCTTCACAAATATTTTTTCTATTATGTTGTTATACAAGATTTGTTATTTAGAAATTTATTTTCCTAATTTAATAACATGAAACAAACACGGGGTGTTATTTTGAGGGTTGGAACGGATTAATGCCATTTTAAGTATTTTCATTGGGGAAAATTGAATTAAACTTGTAGGTCAGGGTACCACTGTATTTGTGTCAGTGAACATCTCATTCCCATCAGAATAAAAAGTCCTTTTGTCAGTATGATGCTGCACAGTTTCAGGATTTCTTGATCTAAACTTTATATTACAGAGATTGAATATGCTCCAAGTTGAATTTCTTCTGTTTGGCATCTAAACATTTGAGCACGTATGTATTTATTTGGACAGGATTCACACTTTTACTGTAATGTACCAGCGTTCGTTTGTTTCCTGGTGGTTCATCCATTTTTAGAAATTGTAATTCTATGTTTTGCTCTGTTTGTCACCTAATTGACGAGATTCACCTTTGACCTGTTTTAGAGAACCGGTTGATTATTGGTTGATCCGATGCCATTCGCTCGCCTTCATTAGTGACATTCAAGATTCATCTGCACGGTTCATCAATTCAAGTCGGATTTACAAGAAGGAAGTTTAATAGAAATTTTAGATGACAACTGGTTCAACCATTTTGCTTTCAAAATACTCAAACAATGAAGTGACGCTGAGATGTTTTGGGATGATTTAACACTATTCAGGTGAAACCAGTAAAATATATATTATGATCAACATACTGGACAAACAACTGATGATGTAGGAAACAGCAGACACTTGTGTACAATTTGATCAAAGCAACAAGAAATGTTTTTATGATGAGCACAAGCGACTACATGATGATGAGGCTGAACAAGAAGTTTGGAGAATTTCATTTTTGAACTGAGAATAACCGTAAACATATATAACACTGCATTTGTAGGAGAAAGGGATAGAAATTCACAGATTTGGCGTCGTTACAGAAGATTGGAATCTCGATATTATCGCAAACCGTGATAAATTGCTCGATTATCGAACAGTGCTGGAGCAATACACCGCTGCATGCCCGCCCACACACACACACACACACACACACACACACACACAGTATACTGTCTTAGTTTAAAAGCGATTTCAGAATAAAACAGCAAAACAATTAAATACATATATAATTAAAGTAACCTATAAACCAGAACCGTATTGTTTTGAATGATTTGATATTTAGTTTAGTTTATTTGGGTACTGTGTGTGTGTGTGTGTGTGTGTGTGTGTGTGTGTGTGTGTGTGTGTTATTCACCTCTGCTCCAGACTCTTATTATTATCCACTAAACCACAACTACATTTCAACACTAAACACACCGCTTACAGAGTGAAATCCTGTGTAGAAGCTGATAAAACTGTACATACGCGTGTGTCTGCCTCCTGCTGCCTCACTGACTTATACACAGCAAACGCAGACATGCTGCTGTCCATGCGCCTCTAACATGTACAGGGGGACAGGGTTGCCAGATCCCTGAAGTACGGTGGCTCAGAGGGCAAGACGAAAAGCAACTTTACAAATAAAGTCGACGATAGATAGATAGATAGATAGATAGATAGATAGATAGATAGATAGATAGATAGATAGATAGATAGATAGATAGATAGATAGATTTAAAGTATCAAATTAAAATACATTAAATGTAATTGATAAGTAAATGTTATAATATGTACATCTATCTATCTATTACAATTTAAATAAAATCAAAAACTTTTAATAGCATTTTTTTTTTAAATAATGGATAATGGATAATAAATACAATAAATGATAATGAAATGAAGAATGATTATAAAAAAAATTGTAAGTATTGCACGATTTTTAAAGTTGTACCTATCTATTTTTAATAATTATTATTATAATAATTATAGTTTTTTAATTATAAATAATATATATATTTATAGGAATTCCTGCCGATACATACTGTATATATAAATGCAAGTTTTAAAAGTGCATGTTAAAACAATTCAAAACATTTTCCTTTGTTAATGCACAATGAATAGATGAGTGAGCAACATAAAAAAGGTAAATTTCTTAAAACTGGCAACACTGACCAGGGTTTTTCTTCGTCGTTCATATGCGGCTCCTAGACGTTATTACTCTACTGCCGCCTTGTGTATTGATTAAAGAAATGAAAGCTCTTGGCATCTCTATAGGGTACATATTTGTATGTATATATATATATATATTATATATATATATATATAAATTAAATTATTGTCTATTATATCGACGATCTATTAAGACAAAACCGTCGAAATGTAGTTATTTTCTTTTCCAATAACGAATTCTAACAGCATTACACCACACAATTCGGATGTTGCGCTTCATGTAACCGCTAGATGGCGCTGTTTCAATGTAATAACGCTTCCCCCCCTAAGTTTACCCAGAATCCATCACCGCTCTGTGTTTGCATAGCTGATTTAGCAATACAGCCGCTCTGCGTTTTTCCCTTTCCCTACCTGTATTCAGACAAACTCCACCCTTCCTTTGTACGATTGGCTGTTACTTCAAAGGGGCTGTGCTTTTAACCAATTAAATCGCAGAATTTAAGCAACTGTCGAGCGGAAAGGGTGGAGCTTGTCGTAATGTGGGTGGGCATAATACGAGGCAGTTCTGATTTTGGCGTTTGCAGTGCAGCTCCTCAACGTATAAGAACGAAGAGAAAACAAGCGGACGCGGAGGCTCGGAGTCCTGCGGGGCAGAAGATCGTTGTCGATTCGGCGGACGGGTGACGGCAGTGTGTGTGTGTGTGTGTGTGTGTGTGTGTGTGTGTGTGTGTGTGTGTGTGTGTGTGTGTGTGTGTGTGTGTGTGTGTGGTGAGGATAGGAGAGGAGAAGAGCAGCAGCAGCGCTGTTTCCGTATGCACACGGAGAGACGGAGCGCGCGAGCGATTCAGACCGGGTAAGAGCGCTATCTCCCGTTTACCTGCGCGAGCTAGCCGATTAGCATGAGAGCTAACAGCGTTACACCGAGAGCTGTTCCTCTGTAATTCTCTATCTTTAACAGTGAGAGCAGGGAGTATTTACTCTCACAGTGACCCCCGGGCTGTAACGCGTACCGTTACCGCGGCTATAACCGTGACTGTTACCGCGACTGTCATCGGGGATTGTAAACCAGTACAGTAACTGGGGACATTGGGACTGTATAACGGAGCTGTAACTGGGAACAGGGGTACTGTACAACTTAGCTGTAACTGGGGACAGGGGGACTGTACCCTAGAGCTGTAACTGGGGACAGGGGGACTGGACCCTGGAGCTGTAACTGGGGACAGGGGGACTGGACCCTGGAGCTGTAACTGAGGACATGGGGGCTGTAACTGTGGACAGGGGGACTGGACCCTGGAGCTGTAACTGAGGACAGGGGGGGCTGTACCCTGGAGCTGTAACTGAGGACAGAGGGACTGTACCCTGAAGCTGTTACTGGGGACAGGGGGACTGTACCCTGGAGCTGTAACTGGGGACAGGGGGACTGTACCCTGGAGCTGTAACTGGGGACAGGGGGACTGTACCCTGGAGCTGTAACTGACCACAGGGGGACTGTACCCTGGAGCTGTAACTGACCACAGGGGGACTGTACCCTGGAGCTGTAACTGACCACAGGGGGACTGTACCCTGGAGCTGTAACTGGGGACAGGGGGACTGTACCCTGGAGCTGTAACTGACCACAGGGGGACTGTACCCTGGAGCTGTAACCGGGGACTGGTGGACTGTAACGCAGAGCTGTAACCAGGGCCTGGGGGACTGTACCCTGGGGGATTGTAACCGGGGACTGTGGGAGTGTAACCGGGAGTAGGGGGACTGTAATTGGGGACTGGGGACTGTAACCGGGGACTGTGTGAGTGCAACCGGGAGTCGGGGACTGTTACCGGGGACTGTAAGGTGGCTGCACCTGGGGATTGTAACCGGGACTTTATGTGCACGTGCAATGAAGTCTATACTCGTAATGTACTATCTCTTATTTATTGTCTTTCTGTCGTATCACATCTGCACCTTACCTCCCATACTCTTTGTCCTGTCCTGCCATCACTTCCCCTCTGCTCTGTCCTGTCCTGCCACACTTCCCCCTGCTCTTCCCTGTCCCATTCTGTCCTGCCCTCACCTTCCCTGATCTGTCCTGTCCTGCCCTTACCCCCTTTGTCCTGCTCTGTCCTCACCTCTGCAATCTGTCATCTCCTCACATGCTTTGTTCTGTGTTGCCTTGACCTCCCCTAATCTATCCCTTTCTCACCCGCTCTGTCTTGTCCTGTCCTCACCTCCCAAAATTGATCAAGTTGTTACCTACTCTGTCCTGTCCTGTCTTGTCCTCACATGCCCTGTATGTCCAGAATCCAGCACTGCTCCAACACTCCTAATAAAACCAGGTCATTATTTACCCATTGTGCTGGACATGACGATCTCCTACAAACTATATTTAGTGAGGACAGTGCTGAGTGATTCTCCATCATTAGTCATAAATGCTGGTTTTGAGACCTGTGTTTAGAAATCTTATCATGTCTCAGTGAAATATAGTAGTTTGGTCACTCGATTAGAAGAAAGTTCAGAAAGACTAAGAACGCTCCTAATGGTGAGAATACTCTATACTGCTTTATACACACATTGGAAACTGATATTTAGTCGTGTCTGAGCAGAGCTTCATGTTGTTGTTCACATCAGAATGCAGGAGAATTTGTGATCTTTGCGGTGTTCATGAATCGTTACTTGGCGGTCGGTGGTCAGTCAGGATTGTTTTTGTAGTTCAGAAACTGTCGATCTCCTGAGATGGTACAATGAAAGTAGAGGGTGTGAATGTGCTGACGGATTCAATCTGACAGGACGTCTACGCTTCTACAGACAATTACTCCTGATAACCATGGTGAGCAGAAAAGCATTTTCATTGAGGTAGATGGACTTCAAGAGCAGAGAGGCACATCAGGTTCCACAGGTGTATGAAGACGTGTTTAAGGCTTAGGAAAGCACTGGTTCACCAAAACTGGACGAAACTAAACTCCTCCCTCGGAGTGTTAAGCAGCTGGTCAACGATATAGATAATATTTATTAAAGATAACAAAAATATATATATATATATATATATATATATATATATATATATATATATATATATATATATATATATATATATATATATATATATAATTGTTATGCAACACATATTGTTCATCAGTGTTGGGCAGTAACGCGTTACCGGTAACGCGTTACTATTTACAGTAACTAATACTGTATACTGTAATACCGTTACTTTTAAAAATAAAGTAACTCCGTTACCGTTACCGTATGGTGCGTTACCCGTTACTTTTATAAATGAATTAATTTCGGCTGAAGTGTAGACTACAGCCTAACTTGCTTACAGCAGCGTCACATTGTAGGATTGGTGGATTACCCTCTGTATACATGAAGAAGACGCACTGTGGGTGTGTCTCTGTTTATTCAGGTCTGTGCAGCAGTAATGGCGAGTCGAGGCGAGAGCAAGATGAGTCTCTCAAAGTGGAAATAGGCTCATTATTTCACTTTAGTTGAGCATAAAGACAAAAACTGTCAAATGTAAGATGTGTCTTTCGGGTTCGAAGCTCGTATCTACTGCGATAAACAGCAACTCCAATCTGTTGAAGCACCTCCAGAAACTCCATGCCTGAGGTGCTAGAAGCTAGAAGTTAACCCGGTGTTCTACATTGTTGATAGTTTTCATACTTCAGCTATGAAAGGAACATGTTTAAGAGCTCAACACAACAGCAGAAGCCACTTGAGTTTTTGATTGTGAAAATATTATTCAGCTTGTTTTGTTATTTATTTCAGAAATCCTTGTGATATATTCAGTTTGTGCTGGTCTGACTTAAATAAAATAGTGTTTAAAAATTACTGTGTTTAAGTCAGTTTTGTGTTTGTATAGACCATAACGCATAAAAGGGCATTAATGGAAACATTAAAGAAGGCTCTTTAAAAAAGTAACTAAAAAGTTACTTTTAACAGTAACGCATTACTTTTTGGTGTAAGTAATCAACAAAGTAACGGATTTACTTTTTGAATGAAGTAACAAGTAACTGTAACTAGTTACTATTTTTTAGTAACGAGCACAACACTGTTGTTCATATCTTGGGCAATGATGCGCAATAATAATAATAATAATTAGTTACATGTGCAATAACTGTTATTGTAGTCTGGCTTTTCATCACACATATTTCATTTCACTTAATATGTTTATTTATTTACATTTTTACTTTAATCTTTTACTGTGAGCAACTGCAACCAAACAATTTCCCTATGGGATCAATAAAGTATTCGAATTCTGATCATTGATTCTGATTGTCATCCCGACAACAATCTTTTGAGCAGAACACTTCTGAGGCGAAAGCAGTTGACTTTATAAAGCGGTGAATGATGTGAAAAGTAAGGAATAAACACGTAGGATATTAAGTTATAGGAAAATATTTAACGACAGTCTGGTGTGATCTCCAGCTTTCAATTTCCTTTGCCTTGTACAGTCAGACCTGCTGATTTGAGACACACACGGAGTAATACAGGATACACGTTGTCATGATCAGGGTTTAAACTGGGGCTTTCTATGAAAATGACATTAAAACGGCAGGTGAGTTACCAACAGCTACGTGTGATATTTAATACACGGCGTGGCGGCAAAGACCCACCCGACACGAACTGCATTAGAACATGTAACACACACCGAGTCGTGGATTATCCTGCTTATAACCTGCTTGTTTGCATGTTGTTTATGATGTTTGCAGCGCAAAGCTGACTGAATGGATAAATTGTCTGCTCTAAACTATACACGAGACAGAGTGATACGGTTCCATTAGTTTGAATACATTTTAATAAATAGTTACGAGGCGGATAGAAACGTGTCACGTCAGCTGTCTCACTCTGTATGTGACCGTTTGAACCCAAACCTTCCAGACAATCGGAATAAAATATTCAGACTCAACAGGCTATAATAGATATTATGGATGTGCATCTCCATAACTGAGGCCGATTCGATTCGCATCTCGATGCATACGCGACGATACGATATATTAAAATTACAGTACAGTATGTAGCAGCTATGATGATGCAATATGATGCAATGAAAAAAAAATGATGCTATGCAATTCAATTTTTGGTTCAGACAGACAGCAAATCATCATTTAAGTGCCTGCTGATTTCTAATGCATGTCCCTTTCACAAACAGGTCTTTGTAGGGCAATAAGAAAAGAGAAAAAAAACGATGAACCAAAACCAGGCATTCTTTTCCTCTTTCTCCTCCAGGAGGATGCAGCTCTACCTCTGCCATGTTAATCTCTATTCTACGTGACTCTCAGGCGTTGTTATGTGTCAGGTAGCAGCAGCGGTGCTGAAGGAAATTATTATTATTAGAGCAAATTATTGGTCACTTTCTAAACAATAAAAGTGTAGCAAATCTATAATAATTGGATATAAATAAATCGCTTTTACTGACGCAAATATGTAAAAAAGAAAAAAAAGCTACACATTGTGAAACAAATGCCCACATGTATCCAATGCCCATTTTTTTTAAGTCACCGAGTCACGTCGTTAACTTTTATGCCGATGCACATCGCTGAATCTTAACCTCCCTAATAGATTAATGCGTTAATGGGAGAATGGCAATACTGGGGCTGGAACCCCCAACGTTCTGATCAGAAACCCAGAGGTTTAACCAATAAGCTACCAGTTCCCACAACTTTCTATATATTTTAATCTTATCAAACAGCCAACTTTACACATCTAATGATGTTAATTAGAAAGAGATTCATCTGTGTCCTTATTTTTTTGTTCACATCTTTTGTTTAGACGTCCGAACAATTTGTAGAAAGATCATACTGGACATGCTTAAAATTTTTTAAATAAAAATCCACTGTGCAGGTGAGTGCCCATGCTTGTAACATTATTACGCTCACCCACAGTGTCTTTATACCTGTAATCGTAGCTCTGTTATTAGCTTGAGTGGTTTCTCACTTGTCTTTTTTTTTTTCCCCTCTATCTCAGCCTGTGACTCACCTGAAATTAGTAATCACTTGTTCCACTGTGCAGCTATGACAAGCGAGTGTGTGATCGGTGCTGAGAGAAGAAACAGACTTCTGTGTATTCGTGTTTAACACACTGTAGCATTTTTACTGTAGCTGTTAAACTGTAGCTTAGGAAATCTTATTGTTTATATTTGGATTTATCATATGAAAGTTTTTAATATGTCTTATTTGTGTTATTACAATAAGTGCAGTTGAACGCTCAAACCTGATTGGTCAGAAGGTTTTATTTATTTATTTTTTGTTGTTGCAGCATATGTAAACTATATTGACATGTCTGCCGATTCGTAAGTGCTTTCTGAATATACCATTCCACATTTAGTTCCCATTTGCTGTTATAATAACCTCCACTCTTCTGGGAAGAAGTTCTGCTAGATTTTGTTGAGATTTGTGCTGAAGGGTGTTGGTAAAGTCAGGTGGTGATGTAGGTGAGGTGAGGAGGTCTGGGGTGCAATTAGAGTTGATGTTTATCCCAAAGGTGTTCAGTAGTGTTGAGGTCGGAGCTCTATAGCAGACCCTAAATATCGTCCACTCCAACCATGTAAACCGTATCTTCATGGATCTTCAAGTCTCCAAGTTTAACTTGAGGAAAAAAATTCATGCTTCCACTTTTAGACGTTGTGATACAGTTGTGTGCCATGAATTTTGTGGTAATAGTTTGGGAAAGAACCTGAAGTCTTTGGAAAAGTCGGATGTTCTTTTGCCCATGTATACAGGTAGTCCCATAGTTAAGATTTTTCTTTTTCGATCTTACAATGACGATACAACAAATTTGTAAAAATAATTGGTTTTTGCGCTGCAGGCAACCGTAACAGCGTGTATGTGGTACAGTATGCTGGGCCGCTGCTAGGATGTACTCATCTCGTGCCTTGTGAGATGCTTTACTCTCGCCCGAGTTCAGATGTCTCGGTGTTAGAGCGTGTATTCTTTGTGTTTTTGGTGTTTCAAAGCCCAATTTTAGTCCATTTTAGTTTCAAAGTCCATTATATCGGCACTGCCAGCACATAGGTGTGCTTCTTACCGCTCGTTTCTTTCACTCGTGAACCGGCGCTGTTAACGCCCCAGCTGCCACATACACTATATTTCCGAAAGTATTGGGTCACCTGGTCATAGGTACGGTATGTGATTTTTGAGCATTGCATTCCACATTTAGTCCCAATTTGCTCTTATTATTCCCTCCACTCTTCTGGAAAGATGGTTCACTATATTTTGGAGTTTGGATATTTGTGTTCAACAGCCACAAGGGTATTACGAAAGGCAGGTACTGATGTAGGTGAGGAGGCCTGGGGTGCAGTCAGTGTACCAATTCATCCTAAAGGTGTTCAGAAGGGATGAGATCAGAGCTTTATAGCAGGCCACTCAAGATCTTCCTCTCCAAAGCATGTAAACCAGATCTTCAAGGAGCTCACTTTGTGCACAGGTGCTGGAACATGCTGGAACAGGTTTGGGGTGCCAAGTTCAAGTGAATGCAAAATTTTATGTTAGCACATCTAAAGACGTCCTGTACAATTGAGTGACTCCAGGTTTTTGGTAACAATTTGGAAAAGAACCATGTAGCAGGGAAGTTCAGGTGACCCAATACTTTTGGGAAATGTAGTGTGTATGTATATATATATTTTAGTTTATACATTTCAGTAGTGTAAATTCCTCTTTTTGTTTTGCTTAATTATGTACAGTGATTTAAATAATTAATTATTGTAGGCTTGACCATGTCTTTACGATATTTTCATGTTACAATGGGCTCATCGGGGTGCATCTCCATCATGAGTCAGGGTCTACCTGTAGATCTAGTTGTTGCCTGAGTGATAGGTTTATATGCACTTTATAATAATGCGTTATTGTTTCTAAGTGCAGCTCATACACAGAGAATAATACCAGGTTCATGTTTTAAAAATGTGTTAAGAAAGTAAAGCAAAATGCTCTAGTTAATGTTTGTTTTTGTTTGCTTGTTTGTTTCTGAGGGTTGGTGGTGGAACATTCATGTTGGCTATAGTATAACCGACATATCATTAACTATAAATATAAACCGTTAACACGTTACATTTCATGCAGTAATAAATATCACATCGCTGTCCTTCTGGTATCAGTGGATTTAAACACTCCAGACTGAGCTGTTTGTTTTATCTGGAGACCTTTTATTCTCGCCTGGCTGTTAGACGTCTCATGATTAGTTTTATATCTAAGATGATTCATCAGGTTAGTTGTATTGTGGAAGGATGTTGTAGTTCCTCTAGAACTCTTCTTGTGCTTTGCAGTCTGATTTGCTTCGACTGCCATACCGTAACAATCGCAGTCACGTCACGTCATCTGTTAATTAGCGTGACAGCATACACAAGTCTCGACTCTCAAAATACAGCATGGTGTCAGACGATGGCGCTTTTTTTGGTCTGAGTAAACAAGCGTAGAATCGAGCAAATGGCAGGATCGTTGTGTCCCTGTGTGCTGTGGTAGAACCATGTGTGATACATATTAGAATATTTGATTAGATTATAGGCACGTTTGGTGCCATGTCACTCCTGAGCATGTCAGGTGTAAACCAGGGTTTATTGTTTTCCTTATTTATTTATTTATTTATTTATTTATTTATTTGGATTTCCATAAATCTGAGTAGGTTGGATTATATTTCTGTTGTTTGGCAAGTAAGAAATTTAAAATGCAGCATTTTATCTCCGTAAGAAGCCAAATGTTTGTGCAAGTCAAAACGATGATGAGAAATGTCTCCTGAAGGCAGCTGTTCGCACGGATAAGTGTGTACGAGAAAAAAACCCACCGTCCATAGAGTCTTGGCAGGCGCTAAGCAACAATGCCGTGTGTGTGTGTGTGTGTGTGTGTGTGTGTGTGTGTGTGTGTGTGTGTGTGTGTGTGTGTGTGTGTGTGTGTGGGGTTGTGTGTCGCCTCTTGGCCAGAACTCCAGTTTGAATTAGGCTATTGAGCAATAGAAATTCCCTCCTTTTCATCTAAAAAAAAAAAAGAAATCCAAAAAAAAAAAAAAAAGGACTCGACTGCTACAGCTTCTTTCTTTCTCTCCATCTGCCCTGACCCCCCTTACCCCTTCCTGCTTTATTTTTTTTTACACCCTTTTGCTGCTTGGGAAACTTGCGATCATCACGTGTGCAGGCTCTAAAGCAAAAGCCGTTACTTTGATTAGATATTAAGTCTGCATGATTTTCCATTATTTCAGATTTCTGTACTATTTACTTTGTACTCGTTGAGGCCATGCGGTCATTGAACTGTCAACGTTTACAACCGGAGGATGCATAACCTTTGTCCACTAGAGGTGAGAAATCCCTCTCCAGCACAGGAACACCTCTATTGACTATACTTTCTTTCGGCTTCTCCCATTAGGGGTCGCCACTGCAGATCATCCATATTCATGATCCGCATGTTTCATTTGGCACATGTTTTTACGCTGGATGCCCTTCCTAACACAACCCTCCCCATTTATCCGGGCTTGGGACCGGCACTAAGGCTTGTGCAACCCTAGTGGCTGGGGTTGGTTCCCTGACTGGGGATCGAACCCGGGCCGCAGCGGTGAGAGCGCCGAATCCTAACCACTAGACCACCAGGGGAACACCTCTGTTGACTGCTTTCTTAAATTTCGCAGAGAAATTCAATGGTAAAGGCTTCGAGAAGGCTGTGATGATGCGCTTTATGAGAACATGGCACAAACTGTTACAGCAGATTTAATGTAGGTGGTATATCAGGCTATTACACCAATCTTCATGCAGCACCAAGTAGTCATTCTCTTGTGGTGTTTGTAAAAAAAAATTAAATAAAAATAAATGTGACGACAAGAAGCACCATCTGTCTCTTATGGAAAGCACCATGGTGTTACTTCACACTGCCCCCTCTGTTTATGTCGGTATTTCATCTTCTGCAAGTGTTGTATATTTTTCTTTTTGGGACACGACCAGTTACCGCTTCAGTCCAACGCCGGAGGTGTGTGTTTTAAAGCAAGTATATAACATTTTTTTTAACACGTCAAATAATTAATCTTTATAGAAAATAATCAAACAAAGTCCTAAGAGGCCAAACATTAAAATATATTTTTCTTCCTAGTTTTCTCATTATCACGACTTTATTTCCTCGTGATCAGTACTTACTTTTTCTGTGTATATGGCACGACAGAATGTTTTTGAGGTATCATCATGGATGTGGGCATGTCCACGTATTATCCATGATGCTGCATCTAGAACATTCCTCATGATCAGTATTAATGTTTCTGTTTCTGGCATAAGAGCATGTTCTAGAGGCAGCATAATCGCAGCATCGTGGATAATAACAGTAACTGTTGGCGGCAGCGATCACAGGAAATTTCATTCGTGATCTTGAGAAAACAACACTGGAAAAAACAAATATTGTAATGCATGGCCTCTTAGGACTTTCGCACTGACTTGACTGTTACATTTTTATGTTATAAATTTTTCAGCTGGAGAAATGTTTTTTCTCTCTAGTAGTAACTGTCAGTTATGCAGCTGTACTTTAATTGTGAGACTGATTGACTGAATGAATGAATTGGAAAAAATCAGAATGCAGGATTGTACACCAGATACACTTTGGCGTGTCGATTACGACATTAGTAGTCTGTATTTATTCTCTATAGTCTATAATGTATAGTGTTATTTATGTGTGTACTTGTAAGAGTCACCAACAGCTGGAACCAAATTCCTTGTGTCTCAACACACTTGGCCGATAAGCTGAATTCTGATTGTGAAATTTAATGTTGCTTCATCCGAAGATATCCTACACAATTGTGTGCCTCCTACTTTGTGGTAACAGTTCGGGGAAGAACTACATGTGGTTGGAAAAAAGTGGGGTGTTTCATGACTTTTGGCCATATCGTGTAGCTTTGTGACCTTCTAAATAAAAATGTATTTGTATTGAGGGCTGCATTGAAATGAAAATGTCGCTGCCTCTTTAGTCCTTCACTGCCTGCCTGCACTCCATGTTGCAAAGTCTGTGTAGCAAATTCACTGGTTCCGTGCTGGAAGAAAGGTGTGTGTGTGTGTGTGTGTGTGTGTGTGTGTGTGTGTGTGTGTGTGTGTGTGTGTGTGTGTGTGTGTGTGTGTATATATATATATATATATATATCTAAAAACGTACTTTAATTTTCACTTCGGCGCGTTCCTTCTCAGTACTCACGCCGGGGCTTCACCCACACTCTGGTTCCCATTCAGTCGCCAGGGCTGGTGTCTCTCTCCCCAGGGGCTAGTGTCTCTCTCCCCGGGGGCTGGGCTGCACTGATTAGTCTCATGAACTGCAGGTGTTTCTTACCGCTCGTTTCGTCCGACTCCGCCCTCCACTCGCTCAGCACTGCTACAATCTGCGATCTGAGATGGATGGATGGACGGACAGACAGATGTTTATATGTGTAGATGGACGTGTATGTATGTGCTGCACCTCCACATCAGCATTAACATTCCCTCTTTTCCACCTGGGAAAACTAATCATGGTCCTCTGTCACGATTCATGTATTTGTAAAGAGCCTGGATTTGCAGCTTTATAAAGGTAGTACATGCTGGATTTGGGTCATTTCAGTATTCTGCACTTGTGTGTGTGTGTGTGTGTGTGTGTGTGTGTGTGTGTGTGTGTGTGTGTGTGTGTGTGTGTGTGTGTGTGTAAGAATTCCGCATTGCTCAGTAAGATCCATAATTAGACACCACCAAATGTGATTAAGGACAGAAAGTTCACTGTTCAGGGAGTGCTGCTACATGAACAATGTTGTCACTGAAGTCTAAAGGGATAATCGTGTGCTATTTATAACGGTTGCTTTTGGATTTAGCACAGGTGAGCGACAAAATATTTGAACCGTAGTTAATTATCGATTTATTCATCTGTTTTTTAATATGTTCATGATTTATAACTCTTTCAAAATAAAACAGGTTAAAAACAGTGGTCAGAAAAGATGTTTTCCTCTGCTGCCTTGCCATATCGGCGTTGAATCGTCCCAGCTGAACCCCCGTTGTCTTATCTTTCCCACAATCAACCGATCTTTACCTCCATCATTGTTGCAATTACGTGTTTCATTTTCATGCAAGTGATACCCCATGTTTCAATCCAATCTGTTTTCATCCAAGCCGTCCTTCTGATTTGTCTCTCTCATGTGTTGTTTATTTTAAACCCCCATTTGGCTTCCAATGTGTACGATATCGACATTATATTGCAATATGAGGAGAAATAAATTGGAATTATATTTTAGTAGACCTTAGTTCAATTACAGGCAAAATATGTAATTTAAACTTGTACTTAAACACTCATGTCCCACCTGACTTTGTCATTTTAGTCTCCCCTGATATTAGTTTATTATTGATTATTGATGAATAAATTTTTTGCTAAAACATTTGCTATTTTTTTGCGCAATGTGCTCGAAATGTTCAGTTAGTATTTTGGCTTAGTTTGGTAACTTTTTCCAGAAATGTGCAGCTCTTGCTAAGATGCGCTTTGCCAGACTTCAGCCTTGACTTGCGTTTACTTTGATGTGTTTGCACAGCTCATCTACTAAAAATGATTCTCTATATGTTATGGCTTGTTTGACTGCCGGAGATCTGAAAAGACACCAAGGAATTTCCTGTGATCAGGAGGAATCCTCCTTACTGTCAGCCAAATCTGTTTCAATAAATCAGTTTTATTTATAATGCCCTCTTGGAAATGCAGATCGTCTGGCTTTCTCTGACCCTATAAACTCTTCTGACCCTATAAATACGTATATATATTATATATATAGAATTTATTTATTTATTTATTTATTTTTAACAACGTCCTTTCTTTACTCGGATATAAAATAAATAAATAAACTCCACCGAAATGTGTGGAAACATAGCAAATGTTCCTTTTAATGTCCTGATGATTTAGGTAATTTAAAACGCCATAATTAAAACATTTACAAACATTTGCCTTTAAATCATTTACAAACAAGAATTATTAATTTAAGGTACATTTAGAACAGATAGAAATGTGTGATTTAATTTTGTTTACTCATGACAATCATGTGAATAATCGCGATTAAATATTTGAATCGATTGACGGCTCAGACTTTTTCAGCATTCACCACCTACAGTAGTGAAAATATACACAGCATTGGACAGTTATTACATAAACTTGTGTTAGACACTTAAATTCTTGATCTTATTAAAAAAAAGAACCAGACAAAACTATGATGGCATGCAACTAGATAACAAAACAAAACTTGACTAAATTATTTTGGTACACACTAATTTTTATTTTACACCAGTTTTTTATTACCATGTGAATTGAGCATTAACATTAACAAGTAAAATGTGAAGTAAAATGTAATTTTTGGACAGACAGCACAGATTCTCACCACTTTTTTCATTTATTTATTGATTTTTTTTTAACTGGAAGGGCTGTGAATGCTGTAAATAAAGATTTACAAATGCTGAACACACTCCAGCCTTGCTCCACGTTGTACCAGTTAAAGCTCTTGTTTATTCAGTATGGCCTTTTTGCATCGCATTGCCAAACTCAATGTATGGGGTTTCCTCAAGTCTTAAAAAATAAAAATAAAAAGTCTTAAATAAAAATTTTAGGCCTTAAAAGTCTTAAATTCCGTGTTTTGTTTACAGAACTGCAAATTTAATTACATTTTCCAATTTCTATGTAATGCTACTTCTAATGCTCATTGAAATGCTCCCGCTGAACTTTCGAATGCTTTTCTTTTTGTTGTTTCGTTTATATTGCTCTAAAATAATTCACTGTATTACGATTACAAATGAGACCAAATGCAACACCCAATCAGCTTTCTGTTATTGGCATGAATCTCTCTTGGATTGTACCATAGAAGTCAAATGGATTTTATTTTTCATTTATGGGGAAGTGCAAGTTTAGCGATACTTGGCTCGAAAAAAAATAAAATTAGAGCTCGGTTAAGGCCAGTTGCTAACAATGTATTTCTGCGTGTACTTTTGATGTCTTAATTAAGGAAAGAAGGGTGGAAAAGGTCTTGAATTTGATTTTGAATGTTCTTAAAAAGACCATAAAATGTCTTAAATTTGACTTGGGGAAACCTGTAGGAACCCTGGTGTAACTGAGCAGAATTTTGCCCATTTTCGGCTAAATGATGACCTGTGGAAACATTTGGTTCTAAATATCTTCTCACCTGCAAAACAACATGCCTGTAGGTACATTGGCTACTCTAACTGGCCCTTTTGCAAATTGCCCATTAGCAACTCATTGGTATGAATGTGTATTTAAAGCTCAGTTTTAATCTGTGATCAACTAGTGATGAACAAGAATCCCCTCCAGGTCATTCTTCCCCCTTCTTTCAGTCATAGGTTTTTAACACCTGCTAATAAAACATGTCTTCTAGAAATGTACTTCTTGAATGATCTCTTTGTCCATTAGCATTTTTTTTTTCCAGAAAACTTCTATTGTAAAACTGCCCAAAATACAAATTCCCCCATCTGGTATCTACTGCTAGCTGCTAGCTCTAAATAAGAGACTGGTCTCTTAAAACGAACAAATAATTTGTTTTTATTTTTAGAAAAATGTACATTTTTATTGCTGAAACTGCGTACAAGAATATCAGTGAAAACAAATCCCTTTTAGTGCATTAAATTGCCATATTACTTCAAAATACAAATACAGTGTGTTCGAAAAGCAGCGGCCACGTAGAGCAGGTTATAACGGAAAATATTAGTTTAATAAAACGGTTATTATGAGACTCATGTATTTATTTATTACATCTCTCACAGTATCATGAAACTTTCTGCCGTTTTCTTCGGCTTGAATCTTCTCTTTGCCGCTCGCTGCTTTCTCACCGTTTCTCCATCTTTTCATTCTGCAGCGTCTTCTGTGATACCTGTCCAAAGTGCTCCAGAGTTTGGCAGGCGGTGCATCAGTAATAATGGTCCGTGGGAAACACAGTGCTTTGTGTTTAGTTAAACTGACTGAACGAAGCATCGAGGCAAATTAATTTGTCTGAATGAACTTTTGTAATCGAGTTTCTCAAGGAATCTTTTCAGCTTCAGTATCTGAACCATTTCAGGAAACCACTCAGAGATAATGAATCAGGCAACAGTTCATTTTATATTTTGTTACATGCCATTACGGTTGCACCAAAGTCAACCACTCACCCAACTCTTCCTAAAGCTCTAAATGCCACCGAAGGAGAGGAACGCATTTCCGTGTGAAACGGGTCGTCATCTTAAGCGCCATCTGTGGCAAGTCATTTCCAGTGTAAAGGCCAGAAAGACCGAGCAGATGGATGTGTGCGCAACAGAAAGCCCACTGGGGCTCTTTGACCTCAGGCTGGAGAGACAGATAAAGAGGAGTGAACAGAAACACGGCTATACACAGAGAATAAAATAAAATGGGTGGTTGGGCATGAGCACTTAAGTTCTATAAACTAAAGATATAAAAGTAAACTGAGGTTTTTTTTCATAGCTTTCAAAGGAAGGCGTAAATTGGTTTTATTGACTCCTTCATATCTCAGACTTCTATTACAAATTGTAGTTAATGTAATAAATTATGAGCAGGTGTGGTTCTATGCATGCCACTGATGCAGTGTATCAAGACGTGTATTGCTCAATGCTGATTGCTAATGAATTTGTATGTCTCTGTTGGGATGCGTGTGGATTTTTCAGGGGTAGGACATATAAAATAGGATATGGACTGTCCGTTAACCTGGTTTATTCATGGTTCGGTGTTTTTATCTGTAAGATGTGTGCAAATTGAGCGTCATGGAATCTGCTTTGCAAGTTGTCACTTTTCAGCCCTGCTCCTAAACGGTGATAAAATGGGTGTCTTACAGGCAAGGGCTGAGAGCACCTCTAAACCAACCACTAAAAAGTCCCACTAAGACATTCCTGAAGGTTAGGGACTGGCTACGTGACTTTACAGCAAAGCCCATTGCTCATCTTGAAGGTCTTTATGTCATAGAAATAGAAACTTGTTCCCGTCTTACTTGTTGTGGTCTATTTCTCTATTAGACAAATGAAGGAAGTTATTGCACTGTCCCAAGAAGTTTCTTCCCTCTTGAGCAAGGGTATGGTTTTGAAAAGTAATCAGGGTTTCTGCAGGGTCTTAAAAGTCTACAATTCGCTGTTTTAGGTTCTCTGTCCTCTTAGATAATTGTAAGGTCTTAATTTTCTGATGTCCATGTAACGCTACCTCTAATGCTCACCGAAACGCTTCCGCAGCACTTTAGAAAGTTTTTGTTTGCTCATTTCCGTGGTTGATGTTTTCTTTCTTTTGCTAGTCCAAATATAATTCGCCGTATAACAACTACAATTGAGACCAACATGCAACAGACAATCAGCAAATCTCTTTTGGATTGTGCCACAGATGTAAACGAGATTTTATTCATCACGCATTTGAATGTGGTTTTGAGGTCATGATATAGGTGTTGAAATTCATTCTTAATGGTCTTTAAAAAGTCTTAAATTGTACTTTGTAAAACCTGCAGAAACCCTGGTTATACCATGTGTTTTAAAAGAAGAGTATCTAATCCGTTTACCTACTTAATTAACAGAAGGAATTAGTTTGAGTTTTTTTTGTCAAATACAAGATTTCTCAGTTGAACCAGTTTTTAAACGGCTTCCTTTTTTTCAGCGTTAATTTTCATTTATATTTCAGCTATATTTCCACATATTCCTTTGCCTTCTACTTCTGAGACATCCAGTCCAATGCACTAGTTTCTCATTATATTAAAGCTCACTACAGCACCAGGGAGAGAATCTGTTTGGGCATATTATTGCCTTTCTGATATAAGGGGTATTAGGTGTTGCCATGCACCTCAATCCCATAGAAGCTTGGTGTGGAATCTCCTTATTGTTTTTCCAAGTGAGGGCAGATGTATAGGGGATTCTCGGAAACCTGACTTGTCGCCTGCAGCAAAAAAAGATTGGAGCTTGTTTTGGCAATAAGCACGAATTGCTTCGTTTTGTGGCCAGATAATTCTTTGGTTTTCTTGTGGTTGAATCCAAGTTTTTTTTTTTTATCCAAGATTGCTGTGCCTGGGTGTGACCCATGGTGGAATTTCGACTTATTTAGACTTGGTATGGGTCCAAGTATTTACATGCCATTAATAAAAGACTCATTTACACACGTTTTTTTCTTCCTAATATCAATAAAGCAAAGGCCAGAATTGCAAGTTTATAGACCGATGCATAAGATAGATACATGTGTAGGGGACAAGAATGAAAGTGATGAATAGCGAATTATACTTTTTGGCTGCTGTCTCCAGCTGCTGCCTGCTCTAAGCTCTTGTTGACTCCAGCTGCCATCGTCTCACATGTTCTTGCCAGTGGGAGGTTCATAAATATGGAGCTATTTAAAAATGCAATATGGTGTGTATCTGTGTCTTCTCGCTTTACTACAGACTACAGTTTGCCCTATCCATCCTTTGAACTAGCTAGGTTACTAAAAAATTTGAAGTGACTGTTTATTCAGTTAATCGTGTTTTTGGTTATTATTCTTAGAGCATGTCTGATGCAACATGCGATTGACATTTTATTAGCTGAAAGTTGAGTTCTAGCCAGTTAGCATTGATATTTGTGCCTGTAATAGTCATTATTTCCATAGTAACTGTCATGTAAGAGTTAGCTGATTATCTGCACCAGTTCTAATATAACGTCGCGTTATTTGGCAATGCTGCATTAGAATGTGCATTCATTATCCGCTAGCCTGTTGTGGTTATGTGTAGCTGCCACTTCCTCAACAAGAGCTTGGCAGAGCAAATGCTCCTGTTTAACACAGCTGGTTAAACATTGGCTCAGTTGCTTCCCATTTAGTTTCCACATGGGCACCAGAGAGAGAAGGCACACTCACTTGTGTTTTTACAGCCCCTCGTCTCTTTGCTCTTTCACACTCCCTTCCTTGGTAGAATACACATTTCCAATGCATTAAGTGATAAAAAATTAATAGAGTCTGGTCTTCTTATTTCTCTGTAGCGATGGAAAAGGTTATGTTTCCATTTTTATCTCCATCTCTGTGCTATCGGATAGAACAGAACATGGCAGACTCCCAAGACTAGCTAGACCAGATGGCGTTTTGCTTGGCCTTTGACCTCTGCCAGCTAACAGCTTGGGCCTGTTATTTTTTTTTTTTTTACACTTTTTTTTATTTATTTATTATACTTTTTTTTTTTTATACTTAATTTTTTTTAAGGTAGTAATCATTTTGCATGCATTTGCGGCTGAATTGTTATCCAACTTTATCGTTGTGTTTGCTATTTAACATTCTGCAAACTTATTTTCACTTGAAAACCGTTTTATTTGTATGTTAATCTTTACTGTACTAACTTTACATGAAAAAACTAAGGAACCTGATCTAGAAAAGTTTGTCACTTCCTGACCTGGCTGTGTTAACAAAGGCCATGGCACACTTGAGAAAGCTGAGCTAATGAAGGCCATGGCATTAAGCAGGTGAGCTCTGCTACCAAAGGTCATGGCACCAGCCAAGTCAGATGAGCTCTAAAATTGGCGTATTGGTTTGCCTTTCATTTTTTATTCGTTCTATGCAGCTGCATAACCCATAGTATTATAGATGTAATTTTGAGTAACTTCAAAGATCCTACCTCGCTGGAACAAAGATAACTGTACCCAACCTAGTGCTTGTTGAAGGACAGATGATCAGGTTTGGAGCACATCTGTTCCTTCAATACAGTGCATTATTTCTGCCACATTTACCATGCACCTGAAGTATGTGTTGTAATTGTATGTTTTGATTTAATAATGCAGTAGGATTTCATGTTGCATGCATGGTGTTTGAACACACATCACTGTATTCCACCATTTTGTGCTTGGTGAAAGGATTTTCTTCAGGCTGTAGCATTTGCTAAATGATGTTACTGTTGGAATCGACAGTATTTTTTTATATTATCGCATTCATTGCTAAAAACCTAATAATGTGTTTGTAATAATTTGTTTGCCACATTCCAATTTTTTTCTGGATTATGGTAAAAAGCCGAATGTATGTATTTCTTCCATTGGAGTCTTCAATGTTAAACTAGAAAGGGAAAAACATGAGCTGATATATTGCAGACCATAAGACAAAATACACAGAACTGTTTTCATACATGTTAAGCATTATCTTGTTGACTCTTCATTTTCTTAATTTGTCAACTAATCTAGACAAGGATAGAAGTCCTAGATATTTAGACATTGGTGGATAAAGTACACAAACTATATACTTGAGTAAAAGTAGAGGTACAGTAGGTAAAATATGACTCCAGTAAAAGTGCGTTTAAATGCATTTAATTGTCCAAAGTACTATGAATTATTGTGGCTATAATGTTCCTGTTGTCATTGTTGTCATAGGACTTTAACCAAATCAGTTTATGTAAAAAGACTGTTAGCACAACAATATATTAATAGATGAAAATGAATGAGTCAAACACTGATATTAATTAAAGTGATCAAAAACAATTTGCAAAAGGCCACAGGTGTTGTGGTTATAGTCAGGAGTTTCTTCCATCATTTATTCCTCTCAAAATGTTCTGCTTGCTGTTGAACTGATGGTGAACTGTATGTTGGTGCTAAGTAGATACCATCAAGCAGTAATCTTGGTGACTTGCTGCGTCTTTGACCGGTTAAGTTTTCATCCGCTCATAAATAAAAAGGAACGACTGATTTCTCAAAGTAGTTTAAAAAGTACGATATTTGACTTAGTAATTTAGTGAAGTTGCAGTAAAAGTCTCCCCACATGGAAATACTTAAGTAGCTCTTGTATGTATCTGTATTTTACTCAAGTACAGTAAAGAATTACATTTACTTCCTTACTGTCCACCACTGTATTAAGATATTGTATTGTATAATTAGATATTATAAGCATAGCTAATAAATGGGGCTGTTCATTTTATGAATATTTTGCATGCTTAGCCGTATGAATAATCAAATGATATAAACTGTAACTGGATTCCCATGTTTGTCTGGGCTCTGGACACCCTGCATGGCATGAACACTGATCTCATGAGTCCATATGGCTCTGTCCCATACTGCTAAGCATGTCCCAGTTTCACAAACCGCTTTGATACGGTGAAATTCCCTCACTCATCCCAAATATTCTAAAATCTAAAGTATTTTATTAACGGCCACTTGATACAAATCAGTTTAATTTCCTGGACCCGATTTGAAGGAATCAGTATGTATAAGAATGTATGTTAGTGAATATGCATCAGAAGTATATTGTAGTAACAGTCACTGTTAATGACCTGCCTAACAGCTTTCATGTTGTGTTTTCTCTGTTCCAGAATGGACATTAAAGGCATGCTAGATGGCCCATAGACCATGAGTGGCTGGAATGCATATTATAGCCACCTTTTCCAGATTATGCTGAGTGGAAGGATGGCTCTGCCAAGCAAAATGATAAAGAAATATTAATACCAGCCATGTCCCCATTGGACAATTCAACAAGGGACACTCTCTTCTTGCCACTGTCCAAGGTCTCACGTATATCTTTGGATAGCTTTGGAGTGTGGTTACAAAATGTGGAAAAAAAACGCATTATTTTTGGACGGCACACTTTTGACAATGACGTTTGTCTTTAAAGCTCAGTAAAAATGAGATTTCCTTTTTTATTTTTGATTTTTTGTCTATACACACATGCTCACACAACGTAGATTGCATTATGGCTGCTGAATCTCCACAGCAACTTTATTTATCAGCTTGGCACGGTGGAGAGTGACATTTGGACGATGCAGCGAAACGGAGGTGTTCCAGGGAATGGCAACCAGCCATGGGTGCTCCGGCGGGTGCGACTGACATGGCTCAGTTTCATGCTCTTTTTCATTCTGGTCTTCTTCCCGCTTATTGCACATTACTATCTCACCACAATTGACGAGGCAGGCAGTCCGGACAAGCGCATTTTTGGTCCGCGACCTGGTGGCGAACTGTGCGAGGCAAAGCATGTGCAAGACCTTTGCCGTATACGGGAATCGGTGAGCGAAGAGCTACTCCAGTTGGAAGCCAAGCGTCAGGAGCTTAATGGCGAAATAGCTCGTCTGAACTTGCGGATTGAAGCCTGTAAGCGTAGTATTGACAGTGCCAAACAGGATTTGTTACAACTGAAAAATGTCATAAGTCAGACGGAACACTCTTATAAAGAACTTATGGCTCAGAATCAGCCAAAACTATCTTTGCCAGTTAGACTTTTACCAGACAAAGATGATCCAGGGCTCCCTCCTCCGAGGTCGGTACAGGCCTGTCGCTTGCATACATGTTTTGATTATGCCAGATGTCCACTAACGTCAGGGTTCCCAGTCTATGTGTATGACACAGGATCATATCCTTGGGGAGACAATATCGACCCATTGGTCAAGCAAGCCTTCGCATCTTCTGTTAAAAGCAGCGTTTATGTCACAGATAATCCAAATATTGCTTGTCTGTATGTGATGCTTGTCGGAGAAATACAAGACTCCCCACCTTCTCCCTCTGACTTGGAAAAGCAGCTGAAAGCATTACCATACTGGCGCTCAGATGGACATAATCACCTGCTGGTTCATCTGTCCAGGAAGTCATTAACTCAGAACTTCTTGTACAATGTCAGTACAGGCCGGGCAGCTATAGCACAGTCTACCTTTTTTCAACGACAGTACAGAGAGGGTTTCGACCTTGTGGTGTCTCCGCTGGTCCATGCTCTCTCTGAGCCAAACTTTCTAGAGGTGCCTCCACAGGTTCCTGTAAAGAGGAAGTATCTCTTTACCTTTCAAGGAGAAAAGGTGGAATCTCTAAGGAGCAGCCTACTGGAAGCACCCCCACAGTCCTTTGAGGAAGAAATGGAAGGAGATCCACCAGCTGATTATGATGATCGCATTATTGGCACCCTTAAAGCGGTTCAAGACAGTCACTTAGACCAGGTACTTGTGGAATTTACCTGCAAGAATCGACCGAAGCCAAGTCTACTGACTGAATGGGCTCTTTGCGGGGAGCGTGAAGATCGCTTGGAAGTTTTAAAAGCGTCAACGTTTGCTTTGGTGATTTCTCCAGGTGATGGGCAGCTCGTAGCAACCGCAGGGTGCAATATGCGTCTATTCGAGGCACTGGAGGTTGGGGCAATCCCTGTGGTTCTCGGAGACTACTCAAAATTACCATATCACCATCTTATACGTTGGAATGAGGCAGCTATCATGGTTCCCAAGCCTCGTATAACTGAGTTGCACTTTCTATTAAGGAGCTTATCAGACAATGATTTATTAGCCATGCGCCGGCAAGGTCGATTCCTTTGGGAAACGTACCTTTCCACTTCTGAGAGTATCTTTAATACCATTCTGGCCAGTATCCGAACCAGCATTCAAATACCAGCAGCACCCATAAAAGAGGAACCTGCCCAGGAGATTCCCCATAAAGCTGGAAAGATGGCAGGTACAGATGCCAATATGGCGGACAATGGGGACCTGGATCTAGGTCCAGTAGAGACAGAACCTCCTTATGCATCACCTAGGTTTTTGCGGAATTTCACCTACACGGTTTCGGATATCTACCGAACATGGAATCGTGCTCCTGGGCCTTTCCATTTGTTTCCTCATACACCCTTAGATCCCATTCTACCTTCAGAAGCAAAGTTTCTAGGTTCAGGAACTGGCTTTCGCCCTATTGGGGGAGGCTCTGGAGGTTCTGGAAAAGAGTTTCAGGCTGCACTGGGTGGAAATGTTCCAAGAGAACAATTCACAGTGGTCATGCTGACATACGAGCGAGAGGAGGTACTTATGAATTCTCTGGAGAGGCTAAATGGACTTCCTTATCTCAACAAGGTGGTGGTGGTATGGAATTCCCCAAAACCGCCCTCAGATGACCTTCTTTGGCCAGACATTGGACTGCCAATTGTGGTAAGTTTGTTTGAACTTGATTATGCTAAACTGTTGGCACATGTTTTAAGACCCTGAAAGTAGGACCTACGTGTTATATTCCTGAGGTGATAAATTTGTAGAAATCTGAGTCACGTCACATAACCTCCTTTTTTACTTTCTCACTCAACATTTCTGCAATTATTTTAACGCGTGTTACCACATGTTCAGTGACTTAGTAAAAGAGTTGTTGTTTTCTTCAGACTTTTTTGTTTCATTTTATTTAAGTTACTAATCAGTGCCAGACCATTGAACATAAGATGATATTTTGCCAATAGTATTCTGATTTATCTTAATGTTTGTAGGTGGTGCGGACAGAAAAGAACAGCTTAAACAATCGCTTTCTGCCCTGGGATGTAGTGGAGACCGAGGCCATCTTGTCCATTGATGACGATGCCCATCTCCGACACGACGAAATCATGTTTGGGTTCAGGTACTCTTTCCTTCTTTAAATATTATTTATATTGGCATATTACTTTGCATATGAGTCCTGTAAAAACAAAAAACAGATATAACAATTGTTATAGAATAGATGGCGTATCCTAGAACATAGTTCTTGACTTGAAAAACATGTCTGTCAGATTATTAGTGTTGGCATCAGCATAATTAAATTTTTCCCACCATGCAAGCTGTGCTTTACAAGAAAAAATAGGTCATGAAGGGGGAAACGGTTTCAGCCAGGAAAGGAAGGGTGTTTGTGTCAAATCTTGTGAAGTGTGTGAATCATTCCTCTGCAAGTAAAGGACGTGTTTTAAAAGAAAAACACAGATCGCGTTCACATCCTTTAATGTGAAACCTTTTGACCTTTTAAATAAGCGACAGTGTAACAAATTTTTGTAACTGGGGAAGCACAATATTTTGCCTAAAGGTTGGCACAAGACAGTTCCATTATGAGCTTTTGTTTTTTTTAGTTAGTAATTCAACCTATTCAATTCTCATGACCAGCCAAACAAGTGATAAGTACACCGACCAGGCATAACATTAACATTATAACGTTATGACCAGTTACACTAATTATCTCTTCATCATGACACCTGTTAGTGGGTGGGATATTATTAGGCAGCAAGTGAACATTTTGTCCTAAAAACGTGATGTGTTAAAAACAGGAAAAATGGGCGCGTGTAAGAATTGACTAGGGCCAAATTGTAAAGGCTAGTCGACTGGGTCAAAGCATCTCCAAAACTGCAGCTCTCGGGGGGTACCGATGCTCATTGGTGTGCATAGGGAGCGAAGGCTGGTCCGTGTGGTCTGATCCAACAGACAAGCTCCTGTCGCACAAACTGCTGAAGAAGTTGATGCTGTTGATGCGCGATGGGTTAGAACTGTTTTGGCAGCAAAATGGGGACCAACACTGTATTATGCAGGTGGTCATAATGTTATGCCTGATCAGTGACCATAAAGTTTTGTATGGTCGGTGTATAGTGACTTATTAACAATGTAATAGGTTTTGATAATGGTGGGGGTAATTAGCATCACTGGGTTTGAATTGATTAAATACATTTACAGATCTACACATTCTGGTCCACATTTTGAGAGACTTGCTTTTAGACGACTTTTCATAGCGGATGTTGTGTCATGCCCAAGTTTAGTTGAAGGGGTTTTTAGGACTTATAGAGCAGGAAGATTTTGAAATAATTATCACTATTTTGGCAAATAAGAAAGTGCCATATTGTGTCAAACTGGAGACTTTAGTGCAATTAGAATCGGTCTCGAACAAAAAGCGGGGAGGAAAAATCTATACAATATTGTTACTAGTCGCAAAACTATAAGAATTGATTTGGGTTCTTTGGGACTCATTTGTTCCTTCATGGTTCATTTTTTTAACAGGGTGTGGCGAGAGGCCAGGGATCGGATTGTAGGCTTTCCAGGGCGGTTTCATGCCTGGGATGTCAACCACCAGTCTTGGCTTTATAACTCTAACTACTCTTGTGAACTCTCCATGGTGCTGACAGGTGCCGCTTTCTTCCACAAGGTAACAACTAGCTCCAAAAACATCTGGAAATGATGAATGCTATTATTTTGATCTGTGATCGAGAGCTCAATTACCATAGTTACCATATGCCACGTGACCACTGCATATGATCCAAAATGACTTTCATGAGCACTAGCATTATTGGCCAAGTTTATTTCTGCATCTGGATGGTTAAAAATGTGGTCTGAAATCATGAAAATGAGTCTGTTGAAAGGGTGTTGGATCATGATGAACCAGTTTCATTGTAGCTTTTCGCAGATTCTACAAGTGTCTGGAACTGTACTGAAAGGACGATCTTTCTTCCAGAGAATATTCCCTTCAGCAGGGTTTTGTTTTTAAGAGATCTAGTGACTGTAATGGCAATAGAATATGATTTACGTAAAAATTTAATTCTCCCTAATAACATTTAGTCAGAAGAGACTCCTCCATCAGGATAGAAATGTTTCAAAACAAGATAAAGGCAATCAGTCAGAAGAACTCTGTATTGATTCGCATTGACTCTTCCCTCTAAGTGGACAAGTGAACTTGATAGCAGCGAAATAAATAAACTCCCCCACAGCAATTTTTATTTTTACTTTTCATTTGTCACGTCTACATTATTCTGAAGGACTGAAAAGAACACAGTACATGCAGTACAATCTTAATTCAGCCACGACGTAATATATTATTCTGCAGAATTCACTACTTTAATAAAAGTCGTTAAATTATTAATGCTACTGTTATGACTTAGGCATTTTGTGGCATAGTGACAGCAACACCAGAACAACAGTCTTAAACGGAGATTGTTCTATATACAGAATGCAGAAAAACAGGGTGCCTAAATTAATTATCTAGCATGAATGATTTTTATAAATACAGTTAGTGTATAGTGTAAATACTAATATATTTTACCATATAAATTGTAATGACAATATAGTATCGAGTCGCAGGCTGCTTTGTGCAGTAGTATTTGTGAAGTTTTGTAATATAATCATTATTCATCTACTGCATGTTATATAAACACAATTATTATTATAATAATGATTTCTTATTGTCATCATTAGCATCATAAGAGTGTAAGCTCTAAAAAGACAAATACATTTTAAGTGCTCTGCAGCCTTTATATAAGAATGGAAACTGATGTGTGTGTGTGTGTGTGTGTGTGTGTGTGTGTGTGTGTGTGTGTGTGTGTGTGTGTGCGTGTGTGTGTGTGTGTGTGTAGTACTACGCCTACCTGTATTCCAACGTGATGCCGCAGGCCATCCGAGACATGGTGGACGAGTACATCAATTGTGAAGACATTGCCATGAACTTTCTGGTGTCACATATCACACGCAAACCCCCCATCAAGGTCAGTGGTGTTTTTCAGCACGAAACAGGTTTTCAGCAAGACTACACCTGTGTGTGGAAATTAGGTGAACATTTCACAGGCGTCGACGTTTATCTTTATGATTACTTCTGCTTTCTAGTCAACAGAGTATTCATTTGGGAAATCCAAAATTCAGGCAGAATCTCTCCTCTTTTCAGAAGCTTGGTGGTGCTGTAATTTGTAAAAAGTTCTGATGTGTTAACGATATTTTAACATTGATTATTTCTTTTCTTTTATTTGTTCAATCATATTCTAGCAAGTGAATTGTAGTATACCTGTGATTAGTATTGTTGCCAGATAGAAATGTAATCACCTTCTGGAAAATCAGATTCAAGAATTGTGTAAATATTATTACTAGAGGGAATGTTAATGTAATGTAATCATAATAATATGAGTAACTCGCACTCAAGCAAAGAGAGCAGAGTGTGTTTCAGTGCAGGAAGCAGGTCTTTCTTGTTTCCTATCTAAATGATAAGGGATTGATTGAGATACTGCTGGTGTTTGCTAACGTTAAGAAAGGCCTTGCGCAATATTCTTTGAATCATGGCACTGAAAAAAAAAAAGCATGTAATGAAATTTTTATGTACTGCTTGTGTTGTTAGAGCTTATGACTTTCAGGAAATCGCTGCACTTCCACTGTGATTTGAATTTTTCAGTCAGTCTCTTTAATTTACAAATATCTCAATAGCACAGAGAAATCGATTGTCTACACTGTCGTTTAAAAATATGAGCAAGTAAATTGCACTGGAGCAAATCCAGTCTCTGCAACAACAAATAGGGCTAAAGGATAATGGCAGAAATGATGATTGTAATTGTTTTGGGGCTGTAATGGAATCAGAAGAGGTTTCATATTGCATATTCTAAACCTCTCATTTTAATGATTCATATTTTGAAAGTAACTACTACACTTTCGTTTCTATTATTGAATTAATAAATACGTCTTTATTGCATATATTTACAGCCATGAATTGTCTGACTTTCCCTAATTATCTCTTGGATCAGGTGACGTCTCGTTGGACATTCCGCTGCCCCGGTTGTCCTCAGGCTCTTTCTCACGATGACTCGCACTTCCACGAGCGCCACAAGTGCATCAACTTCTTCGTCAAGGTGTACGGTTACATGCCGCTACTCTACACACAGTTCCGCGTGGATTCGGTCCTCTTTAAGACTCGACTCCCGCACGACAAGACCAAATGCTTCAAGTTTATTTAGAGGGACCAAAAAAGGAGACAAAGAGACGCACCCCCTCTTACAGACTGGAGATTTTTATGACATGAAGTAAAAAAAAAAAAAGGGAGGACTACTACATTAAAGCATTTTACTTTAGATTATATGTGTTTCGACCCATCAGCAACCACTACTGGTCTCATTTGCACCACTCGTAACAGTCTTGGAAAAAAAAGAGGCGGATGAAAGGTGATGGTACTTTAAAGGGTTTCAGACTGGATGCTTCAGGAACTGACAGAATGGTAAAAGACACGAGCAAACGCTTCCTGTCTCATTGCACTCTTTTACATTTTTTGTTTTGTGTTTTTTTTTTTTTATATCTATATAAAGTGTGTCATACGCAAGAGAAATTCGACATTTCTGCAGGTCATAGAAGTTTTATTTGTGAGTGTGTGAGCGAGTCTTCTCGAAAAAATACATTCTAAAGAAATTGTTCACCAGATCCTCAAGGTACACTGACAGAAGTGCAGAAAGGAAAACACTAGATGGTCGGCTGAGCCGTAATCACTTTCAGTGCTCTCATCCTGGGTGCTGTAAAAAAAAAACGTCCAGGCCTTCTTGGGTATGTGCCGATATCACGTAATCATATCAGAGTAATCTCTTAAACTTCTCCCGTATTACGACGATCTCCGAACAAGACGGTCGGCTTAGCGATCACTCGATCTGCTGAACAGGATTACGACATACTCGCGACACTGCCTTTGTAAATCCGCGGCAGACAGCAGTCTCTGTACCGCTGAATCCCTGAATAAAATGGAAGTTACAGTAATATGAGTTTTCGCAGATCACGCGTGTTTAGTATCCAAGGGATAAAAGCCACCAAACATTTCCGACTTTAGAAAGCACGAGGTAGAGGTGTAGAGCAGGACTACGTGAAGACTGCGTCCGATTTCGCAATGCCTACAGATCAAATTGGTTTTTTGTGTAAAGTTTCCTCTCTCATCTCATTATAAGTAACTTCAGGAGAGATAGGAATCAGGTTTGCAGTTGTTGCTCTGGTAGCCGTTTTCTTTTATTACTATTGTTATTATCAATTTTAATTGCATTTCTAAATACTGTAAAGAAAATTCTATAAATGATTATAGTTTTTATCCATTTATCAGCACCACAGTGAAGCGAGAATTTCCACCGCGTTCGCATTAATATTAATTCTGACCTGCGCGCCACGCTGACGTCATCACCAGACTTTTCTGAAAGCTTCCACTTTTACGCTATAAACAAACACGAGTCAGCGGTTAATCGTTTTTCTAGTATTGACCTGGTAGTAACAGAATAGTTTAGCTGTACACTATATCTACAGGAAGTCTTGGTGGGAAGTGTGTTTTCATGAAAACGACGAGATTAATACATGAGCTGGTTATGTGGTATGGACATATATGAGCACTTTGTTAGGAATACTATACTGATTTTTTTTTATTTATTTTTTTATCTCAGTTCTCACTGATTCTCACTCACTCAGGGACTGATATTTGAAACAATGGTAAATTTGGGATTCTCTCCATCTGGATACGACTGAATTAGACAATTCCCTCCGGTTTTCCAGGCTTTCCTCCACATCTTGAAGCTGTTCTATGCGAGGAAGGCGACTGAAGAACATTGAAATGTTAATGAAACCAGTCTGAAATCATGTTCGCTTTTGTAGCATTGTACGCCAACGTTTTAAAAGTCGGCATTAGAAGGTACATTGCGGCCATAAACAGGTTGCACATGTTAATTTATATTAATATTCAAACAGGCTTGGCATTCAACCCATTGATTAGAATTCGCAGGCCAAAAATGTGCTACGAAAGCATTCCCCGCACCACTACACCACCTCCACCAGGCCGGACTGTTGAAATGAGGCAGTTAGGGTTCCATGCATTTAGACTGTTGGTGCCAAATTTTGATCCAGCCATCTGTGTGCTTGAGCAAAAATCAAGATTCATCGGATCAGCCTAAATTTTTTTTCTTGATCTGTCTAGTTTTGGCGAGCTCGTTCCCACTCCAGCCTCAGCTTTCTGTTTCTGGCTGGTGTAACTGGAACATGATGTGGTCCAGTGATGATATCGGCCATCTGTCTCACGAGGTGTTCCACATCATGCTGATGCTTTTCTGTAATACAATTCTACAACATGGTTATCAAAGAAGCTTTTCTACCTGCAGAACCATCACACATATGGGTTTGTTTCCTCTTTATTTGCGCTCTATAGACTGTTGTGCTTGAGATCAGCAGTTATAGAAATTCTCAAACCAGTCCATATGGCACCAACGATCATACCACAGTCAAAATCATTGAAATCCCTAATTTGGTGCATTTCACTGCTGCCACATGATTGGCTAATTAGATTAGTCGAGTAGGCGTTCTTAATGAAGTGCTCAATGAGCGTATATAGCTAGTTTATGGGCATGGTACCAAAGACAAGTGATAAAAGGAAACTAACCTGTTGTCAAAGCTTTTCCCAGAAATACTTAAGGATGGTCATTTGGTCAATGTTGGGTTTCTTGAAGAATTCTCATATCCTTAAACCAGACTAATGACATCACGGTTTAGTGTTACCCTGGTATTCAGTTTAAAACTATACATGTAACCGTTAGATGTAGTTGAACTGTAAGCTTGACATGGTGACCTCCTAAGAGATCCATTTCCATGGTCCCAAGTTCTAGCCTGAGCTTGGGTTACTGCCTTTGCATGTTCCTCCACGTTTACCAGCTTCCTCCCAGAACCCTGCCAGTAGGTGGATAGTTAAAATATGAACGCGCCCTTCGATCGCATAAGCGTAAGGATCTGTATTTGTGTGCATGATGTGCTGTGATGGACACCATCCAGGGTGTGTTCAACCTCTTCATAACTCTTTACTCAAATCCACTACGATGCAGATTTGGATCAAAAGGCTACTGATAAAAGAATATTTGAAGCAAAAAGTTTTTTCCCCCCAGTTTCATAGTCACAGTAGTTTTAGGGAAAAGAAATAGATCACCAATTAAGGCTTATCAAGGCTTTGGGCTGCTGCTCAGATGGTCAGGTGTTCAAAGGAGAAATGACAATGTATCATGTAACTTATTTTTGGCACATGCCTAAGCAGCACAGAAGTTTTTTTTTTTGTAAATCTCATGTTTGTTTTTTCCTCTGCTCAAAAAGCTGATGTGAAGTTGAAGTGAAGACCTCAGGTCTGAGTACTAGCACAATTCTGGAGAATCATGCTGCATATAAATACTGCGTTAGAATTACTGGCACAAACTAAACTTTTTTTTTTTTCTTTCTAAATGGTACTTTGTTTCCTCATGAACTTTTCAATCCAAAATGCCTCCATGCACATGAACTGTTTTGTCCTGAACTGTATAGTGAATAGAGGTTTCTGCATTGTAAATCCATTCAGTTTTTTTTTTTTTTTTTTTTTTTTATGTTCTATGTTTCAGATCATGAATTCCTTTCCTATGGAACCTTTTTTATACACCTTAATGACTGTATGTATAAATTTGTTGAGGTTTAAGTAGTGTGTTATTCCCCCCCGTATTGCCACTCGAGCATGGAGATTGGGGAGGTAAGGAAGCAGAAGCACAGCAATCTGACTGACAGACTGTATCATTAGTGTGATCCTTGTAAACACTAATAAACCAGCCCGTGCCATTTGTCTCTGGATTTCTGGAAATCTAATGTTTAATTACCAAAAAAAGGAATAATTAATGCTTTCAACCTTTATAGGTGCGAGCAACTGTTATAACTGTGATAAAAAAAAACAACAACAAAAAAACGGCACCCATACTGCGTTTGACTTTTCTCTGTGTGCAGCAGCCGATTCTCTGAATCACAGTTTGTGGTGCAAAGTAAGTTTGGTATAGGAATCAATGCAATGTACAGCCTGAAAAGATGAGTCAAAGCAGATGATTGGTCCATTTTTCCTGTCTATCGTGTATGAAAGACATTTCACCGATAGACAACGGAACAACATTTTGTGCTGATGTGGTCTCCTGGGATTTTCACACACGGCAGGGTCTAGAGTTTAGACAGAAAGGGGTCAATAGGGTTTGGTAAAAGTGTTAAAGGTAATACTCACTTATCCCGATCAGGCATAACATTATAACCACCTGACATTAACAGCAATAACTTCTTCAGCAATTTAAAGAAGTTCGTCTGTTGGATCGGACCACACGGACCAGCCTTCGTTCACCACGTGCGTCAATGAGCCTCGGCTGCCCATGACCCTGTCACCCTTTCACCACTGTTGGACCACTTTTAATAGATACTGACCACTGCAGACCAGGAACATCCCACAAGAGCTGCAGTTTTGGAGACGCTCTGACCCAGTCGTCTGGACATCACAATTTAGCTCTTGTCGAACTTGTCGCCAATTTTTCCTGCTTCTAAGACACCAACATTGAGGACAAAATGTTCACTTGCTGCCTAAATATCATCTCACCCACTCACAGGTGCCATGATGATGAGATCATCAGTGTAATTCATTCGCTCATAATGTTATAATGTCGATGTTATGCCTGATTGGTGTACGTATGTTCTGCATCTGGTAAATCTATAGTAAAATCGTGTTTTCTTCAGGCTCTTTGCTCATTGTTTGGTATTAGGAGAAATAAACATGACCAGTAGGGTTCACATTTGGGGTCTGCAGAACCAAGACAGTGCCAGTCCATGTGTCTGTCTGTGTCCTGATTATTCAGCCATCATGTTTACACAGAAGCCTTGCTGGATTTGACCCAGCTGCGTTCGTTCATTTTCGTTCGACTGCAGGCGATCATTCGGTTTGTGAAATTCCAGGGAAGTGGAGCAAATTAATGAACCCACGTAAAGATCCAGTGGTGCCTGGAGGTTTTTTCGAGTCTGGTGTGTTGCGGCCCTCGCGCTGCTGACGTATTACAATTAGGCTTGTGTAAGGTTAAATCTGCCAACCCTTTTTTTTTTCGCCTGAAGACAAAGGGAAACAGCTGTTTTCTTTCCTCATTCAGAACAGATGGAATGTCGCAGGAATTTCTTCAGCCGTTAAACAGCTTCGGTGATGCGTTAAGTTTGGTTCTTTCCCTCCATGCCCTTTTTATAAAACAGCACGCTTGTCTTTCGCAGACGCCCAGAAAATCAGTCTACTGAGCAATCCAGTAATGCTGGTCATAACTATATATCAGGATGGGATTTATTCTTGGATACATGTATGTGCCACTGGATGATGGATCTGGTGTGGGAAAAAAAACACAGGGCTTAAAGAAACTGAACTAAAATATGTCTGTATGGAAGCTACCCAGAAGTTGGACATCTATAAATGTAAATAGTAAAACTTGTACGAGTATTGTTGCTCAGGATCTCGAATATTTAAAAGCCATAAGCTAGCTAATCATTAATGATTTAGCTAGCACATGGCAGGTCGTTTTTTTTGTAGAAGAAGGAAGGAATCCTGACCCTGGAAACATGGTGAACATCTTCAGACATGCGGGTAAATTGCGCAGAAAGGTTTGTACAAAAATGACACTAGAGTAACCCGTCTGTTCTTCAATAAAAATAGGGGTTCATTTCAGTCATTAGGTTTTAGTGCTTCATCAATCAGTAGTGAAAGTTTCTGTGTTTATGGGCCTAATGCTGTTTTACCATCAGCACCCCGGAGACGAGAACTTGAGGAAGATTTGCTGCCTCTGGATCTGATGATCGCACCAAAGGACCAAGTCACATTCCTGAAACCCCTTAGAGAGAGGGAATCTAAAAAAAGGCTCGTATTACAGCTCAGTGGAGTTTAACAGCCACTGAGCTACATCACTACATGCCCTCGGCTCAAATCCCAACATGTCCTAACGGCCAAATGTTCCTCCAGCACTGAACAGACTGGATCTGAAAGGTGGGCGCCTCAAGCAGCTGTTACTCGAGGGATGTGTTTGATTCGAGTGAGTGGTTTCAGAACTACATTGGTGAAGAAAGTCCCTCTAGGTTCAGCGAATGAACAGCCATGCTGGTGTTAATCCATTGCTCTTGTGACCATTTGTGTTTTTTGAAACCGGACCAAGAACCTGAATAATGTAGAAATATGGAGAAAAAAATGACATTTGCATAATGAAATCATTCGCTTAAATCAAAGGTTCATTTTCACTCTTGCGTCTTGGTTTGCTGAAAATATTTACATGGAAATATGCACTTAAACCCAATCCAGTTCGGAAGTGGTTCTCATGCAGGCAAGTTACTGCTAATTCTAGTTGACCAAACCAGCCTGTAAACAAATAATCCTTTAGTGATCTTATTGAAGGCTCAATCAAATTGAAAAAGCCTTCATATGAACATGAGCTTGTTTCAAACTAAAATTGGGTCCAATTGAAAAAGGCGGTGTAGCTCTAAAATAAACCAGGAAATAGAGAAAAAAAGAAGTCATGTAAACACTTAAACCTGATTATTTTCTAAATCGGGTTTGAAAAATACGGTGCATTTTTCATCCCATTTTTTTTTTTTACAGACTTGCCTAGCACTTTTGTTCAAGTTATATATGAAATCCAAACGAATATTTGATCGGACCACAGTGTTTAGACTGTCAAATTGGAATCTGCAATTGGATTGAATTTCTTTAGATTGAGGGAAATGGGAACATGGAAAAAAACTGCAAATTCGTGTCATTTGCATACAAAAAAAATTAAAGTGTTGTGGCCAAGGAAAAAAAAAAACACTGGTGAATTTTTCTTTTAGAAAATATTAACGATATACATATTTACATTAATACCATTTGGCAGACACCTTTATACAAAGCGACTTACATTCATATACAGAGCATGGTTAAGGGCCTTGCTCAGGGGCCCAGAAGTGGTAGCATTGGTGTCACTGGAATTTGAACTCATGACTTTCCAAAGTCCAATGCCTTAACCGCCTCCCATATCTATCATGTAATGTATTTACATTTACATTTGTGGCATTTGGCAGACGCCCTTATCCAGAGCGACATAGAAAAGTGCTTTGAGTCTCTAGCAATGAATAAATGTACACTGGTACGCAAGATTACAAACTTAATATAAATATAACTCTTGAATTCTACAAAGCAAACTTGAAAGTGCTAATTTAAGTGTTTCAGGAAGAGGGAGGTCTTCAGGCTTCGCTTGAAGATAGTCAGGGACTCTGCTGTTCCGACATCGAGGGGAAGTTCATTCCACCACCTCGGTGCCAGAACAGAGAAGAGCCTTGAAGTATACTTACCTCTCATTTTGAGAGAAGGTGGTACCAGTCGAGCAGTGCTGGAGGATCTCAGACAGCGTGGTGCAGTGCAAGGTGTGATGAGGTCTCTGAGGTAAGATGGTGCTGGTCCATTTTTGGCCTTGTAGGCAAACATCAGTGTTTTGAATCTGATACGTATAGTATAGTTCACCACACCACACTGATGAGACATAACATTATGAGCAGTGAAGTCAATTTCACTGATCATCTCATCATCATGGCACATGTGAGTGTGTGGGATATTATTAGGCAGCAAGTGAACCTTTTGTCCTCAAAGTTGACATGTTAAAAGCAGGAAAAATGGGCAAGTGTAAGGCCTTAGGTGAGTTTGACAAGAGCCAAAACTGCAGCTCTTGTGGGATGTTCCTGGTCTGCAGTGGTCAGTATCTCAAAAGTGCTCCAAGGAAGGAACAGTGGTGAAGCGGTGACGGGGTCAGTCATGGGGGGGCCAAGCATCAGACTATCTTCTGTAGCTCAAAAAACTAAAGTTGCTGTTAATGCTCAATGGGTCAGAACTGTTTTGCCAGCAAAAGGGGACCAACACAATACAAGGCAGCTGGTTATAAGGTTATGCCTCATCAGGGTATAGTATAGTTACAAAAAGTGGGGTTAACCATTTACTAAAAAATCATTTTCCCCATTTGAGCTGCTGTTTTTGCAACCATATTAGGAAATTAAGCCTTTTCTTTTATGAGAGTAATGCTGGAATTACAGGGGTTATAAAGAATGTGTGAAAGATAATTCAGTCTTTGGATTAATACACTCAACTTTCACCTGATGCACATTGCTCTCAATTTATTTATTCTGATTCAGAGTATTTAGTTTAGTTAGGGTTCAGTTTTCTGATAATAGTGATATCCAGGTATATGTGAACACAGAGATGCACCAAGAGGAATCACTGCATCCTTCCACTGAATAAACTGATGTGTCCTGACAGAAACCGATGCAGTGATAAGTGTGGTGATTAGTTATTTCTAAACCAGGCCTGAATTCTCTCCCTCCTGCAGCTCACACAAACTGAACACTGCAGTAAACACCGACACACTGCTATTACGGTTATTCATGGCCGCTCTAGTGCAGTTTAAAAGCCAAATTACATGGCCATCTGCAGCGCTTCATTCGTTTCATTATCAGGAAGCGCATTCCTTCCGAAAAAGGTGAAATCCGCAGTCCCGCTAAAAGGAATTAAATCATTCAGACTCAAAACTATTTTTAGAAGTTGTATTGGTGAGAAGAGAACATGGGGCCGCTCAGGTCTGACCCCTGGTGGTACTTCAGCACAGCCATTAAATTAGTGTTAAAAAACCACCACCACAAGTCTGAGAAACATTATTTATTCAAAAACTTATTAATAATAATAAAACAAACAATATACAATAGAGTAAAACTGAGATGTCTGTTCTTTTATTTACAGTAAAGACGAGTCTACCTTTCAATTTATTTTTGCACCTTCCATCCAGAGTTCAGTGCAAAGTAATGGAGAGTGTGTTAGAGAAGTGAAGAAAAGAGTGCAGGCAGGGTGGAGAAGAGTGATAGCAGGAGTGATTTGTGATAGAAGAGTATCTGCAAGAGTGAAAGGGAAAGTTTATAGGACTGTGGTGAGACCTACTGTATGGATTAGAAACAGTGGTGTAGAGTAAAAGACAGGAGGTGGAGCTGGAGGTAGCAGAGCTGAAGATGTTGAGGTTTTCGTTGGGAGTGACGACGATGGACAGGATTAGAAATAAGTTTATTAGAGGGACAGCACATGTAGGACATTTTTGGAGATAAAGCGACGGAGGTGAGATTGAGATGGTTTGGACATGTTCAGAGGAGGGACATGGGTTATATCTGTAGGAGAATGCTGAGGATGGAGCCACCAGGAAGGAGGAAAAGAGGAAGACCAAGGAGAAGGTTTATGGATGTGGTTAAGGAAGACATGCAGGTAGTTGGGTTAAGAGGGGCATATGTAGAGGACAGGGGGTATGGAAATGGATGATCCGCTGTGGGGACCCCTAATGGGAGAAGCAGAAAGAAGACGACGACGACGATCCAGACACATTAGTCCATTTTTAGGCAAGTAATAACTCAAAGCTCACTTCGAATGAAAGTCTTTTGTGTTGTTCTAGAAATAAACAAACATTTAGTGGCGATGATTATAAGAACCAAATATTCAGAACTAAAACCATTACACTAACAATAAAAGTCTGCTTGAAATAGGCATGACACAAAATCTTACCGAAGCGGATCTTGTGAACTTGTGTCCAACCCTCCAACTCTGCAGCAATGCAAATTCATTCTGGTTTTGCAGCATGAAATCAGAACTGCATCGCTCACACACCACAAGACCAGAAATTCTTTCCTGTGGAAAAGTAGTTCCATCACTGAATGGATGATTTGTACAGCTTTAGAGCTCAACGTACACACACACAAAAGTATCGGGACAACTGACTTTCCCCAGCCATATGTTTTTCTTTCCAGGACACACAAATGTTTAGGACGTCTTTGGATGTTGTAGCATGAAATTTTCCCTTTTGAGACCCGAACCTGTTTCAGCATGACCGTGCCCCTGTGCACAAAGCAAACTCCATGAATGTGAATGCTGACTGCACCCCAGGCCTGACTTTACCAACACCCCTGTGTCTGGATGAGCACAAATCTCCACAATCACACTCTAAAATCTAGTGGAACATCTTCCCAGAAGAGTGAAGGGAATTTGAAGAACAAATTGGGACTGAATGTGGAATGCGATGCTCAAAAAGCACATATTTACTTTACCATGAACTTACCAAACCTTTAATTACAGTCTGTATGGTAGGTATGTGCTTTATGTAAAGGTGTCCTGAATGCCCACTGACTTCCACTGTAGGTGAGTGAAGGTTATATGAAGAACTTTTTTTCTAAAAAAAAAAAACTAAAACCAAAAAACTATTACTTGTGCTCTTTCTAATAGAGAAACGAAAAATAAAGAGGCTTTTACTTTGCTGGGGTCAGCCGTGAAACAGCACCCATGGATCACAGAGGGTTAGGGGCCTTACTCAAGGGCCCAAGAGTGGCAGCTTTGGGGATACTGAGGGTTGGACCCCTGACCTTCTGATCGAAATTGAAAATCGATGTTCAAATCTGATATACTCAGTAATAAAATATCAACTCCAAAATATTACTAAAACTGATTTATTAAATAGAAAAAAAAAACCACCTTGTTCATTTTTTAAGGCCGAGTTATTTGTATTTTATCGTCAAACCTGATGTTTACTGTACTTTTATCCGGGGCATTCTGGGAATCTTCAAATGGCTCAGGTTTTGGACACTGATGTCATTTAGGAATGCTGGCTCGTGTCTTTTAATAAGGGAATGTGAAGCGCATTATTCAGCTATTCAGACATTCCATCACTCTGATGTTTACAGTGAGATTGTGCTTCCACTTAAACCACGTCCCATCGCTCACTGCTCACTGCTACTGAGCCACTGAATCATCAGCATGCTGTATGCAGCCGCACTGCATACAGGGGCATCGAGTCCACGCTCAAAATGTCAGAGGTCAGAGTTTTTGCAGGAAGCGGAGCACCAGGTCTCTGAGAGCAGTGCGCAACGGCTCGTTGTTGTCACACACGATGTGCGTCGCGTCCTCCTCCAGCTGGATGAGCGCGTCCTCGGCCTGCAGGTGCAGGATGTGACCGTCCGCCGTCTCCTCCACCTTCACCTCGGAGATTCCGCTCTGCCCACAAACAAGAACAAGAGGTGGAAAGTAACTTACTATTATATTTAATCCTGTTACTGTAATCGAGTCATTTTTGGTGCACTTTTACTTTTTCAAATCTGTCATTTTACTTTTACTTATGTTTTGTGTGAAGTATTATACTTTAAATCATGTTCGTTAAAAAAAATTAAATAATTCAAGAAGAAAAGAAACTACTGCACTGATTGGTTGATGGGCGCATCAACTCACAACTCACAAGAAAGAAAGATGAAGACGGACCAGACAGACGCCATATTTAGTGCACTCACTGAGTTCTGAATCTGCATTTGCGATTTCTCTTTATTTATTTATTTTTTTTATAAAAAGACAAAATATATTTTTTTTTGTTATTGTACTTTTGTGATGTCTAATTTGTAAAGGTGTTGCTTTCAAAATGAAAAACTAGTATGAGATTTATATCTTCCCCCCCCAAAAAATCTAAATAGTATAAATAGTGAAGTAAAGTACAGATACCCTAAAAATCTATTTAAGTACAGTAACTAAGTATTTGCACTTCGTTACTTTCCACATTATCACCACCCTGTGTCTTAGTGAGAGGGGGCTGTCTGACCTCACCTGATCTGCAACATTAATTGATTCAAATTCACATAAACAAAACTTAATACTTGTTTTTATTTAAATTTTTTTTTACACAAAGCTGATTCTACAATACAGTACATTTAGACCAGCATTTCTTTAAATATTTTCCTAGCAAGGGATCCATTTGCTGTAATTTCACATTCCCTCAGTGCACATTTATTTTAACAATCCACACATTATTTTATGACCCATTATTTAAATGTGTACAGTGCTACCTGTTCAAGCTTTATTTTCCTAAACTCTTTGATTTTGTGATTAGAGATTTCATTGTATCCTATTCTGCTCAGGATGATTGTAATGATTATAATAACTCAATAATAAATATAATACTTCTGATGAACCTAATGTTTAAACTAATTAGACTCAGCCAATCAATTTAATCAAATAAATAAGTATGAGATGAGTAGAGTAGAGAAGAGAAGAGCTTTAAACATGTACTTTATAGCACAGTAAAAATCGCATATTCCAGCGATGTTGGGCGCTGGGATCAGAGCACAGGGTCAGCCATGTTATAGTGCCCCTGCAGCACAGAGGGTTAAGGGCCTTGCTCAGGTGCCCCACGAGTGGCAGTTTGGCAATACCAGGGCTTAACCTACTGACTTTGCAGGCCTGACTTCGCAGTTTGGATCAGGTTTGGTGCTCGTATATTTGGTTTTGCATGAACAAACTACACTAAACTTTACTGCATAAACATAGCTCTCTCTCACTGAGCATCCCAAAGGTCCATCAATAATGTATATGGAGCATTTGACTGTATAGAGTTTTTGATATGCGCTCTTTATCAGCATCGTCCTTGCTCTCTCTCTCTCTCTCATATACACACATACCCCTAATCCTGCCAGCTTTCCATAGGCAGTTAGCATATCGATCATGCACTAATGAAACTGGAAGGCGGGCATGCTGCAGTATTTTCTGCACTGATTTTATAGGCAGGCCGTCTGACCCGCCTGAAGAGACCCTGCTGCGCTTTTAATTAGCTGGAAATTGAAGACGTGCTGTATGTTTTAGTGCTTAGCCTGCACCTTCGAATCTAGGGAGCTTCAGAGTACTTTGTTTCCCACGACTCTTGGCTGTGCAGCCTGAGAGGGCCGTCTTATACAACAGATATAACCTATATAACTCAGATCCCACTTTATCCCAGATAAAAACAAGTTCGCAGACTTTCGCTCTGCACTTAATCCTGCATATACAGCAGTAAAAGATCAGCTCATGTCTTACTGTTGCAAGTTTACAGGATTTTCAACTGCTTTTTTTTTAAATGCCGAAAGGAAGAAGTTGCAATGCTGATTTTACATTTTTACATTGTTTAACTCTCAACTCAGATTTTTCACCCATCAATTAACATTTTCCCAGATCTAGAACTTAACGTGGTCATTTTGTAAACTGTCAGTTTGCATACAATTAATGAAACAGTTCTGTCCATTTTGCTTACAAATAATGGACAGAAAATGTTTTTATAATTTTTTTTGTAATCGTTGAAATGGTGAAATTCTCTCCGAGATGTTTATTTGCATTGGTGAATTGAATTGGAACGAGTCTCCAGTGTCAGCACGTAACAACCAGCGTTTCTGCAGGTTTTGTTAACTCAAATGTATGACTTTTTAAAGACCATTTCAAGAAAATTAAGAATGGAAATTAAGACCTATATCACGACATCGAAAACACACAAATAGTTAACAACTGGCCTTTAACAAGCTCAAAAATCTTAGACTTGGACTTCCCCGTAACCCGAAAAACAAAATCCATTTTACCTCTGTGGTACAATCAAAGAGGGATTCATCTCAATAACAGAAAGCCGATTGGCTGTTGCATGTTGGTCTCATTTGTAGTCGTAATACAGGGAATTATATTGAACGAAAGAACTACAGCACAGGAACAAACAAACAAACATTCTAAAGACATGCAGGAGCATTTCAATGAGCATTAAAAGGAATCATTACATGGACATCAGAAAAGTTTTAATTTTAAATGGTTTAAGAACAACCATTATAAAAAATTTTTAAGACTCGACAGAAACTCTTAATAACAGCCAGAAGTAATGTCAAGTAATGTAAAGTTTTTGGACATGGTAAATTCTTCAGGACGGCGGGTTTGGGGGCTTCTCTGTCTGATGACAAACTGTGATTTCTTGTCTTATTAACCTCACAAGAGAAAAAGAAAAGCATGAGAAGGAGAGTCTGCTATAATGCACTGCTAGAGCAACATTGAAGAGTAAACAATATGCTTTTAATGACATTAACATTTAGTGCATTCTGAGAAAAAAGCTCAAATTTTCTAATGCTGCCCGTGAAAAATAAGCAGACTTCTTTCAGCTCACACGGATAATATAGTTACTCTCTTTCCACTTTCATTTGTTCAGACTCCACCTCTCTGCCTCAATTTAGAGTGCCATCAGAGGTCTAATTCTCGAATCCCACAGCCTTTATCTAGGTGTCTGACTCTCAAACTCACACACACACACACACACACACACACACGCACGCACGCACAAAAATGGACCGCAGCTTTTTTGTTTCTTACGTCACTACTTACTTTTCACTCCGAATCATTAGGAGCTGGTAATGGAAGAGGAATGAAGCGCCTTGTGCGCACACCGTGTCCGCTAGCACTCTCTATATTGCACACGCGAGACCCATACGCTATTAGAAGTGGACGGCTTCATCCATTACCCTCCATCTCTCCGTTCTTAATGGGGATTTAACAGTAACACAAACAGGATTAAGCTGCACTAATTCCCTGCCCCTGTGGACGTGCACGGCCCCGAAACCATCAGCCGGCATGATAAAAACGACACAGCAATAATCAGAAGCTTCATTAATGTAGCACTTTTTGTTCATATCCTGTAGCAGATTAAACAGTAAATTCAATCCGATCGGTATGTTCAAGTCGAAGCCCGAATTCTCGGAAGAAAAACTGAAAATCGACTGCTGCGAACCTGCTACGACGTAATGGTTTAAGAAAACAAAACGTCGCAGAAATGGTTTTATTTTGGTTTATTTGTAACCTTACTGTGGCTGCTTATGAAGATCCTATTGGGTTTGGAGTAAACAGAAAACGCAACAGCAGTGCAGCATTCCATTGACCTTGTTAGAAGTCATTTACATGTCAGCCCATGTTTGTCTTTCAATAGCAAACAAGTGAGCGAGCTAACTGAGGTGGGGGGATGTGCTATATACACCAACCAGGCATAACATTATGACCACCTGCCTGATACAGTGTTGGTCCCCTTTTGCTTCCAAAACAGTTCTGACCCGTCGAGCATCAACAGCATCAACTTCCTCAGCAGTTTGAGGTACAGAAGCTCATCTTTTGGATCGGACCACACGGACCAGCTTTCACTCCGCAACGTGCAAAATGCTTTTTTGAACTTTTGCCGTCTAGCCGACGCCACAGAGCACCAAGAACAGCCAGGCACAGGAAAAGTTTCTTTCCCCATTGCACAATAAAATAAAACATCCGCGCAATACCACTTTTACTAATCTAAAGCCGTACTTTTTGTGCAGTAATACTTTTCTTTATAAAAATAAAAAAAGTGCAATAATCTTTATACTTGTATTTTTTTATTCATTTTCCTTTTTTATTTCCATTTTAATTTAAAAAAATGTCAGTTGCTTCCGTCACCAAAAAAAAAAATCCTTGTAAGTTGCAAACATACTTGGCAATAAAGCTCTTTCTGATTCGGACTCTGCATCAATGAGCGTTTTGGAGATGTTCTGACAATTTGGCTCTTGTCAAACTCAAATTCCTTACGCTTCTTTTCTTCCAACACGTCGACTTTGAGGGAAAATTTTTTCGTTTGCTGCCTAATAATCTCTCACCCACTAACAGGTGCTACAATAAAGAGAGTGTAATTCACTTCACCGCTCATAATGTTATACATGATCGCTGTATTTTCTGGTATAGTCAAAGATATGGAGATTAAAAGCCGATATCTCTGAATATAGATTGTTTGAAGGTGAGAAGATTACCCTAGTAGTCTTTTCTACTCTCTATAATTAGTTGAAATTATTATTAGATTTTTTTTTTGCATTTCCTGGTTGGAGGCTGGGAATTAACAGGTTGTGACCTCAATCTGGCAAAAAAAAAAAAAAAAAAAAACCTTGCTAGATAAGTGGCTTGTTCTCATCGTGACTGTGGATAGCAATGTGCCATAGCAAAATGCACACAAGCCTATTCGATTTAGATTGTAATTAGATACCGGCTATAAGAAATGGTCACATCAACAGCACAGAAAAATCACATATCCCAGTGTAAATGCGTTCTTTAAATAGGTCCGTTTTTTATTTTAAAAAATTGTACAATTAAAATATTATATTAATATTAAATATATTTATTATTATATTAATAATATAAATAATTATATATAATTAATATATATAATTCTAATAATTAATATAATTATTATATAATAATAAAATGGTAGAATTTTCTTGCTAAAATACATACAAAAGAGAAAGACAGGTGCAGCGAAAAAAAAAAAACTATCAGAACCATATATACGGTACACACACACTAATATATATATATATATATATATATAAATTAAAAAAAATGTATGTTTATTATGCATGCGTGTCCTTACATTTAAAAATAAAATGATACTATTATATAATATAATGATTCCTGGCCTTGTAGCATAATCTATGGCGATTTAAAATTTATATATGAACATTAATTCAGACCAGGTCCAGCGCTCTCCCACCTTGTGCAGTGAGGCGAGGAAGGCCTCCAGAGGCACAGCTCCACTCAGCAGGGGCTTCGGGCTCGTCAGCTCCGGAACCTCGTCCATCAGCCTTTTCCTCTTCTTACTGGGAGCCACAGGAGCAGGCTTGGGCACCAACTACACACATAAAAAAATGCTGCTATTCTTCGCAGGAAGGAGTACAACCTTGAGTCTGGTAAGTACCTGAAGTACTTAGTGAGCACCTAAGAGGCTGTAAGTGCTTGCAATACTAAGTACACACTAAGATGCTGTATGTACGTGAAGTTCTGCTCAGTGTCGGTTCACACTGTCGGCTCCTGTCTAAAGATGATCACAGGAGTTTAAAAAGTGCAGGAAACTGTATAAATGTCATATTGCTTTAAGTAATATTCATATGTTCAAGACAGACCTGATGCCCTAAACACAACCAGATACATTTTAAGGAAAGTCTCTCATACCAGATGGAATCATGAAAGAGAAAAAAAAAACAGAAGAAAGTAATGAATGTGGAACAAAAAAAAAAAAAGAAAAAAGAAATCACATCAAGCTGTGTTGTTCACAATCCGTCCATCTCTCTGACACACACAGACACCATTTCAGTTTCAGTTTTCTCACAGTCTCCCTCAGCCTCCTTCAGGCACTTAGACTGAAACGTGATAAGGTGGTGAGAACACAAGTGCTCATTATCCCTCGTTTTTTTGACAAATTACACACACACACACAAAAAAAAAATCTACCTTTCACACGAAGTAGTGATACGTTTTTTTTTATTATTTGCCCATAGAAAACTGGAAGGTTTTTCTCTCATACTGCACTTATCCTTCAGAGGCTTATCATAAATCACTGTTGAACACAAACCTGAAGGATGTGCTTGTTGTCCTTGGATTGCAGAACCGCCGACACGTTTGCCACAGAGATGCCGGGTTTAATCTCAGATGGTACAAGAGTTTTGGCAAGCTGAAAGCAGAGAGAAAGAGGATATAGATCCTGGATATGTTCCAGCTTTTTTGCAATCTTCTTTCATCTTTGCACTGAAATCAAGCTCCTGTTGATCGCAGATTATCTCGCTCTAGTACTTTTGAAAGAGTTAAACAAGGAAAAATGCCTAAAAACTATTTAAACTTTGCTTTAATTTGGAGCAATGCATTTACACCTGTAAAGTCCTCGGCTTACGATGGAGATGCGTTACAACGAGACCATCGTAACATGAAAATATCATAAGTCGAGGCATGACCTAGCCTACCCCCTGAGTCTTAAAGAATGGAGATCAGTATGGGGTAGTATACTGTAATTTGTTATTAATTAAAAAAATTATAGTACATAATTTTGGTCCCCTGGTGGTCTAGTGGTCTAAGATGCAGCGCTCTCACTGCTGCGACCCGGGTTCGATTCCCGGTCAGGGAACCATCCCCAGCCACTTTCAGTGCCGGTCCCAAGCCCGGATAAATTGGGGAGGGTTGCGTTAGGAAGGGCATCCAGCGTAAAAACCTGTGCCAAATCAAACATGCGGAGGATCCGCTGTGGCGACCCCTAACGGGAGAAGCCGAAAGATAGTACATAATTTAGCAAAACAGCATTTCACTGCACTATAAACTACACAGTATATATGAATGTGGCAATGGGCACATGCATGAGTGGAGGGCGGAGCCGGATGCGCTCCGTTTCAGTGTCTGGTGACACTGATAAAAGGAGAGCGACAGGAGCTGAAATTCAGCTTTGAAATGCAAAAAACACAGTAACAAATATTCGCTTTAACACCGAGACCACATAACTCTGTAGACCGCTGGGGAGAGTAAGGCATCTCACAAGGTGGGAGATGGGTACATCCTGGCAGTGTCCCAACGGATCATACGGGAATTAAAATGCTGCGCAAAAATGTAAATAGTTTAATAATTTTGTAAGATAAAAAAATTTGTGTGTTTTAAAAAGCAACGACTAAACTCCATGAAATCATTCGAAACACTGATAATTAAACATGTTTCTTTCCCTCAGACTCTGAACAGACCTTTTCACATATCGATCAGAAGCTTCGCACTGAAACTTTCCTTAGCAAATTTAGAGGGATCACAGAAAAGAAATATATTTGTTGCATATAAACTAAAATCAAATTGTAAGGTGTAGTAAAAGCCTGTGGTTTTCACTTTATCTTATTAGACACTATTAACATTGTGTGAGAAGCTTTTTAATAAAAGTTCCCCGAAAATATATGATATTTGATATATATGTGAATAATTAGATTTTACCTGAATTGATTGATTTACTTATTTAATAAAGGCATACACACAGACCTCGGGCAGAAGTTGTACACGTTCATATGTGCGATGGAAAGGCAGGTTGAGGACGGAGCATCGGCTGTAAGGCAGAGGTGGAGGCTGGAGCTCCAACATAAGATCAGACCGGTGAGACTGAGAGGGAGGAGGCTGAGTGTACTGCTCTGGACACACCACGTGAAGTGGCTAACACACACACACACACACACAAACACACACAAAATAAAGCAAAAGAAGGAAATAAACACGCAATTGGAGAAACATAAGTAAAACACAGTGATGTGCAGCTCAACCCTGTGTGATTCCTCTCACCAACACACAGAGCGTACAGCAAGGGGAATCACAGTGTGTACCTGAACCTCCTTCAGAAGTTTGGAAACCTGGTGGAAGTTGAGGCGTGTGTCAATGGGGCAGTACACACACTTCATGGCCAGTGGCTGGTAGGGAGCCAAAGCGTCCAAGTAGGAGAAATCAGGCTCTGTACAAAAACGGCACGATACGATAAAATCTTGTGTTAAATCATTTTCCACAGGAGAACTGCTTATGGTTGTTATTTGTATGTACCTGCTATCACATGCTTTCTAATCCTTTTTCTTTTATTTTATCACACTGTCAGTTGAGTTGAGGAAATGTGTCAATCCGAGTTATCTTGCTATTCTTCGAAGCGATTTCAACTAGTATCTTTTTTTTCATAGTCTACAAATTGTGGGAGAATTGATGCTGGGATTAGCAGATAGAGAAGGTAGCAGCAGCGAAAGAGGAGAAATAGAGGGGGTGGTGTATGTGGAGTCTCTTAAGGAATAATCCCTGCTCCCTGTGTGAGCAACTCCCCATTGAGTGTAATTAAATTCAGACTTTTCATGTCATCATCTGAGGTAAAAAAAAAAAAAAGGAACTTCGGAAGGAACGTTTCAGGAAGAGAAACATCAACTTTAAAGTCACCAATGTATATTTAGAAATTTTTAAGTAGACCTGTATGGTTTTTTTATGAAACATTTCATCATTTATCACTCACTGACAAAGAATCAGCATGGATTTAACAGACACTACTCAGCCAGCATGCGTAGCAATAAAAAAAAAAGTGTGCTTTTAAATTTCTTTAGTAATTTTGAGGTCAGCTACTATAAGTAGGTTTATTCCATATAGAGAAAAACTTGTTAAATGTGAATAGTCAAGATGATACGCTAAGAAAATCCAGACAGTGTGTGAAATATGTTCTGCAGTTAGTGTTTAACATGTTTTACTGACTGATATTCCAGCAGGAGCACTAATCATTTTTCATTACAGAAGAATTCTTTTTTCTTATTCATGAAGGTATAGTCCCTTGTTTTTGCTTGTTGTAATCCTGAGTCAGTACACTGATTTAGATTGTAATGTCAAACAATTCATATCTTTGTGGGTCTCCTGTTGAAGATGTGTTGATGTATTAGTGTGTGTGTGCTGACCGGTGAAGATGATGGTGTTGAGGCTGGATTTGCCCCACAGTTCCATGAAGTGTACTACGTCCCCGAAGCGCAGGGATGGATGCCCCGTAAACACCACACACGGCTGTCTGAAGTCGCTGCTGAACTCGCCGTAGATGCTCGGATAATGTTTCAGCTTGTTGGTTTGGATCAGCTGTATATTGAATAAAGTAAATAGCAGATATAAGAGGGGCTACCTCTTTAGCACACAGTATATTTGCTTAAATGATTCAAATGCGTTTTCATTTCCAGTAGAAAACACAGTATGTGATTGTTCACACTTTAAATCCAAAACCTGTTTATATGTTTAATGTTAGTTAATGGCTATTTCCATGGAAAGATTTGAGTTTAGTGGTTAGATACAGTACTTCAGTTTAATGTTCTGTAAGTATTCTAGTATTTTCTTTGGTGATGGATCATTTTGAAAGATTCCTTCATATGTACTTTCTGAATAGAAGAGCTGCCTTGCGTTTTTACATGCTTTGCGGTCCATTAAAGTGTGTTTTATGGTCATGTTTCAAATCTAAAACCTAATATACAGTATAAATGTGTACATTTGTACATGCAGCTTCAGATTTACCTCAGCATGTGGGAAAGGAGGTTCAGGAAGGTAAGCCTTGGACTGTTTAGTCTGACATAGCCTTAAAAACAGAGATAAAGAGACAGAAAAACAGGTACATTAAAATAAATAAATAAATAAAAAATAAAAATAAAGACAGACTGTCCTTGAGACCCTCATACACTTCCATCCAACAATCCATTCTTCAGAGAGTTGAAAAAGAACTTCAGAGGTCAAAGTGAATCTAACTATATTTCCCAAAGCAAGGACATGGCCTTTTACCCTAAGCAAGTAGATTTAGAATAGTGACATGATTCTGAGTGGTTGAGAAATGAGAGAAATTTGTAATGTATTCTACATCTTTTTGACATGAAGGACGAACAATGAACAAAAAATTGTGGTTTTGGCACAGCTGATTTCAAATCAATATTTATGTACATGAAATAGCGAACATGTGGAAAAGGGCTGTACTGGGGACAAATTTTAATCGAGTTCTGATTAAAGCCTTAAATCTTGTCTTTTCAAATTTCCCAAAAGATAATGTGATCCTGCGTGATCACCTTCAGATGAGAAACAGCTATGGCCCTGTATTTTAAAATCCACTGAAGAATCTGGGCTCATTTTTGTCAGTTCTCTAAAGCAGTTCTGTTAAGTAACATAAAAAATAAGCAAACCTGTACATCTATTCTATTTTATATTAATCACATGTTCTTGTATGTGAACTCTAATTACTCACATTACTATACAATACAAGTCATATACACTATATGGACATAATTATTGGGACACCTGACTTTCTCAGCCATATGTGGTTCTTTCCCAAACTGTTTTTCGCAAAGGCACACAGTTGTATAGGACGCTTTGGATGTTGTAGCATGAAACTTTCCATTCATTTGAACTAGGAGACCCAAACCTGTTCAAGCATAACAATGCCCCTGTGCACAAAGCCAGTTCCATGATTGATTTGGATGAAGTTGAAGCTTTGCATGGGTTGGAGTGGAAGATCTCCTGCTATAATTCAATTCATTTTATTTTGTATAGCGCTTTTAACAATGGACATTGTCTTAAAGCAGCTTTACACAGATCACGTGGTAAGAAAGAATCAATAAGATGTTCTTTAGAAGTGTAAGTTTGTCCCTGATGAGTGGTGGCGACTGTGGCAGAGAAAAACTATGAGATGGCATAAGGAAGAAACATTGAGTGGAACCAGACTCGAGAAGAAACCACATCCTCATCTGGGTGGCACCGAATGTCCATTTATTACAGATAAACAATGTTGAGGTATACAGTGATGGTGATCAGATGCAAACTGTAGTCCTAAATCCTAAAATGTAGCAGACTGTTCACATTAAGTACAGTCCAAATTCATCCTCAAAGCTCCTGTCTACAGAGATCTGACCTCAACCTTATTGAACACCTTTGGGATGAATAGGAACAGTGACTGCACCCCAGACCTTCTCACCTCAACGACATCAGTACCTGACTTTACTAATGCCCCTGTGTCAGAATGAGCACAAATGTCCACAAGCACACTCCATAATCTAGAGGAACATCTTCCCAAAAAAGTGGAGGGAATTATAAGAGGAAATTGTTACTAAATGTGGAATGCAATGCTTAAAAAGCACATACTATACTTATTACATGTGTCCGCAAACTTTTGGCAGCGTATTTGGTGCAAGAACCTTCTATTATTTCGCACTTACTTTAGTTTCAATGAAGAAAATGCTGGAAACCATAAATTTCTTGGCAGGCCAATAGAATTTAAGAATGAACTGTTTTTTTTTTTTAAATATCTAAGTATCTGTTTGTCATCTGATCCATGAGATAAATTCTGGATCTAATTAAAAAGACAGTAATTAGACTGCATACCACTCTGAGAAAATCTGGGAGAACTCCAGTGAGCTGTTGGCCACAGGTGAGATGAAGTAAAAAGGGGTGTTGCCCAGATTAGCAGAATCCATGAACTGGTAGAGGCACTCCAACAGGTCGTAAATCACACCAGAGGAGTAACACGGCACCAAAACGTTCCCCCCAGCTCGGACTGTCATTGCTGGGAAAAAAAATAGAGAATGAAAGAATTAAAAAAAGGTAAGTGAGAATAAGATCAATCAAGCGAGCATACAGAAGTGGGTTTATGATTCACTTGCAAGGAATGCAGTTTGGTGATACTTCACACTGACAGAAATAAGAGATCTGATCTGTGCGTGTGAAATGCTCCCTGTCCATTAGCCATTTGCATCTACTGTGGGATTTCAAGTGCACTGAATGTTCTCCATTCGGCTTTCAAACATGATGTGGCAAAATTTTTATTATTGAGGGAAAACAAAATGCAAAACTACATGGCCCTGTGTGAAAAGGTGTTCAGCCCCTAAATCTAATAACTGGTTGCTCCCCCCCCCAAAAGCAGCAACAACTGCACTCAAGCTTTTGTGATAACTTACAATGAGTCTGTTACAGCGCTGTGGAAAAATTTTGGTCCACTCATCTATGCAGAATTGGTGTAATTCAGCCACATTGGAAGGTTTTCAAGCATGAACCGCCTTTTTAAGGTCATGCCACAGCATCTCAAAAGAATTCAGGTCAGGAGTTTGACTGGGCCACCCCAAAGTCATTTTGTTTTTCTTCAGCCATTCAGAGGTGGACTTGCTGGTGTGTTTTGGATAAGAACCCAAAATCGCTTCAGCTTGAGGTCACGAACAGATGGCAGGACATTCTCCTTCAAGATTTTTTAGTAAACAGCAGAATTCATGGTTCCATTTATCACAGCAAGTCTTCCAGGTCCTGAAGCAGCAAAACGGCCCCAGACCATCACACTACCACCACCACATTTTACTGTTGGTATGATGTTCTTTTCTGAAATTCGGTGTTACTTTTATGCCAGACGTAATATGACATACAGCTTCCAAAAAGTCCAACTTTTGTCTCGTCAGGCCACAGGGTATTTTCCCAAAAGTCTTGGGGATCATCAAGATATTTTCTGGCAAAACTGAGACAAGCCATTATGTTTTTTTTGCTCAGCAGCGGTTTTTGTCTTGGAACTCTACCATGCTGACTATTTTTGCCAAGTCTCTTTCTTATGGTGGAGTCATGAACACTGACCTGAACTGAGGCAAATGAGGCTGACATTAGTTTGGATGTCGCTGTGCTCTTGGGGTAATTTTGGTCGGGCGGCCACTCCTGGGAAGGTTCTCCTCTGTTCCATGTTGTTGTGGTTCACTGGAGTCCCAAAGCTTTAGAAATGGCTTTATAACCTTTTCCAGACTAATAGATCTCAATTACTTTCTTTTCTTATTTGTTTCTGAATTTATTTGGCTCTCGTCATGCTGTCTATCTTTTGAGGGTCTTTTGGTTTACTTCACTTAGTCAGGCAGGTCCTATTTAAGAGATTTCTCGATTGTGAACAGGTGTGTCAGTAATCAGGCCTGGGTGTGGCTGGAAAAATTTAACTCAGGTGTGATAACAGTTATAACAGGGGGAGGGGACACTTTTTACACAGGGCCATGTAGTTTTGGATTTTGTTTTCCCTCAACAATAAAAACCTTCATTTGAAAACTGCATGTTGTGTTCACTTGTGTTATCTCTTACTAATATTTAAATTAGTTTGATGATCTGAAACATTCACGTGTGAAACACTTTTTCACACCACTGTACATACAGTATAATATTTGGTAGCTGCTGCTGTCTCATTTATTCCCCCCAAAACACTAAACAGAACGTTTTTTCATATCAGTGCAGGTAATAAATGTCTGTATACACAAAGTGTGTGAGCAGTCTTCCCTCAACTGACCCAGGTTGCTGCAGAATTCACCCAGCATGCCGTCCGGATTGGCCGTGGGAATCTGGGTCAGGCCGGTAAGGATCAAAACATCACTGTTCTTCAGAGAGCTCTGGTCCATGGGCTGCATAAAACACGAGACGGCTGAGTCGAAACAAAACCCTGCTGCTTTGCCATCCCAAAATACTCGATCAGCAGAAAAAAAAAAAGCTAATGATACCCTGGAACGTTTTAGTGTAAGGTTTCATGCATTTCACAGACGTGCAGCAGGGTAGTGACTGAGCTCAATAAAGTGCTGACCTGAGGGTGTGTGGTGAGCAACGACGAGCCGGAGACATAGGACACTTTCTCATAGTGAGACTGGATGATCCAGTTTGAACTGCCCAGGGAGTAGCCGGAGCTCAGAGGGGTGACCTGCACTGCACCAAACAACTCCTAATGTCAGGGAGGAAGGAGAAAAAAAAAAAAAAAATTCACTGTTAATACACCAGATTGAACTATTAGCCATCTCATTTTCTACCTACTATTCCTGAACTTTTAAGGGCAAGCTTTTATTGAAAAAGTATACACATCCTTCACTTAAAAAAGACTCTGGTAAAAGTTGAAGTACTGACGATACTTTTTCACTCAAGTTAAAGTAAAGAAGTTTGGGTTCTGGCATGTACTTAAGTATTAAAAGTAGCCATTATCTGGACCTCACGTCATAATATATTTATACAAAGAATTTAAGATGTTGTTATTTAATGAATGTATTCAGGCTGAACATCCACCATATAGAACACAAGCAGAGAAAAGCTGATGATGATCATGTGATCAGGAATGTCTCTGTTCTCAGTCATGTTTACATCACTGACTCCCTCTGTCTCATCCACGTTTACCCCAAACTTCTTGTTGCCCTCTGCCTTGCTTGTTGTTCACTTCGTAAACTAGTCTGCATCTGTGGTGTGTGAGGGCCAGGAAATGATGCACCGGTGGTAGATTGAAAAATCTGCGCAATACCAAGAATCAGGTTGACGGACTGAAAACGGCACGAAATGAGACGGAAAAATATCGATCATGTCACAGATTCAAACTAAAATAACGAGCCTGTTTTTAAAATGTAAGAAGTAGAAAGTACAGTTTTTTGTGTAAAAATTTACTGGTACTAGAAAAATCTACTTAAGTACAGTAACAAAGTATTTCTACTCTGGTCATAATGTTATATTGTTATAATGTATAAGGAATTGGTGAAATTCTGTCAGTAACACTGCTTGCAATGAGACCAAATTTAGCAACGACTGCCGTGTGATGCAGTCTGATGCAAAGTGCTGGTACTGTTGCCAGACCAAAGTTGATTATGCAGACCATGTGTGTTTTGTGTCATTAAACACTTAGAAAAAGTAAATGTCATGACATTTAAATAAATAAATTGATGTGACCAAATTCACCTTGTCCAGGCTGCTTTCTGTCTGTCATAGCTAGTCTTGCTGGAGTCCTTACTTGTACCCTGGTCATACTGCAGTGTCCTTATCTATTATCTATACAGATACCTAATAATGCAAGCTTTACTCTCTCCCAGTAAGAGACTCCCACAGCCCATCCTATCGAGTTAAACATGCTCCTGAGATACATATAATCCTGTCTCTTTCTTTCCAAACCTGCCTGATTCATCCCGACACCCACCCTGCCACCCTTATTATTATTATCAATAATCTGCTGTAACAGTTCAGGACTACAGTTGTCATGAACAGTTTTTGCATTCGAGTCAACCAATGATGGAACTGTAATGAAAGGACATTCGTTGTCAATCAGATGAGAATCTGATTCCCTTTTGAGTCTGGTTCCTCTCAAGGTTTCTTCCTCAGATAATTCCACGCTGTCTCCATTGACTTACTCATTAGGGATAAACAGAGAAGAGATAAACTTATATGGACTGATTTAGACATTTGAAAGTTATATTTCGTAAACTGTTTAATTCTTTGAATGCCCATCGTTAAAAACGGCATTCAATTAAAATGTAACCGAATTGTCCGTCCCTACTGTCAACAAATGTCCATAAACCAGACGGTTACTAGAAGATGAAAGTACATCTAAAAGACTCGATGCTGAGCAGGTGCAGTGAAAGCGAATTGGTGTGTGATGGATGCAGTGGCGTACCACTTTCTGCGAGTAGCCCACCAGCTGCACTTTACTGAGAGCAGAGTTCACTTCCTGCATGCTATAGCACTTCTTCCACGACCACACCTCCACTGCGTCCTTCAAAGGCCCAGGCAGCATCCTAAAAGCGCGCACACGGCACAACACGGCATCGATTTAATGCAGCAAGAGTAAACTGGGGGTGGTGGTGGTGGTGGGGTTCGGGTTTCATCATCATCATGCATATTTATAAACGCTGACATTTCTCATGCGGGTAAATGTGCAGAGATGTCATAGAGCATTTTTAATAATTAATTAGGCATTAAAAACTTAACCAATTTAATACTCTAGACATAACTTTAATGGGTTAAAATGTTATATACAGTTAAACTTAATCTTGTTTTTTTTAAACAGATTTTATACCTTTGTATTTCCTTGTTCTTCCAGCAAGTGGCAGTCTGAGCCTTTGGAACTCTTTCCATGAAGTTAACCAGCTCCTCCATCAGCAGTCTGTCACCAAGAAAAACCAGAAATGAATTTAAGCAGCAACATCCAAAGGTTAATAAGATTTCCTATATTTATCAGGTTAATACTATAGAAAACAGAGCATTAGGTCGCTTTCAAATAGAATTTTTTTTCCCAGCGTTTCTTGCAAATGGAAATACAATTTCTTGGCACAGTTACTGTTTTTCAGTACGACAGAGATAATGGAATGTCAGCTTGCAAGTTTGATGTGAAATGTAATGACACTGTAGTTGTATTTAGATTTAACTGTAATTCTTCAAATGTGGCACTTCTAACTAAACCTTTAGATTGTTTTTTTTTTGATCTACTGATTGGTGGATGAATTAGATTTTTTCTGATCTGTTTAATATTGGATTGGGTTTTTATTGATAAGTTTCATGAACTTTATGTCTACTGCCTTTTTGTCATATCCATTCGTCTCCATGTTTGCTCTCTCAGGTTAAAGACAATTGCAACTGATACACCCTCATTGTTTAAACAGAGGAATTGGGTGTACATGGTGTACACAAGAAAGCAGGATATCCTGTCTCATCATATTTCAGTCCAGGAAACATCTGGAAAGCCTGACTTCATGGTGACAACCCCAGGGTTTCCATGTCGAGCAGTTGGTCAGAAATTACAATCGTATCCAAGTTGGTAATTTAAAACGGGCTGTAATTGAGATGCAAACTACCTGCCGATCTGGAAGGTGGGCTCGGTGGCGTAAACGGTGCCTGAGAAGCTGGTGCGCTCGGTGATGTAGGGCAGAGCCATCATGCAGTGATAGTTAGAAATCAGGATGACGTCGATAGTCGACAGGTCCAGCAGCTCTCTCTGGAGGGAAGAAAATACTAAACCTTTCAACCTTTAAATCTTCACGTAAGAGCGTTGTATTGATGTTCGAATTTTAAGCTTTAAACCATATTAGTTCCACATGGAAAGAAAAGGTCATTTTTTTATTCATTACTGCTGTACAGTAGATTTGAGTTTTTAGATTCATTATACCAGTATTTACAGACTAGGCTACAAACACACTGTCTGTGCCGTAATATAAAAGAACCTGTAGAAATAATGTCAGGAAGTATGAGCACTAAACGCATTATTATAAACACCTGCTTCTTCTGCCAATCAGCCAATTGTGTAGCAGCAACACAACTGCACATCTGGCACAGGTTTAGAACTGTGTAAATTAAACATCAAAATGCAAGGCAGGGAAAAAAAAAGTAATTTCAGTGATTTTGACTGTAAACTTTTGAGTATATCAGAACCTGCTGATCTCCCATGGCCTTTTTTTTTTTTTACGTTTTCACCACTCTTTGCAACCATGGTGAGCAGAAAAGCCTCTTAGCATGTTTAACTTTAAGATGGACTGACTTCATCAGAAGAAGCACATATCGGTCCCACTCCTGTCTGTCATAAAGAGAAATTTGAGGCCATGGTGGGTACAGGTGTACTGAACATTAATGATGCATTTATTTGTATGTGCATTCTGATAAATTGGAAGTGAGGGGAAACCATGTAAGTATGGAGGCACTACATTTATATTAATGGCATTTAGCAGCCCTTATCCACAACGACTTACGACTGAGCAGTTGAGGATTAAGGGCCTTGCTCATAGGCCCAGCAGTAGCAGTTTGGTGGTGCTGGGATTTGAACCTATGACCTTCCGGTCCAGAGTCCAATGCCTTAACCACTGAGCTACCACCTTCCTAACAACTTTGACCAAACAAATATATAAATTTACAGATATTGGTACAAAAGACGTGAAACAGTTCAACTTTATTTTCATTGAAAAATCCTCCCCTTGCACACTCTTGCAATCTGGACAGTAAACTTTCAGCTGAAATACTCTCTTATAAAACTTTGAAGAATTTCTTTACTAGTTGGATATTTCTTTCTGGCCTTGTGGTGCAGTGACTGGACAGGACATTCCATGATAAAGAACACTCCAGTCGACTGTTTGCTCACTAAATAATGCGTACAATGATTTGAGCATGTGCTTCGGGTCATCTTCTTGTTGTATTGAGAATTTGGTTACAATCAGCAGTCCATATGGAATTGTGTGGTATTGAAGGTTCATGTGGTTGGTTCAGAATTCCTCTCACCCAGAATAAGTCTCCAAACTTCCCTGTTTCGAAACAACCCCAAACTATTAAGCTTCCACCTCAAAGTTTGCTTGTGGGTGTGAGGCAGTCGTCTAACATCATCTCTCCTGTTTTATGTCTTACACAAGTTCTTCTGTCTAACTGGGCTCATCAATCCACAGAACTTTTTTCCAGTCATTCACTGTCCAATTCTTGTGTGTTTTTACACTTAGTTTGTTGCATATAAACAAATGTTAACTGCACCAAACATCTCTTACCTCATGCTGAGATCAAACTGAAAGAAAAGTCCTGACAGGAGCTTTAAAAACAGAACTATAAAATGTTTATTTATGACTCGTGAGGAACTTCATCTGAATAATATTTCATATTTAGCCTTACTTTCAGGGGAAATGCGGTAATATGTGCTTAGTGTTATCTATTGACTTATTACAAATGGTGGACTTCGTTCATATGCAGATCCGAGAGAAAATTGAGATAATAATTACACAGTTCCTAATGATTATTACTGTCACTAATACATATTGGTTACATTACTATTATCCAACAGGCTTGTCACGTACCTCAGGAAGACAAAACTCTGGCTCGGAGTCCACAAACACACGACCGGCGCACTCCTTTAACTCCTTCCAACACAGAGCAAATAAAACATGCCGAGCGTGCAGTATGTACAGTCTTAAATTTAATACAGATTTTACTGCATGTGTAACAACAATCATTGAGAAATCATGATAATATGCTCACTTTCTCAAGGTTCACTGTTCCATCCTTGGAGACCCATCCTGGGAGTTTGGACAGTCTTGGACTAAAGGTGGCAGAAAAAACGAATCGATAACTCCTTTGATAGACTTAATGGAATATACTTATTATCTTAAAAATGTGTTTTCATGACTGGTTTATCAGTACTATAGAACAACAGAAATGGGTTTGAAAAAATTGCCATAGATCCATAAATACTTATGTAACCAGTTGAGAAATTGGATTTATTGATAAATTATACACAATTATTGCCACATTATTAATTGTTGGCAATTTATAGTACGCCATACTTTCTGTAATAACATTTACTTGCTTAATATACAGCAGATCTGATCAGGAACTCACTTTAAAAACAACCCTGTCACTAAGGTTCTAGATCAGTCCAGTTCTTTAAATGCAAGATTTTGAATGAGAGAACGTCTGGAAATCTAAACCTGTGCAGAAATTTCTAAAGAGCTGAGAAACTTTGTTAAGGGTGTCTGAGCAGGAAGACTCATTTACATTTTTGGCATTTGGCAGACGCCCTGATCCACAGCGACTTGCATTTATGACTTTGAAATATTATTTCTACAGCTGAGCAGTTGAGGATTGAAGCCTTACTCAGACTCAGGGGCAGTCACAGCTGCTGAACGAATTCTATGTCTGGTTCGAGGTGCAGAACAACAAGGCGGTGAGGAAGACCACCCCTCCTCCCAGTGACCAGGTGCTCTGTCTAACCACAGCTGAAGTGAGGAAAACTCTATTCAGAGGTAACCCGTGGACGTCTGCTGGACCAGAAAACATTCCTGGCAGAGTGCTCAGGGAATGTGCACAACATCTAGTGGATATCTTCACCGACATCTTTAACATCTCCTGAGCAGCACCATTATTCCTACATGCCTCAAGACGATGACCATCATCCCCGTGACGAAGAAGTCTGCTGTCTCCTGCCTCAATGACTATCGTCCCATCGTGCTCACACCCATCGTAATAAAGTGCTTTAAGAGGCTCACCAAGAGGCACATCAAGACCCAGCTTCCACCCTCACTGGACCCCATGCAGTTTGCATAATGTCCAAATCGCTCTACGGACGATGACATCTCCACGACCCTTTATTTGGCCCTTACCCACCTAGACAACAAGGATGGGAGAATGCGCTTCCTTCAACACAATCATCCCACAGCACCTGATTGAGAAGTTGAGCCTACCGATCCTGAACACCTCCCTCCGTAACTGGATCCTTGACTTTCTGACTGGGAGACCTCAGTCAGTCCGGATCGGATACAGCATCTCCAGCACCACCATACTGAGCACTGGGTCACCTAAGGGCTGTGTGCTCAGTCCACTGCTGTTCACTTTGCTGACTTACAACTGTGTAGCAATGCACAGCTCGAATCATATCGTCAAGTTCACCGATGACCGTGGTGGGTCTCATCAGCAAGAACGGGAGTGCAACAGCTAACAGCCTGGTGTGGAGCGAACAACCTGTCTCTAAACGTCAACAAAAGGAAAGAGATGGTTGTGGACTTCAGGAGAGCACAGAGCGATCATTCTCCACTGATCATCAATGGATCCTTAGTGGAGATCGTCAAGTTCACCAAATTCCGTGGTGTTCATCTGGCGGATAACCTCACCTGGTCACTCAACACCAGCTCCATCACCAAGAAAGCCCAGCAGCGTCTCTACTTTCTGAGAAGGCTGAGGAAAACCTATTTCCCTCCCCCCATCCTGACCACGTTCTACAGAGGGACCATTGAAAACATCTTGTGCAGCTGCATCACTGCCTGGTTTGGGAACTGCACCGTCTCGGATCGCAAGACCCTACAGAGGATAGTGAGGACAGCTGAGAAGTTCATCGGAGTCTCTCTCCATGTCTTCAATACCACTCATATTACATCACTTCATTACCATAAACTGTTTACATGCCGTTTTTGCACATCTTTTTTTGGATTGCTCTTTTGCACAACATTTTGTTTAAATTTTTTGTTACTTACAATGTTCACTTTACATCTTTTACACACCGCAGTGTGCAATATACAACAGGTTTACTGGCGACGTTATTTAGTATTTTGTGTCTTGTGTTGTCTTGCACTGTCCTGTATTGTCTTGCACTGTTTGCACCAGGTTGCACAGGATGCACTTTATGTGGCGAGGACACTTAAAGTCCTTAGCCCTGTGTTTCTGTGATTGTTTTTGTATGTAGCACCAGGGTTCAGGAGGAACGTTGTTTCATTTCACTGTGTAATGCGTCAGCTATATATGGCTGAAATGACAATAAAAGCTTCTTGACTCTTGACTTGGTGGTGTTGGGATTTGAACTCACAAGCTTCCGATCAAAAGTCCAATGCCTTAAGTAGGGATGTGCAATACCACCTAATTTCCTTTTGGAACCGAAACCAAGTATTTCGATACCAAAACGTATATGAAATATTTCAGAAGGTGAAGATGCAGTGATCCAGAGATATATGACCGAAAGACAGAATGCTCACTTGTTTGAATGAACAAAGAATCTAAAATATGAATTACATTTTGGTTATATTCTTCAAATTCTATGAACCTTAAAGGTGCTGTTGATGTCGCCGATGTCGATGTCACCAAATACTGATCTTGACTTGGTTTCGAATCGAAAATAAAAAGGTATTACATGGTATCACACATCCATGTTAGACTTCTAATCAGAATATCTTGAATTCAAATCCAAGCAATACCAAGCTGCCACATCTGGACCCCTGAGTAAGGCCCTTAACCTTCAGCTCCTCTGCTGTATATATAAGGTAATAATAAGCCGCTCTGGATAAACAAAAAAGCCATAAATGTGAATGTAAACAGTGTAACTGACCTGTGCACCAGAGGCAGTGGGAGGAAGCACAGAGCTGAGCTGGTGTCCAGCCCACAGTCCAGCATGATGGTGGTGCATTTAAACTTGAGGACATTGCAAGGCAACGTTGGATGACCAGACAAACAATACTAGAATAATACAAATCATTAAAATTAGAAGAGATAATATGCATGTCCAGAAAAAACACAATCTCTAACAAGTCTGGGCATAAATCAAAATCTATATCCGGATTTTCTGTACATCTGCTTTAATAACAAGTTTAATATAGAACAAAAAAAACCTTTAAATTTTTTTTTTATGCAAACAATAGGAACATATAACCAGGAAAAGCCGGAACTACTAATAAATAGTAAAAATAATTACAAAGTTAATATCAATCCTTATATAGTTTTTAAAAAAGGACGCGCAAATTGCTTTGCGTCCCAAATTGTTCTCGACATTCGCCTAGTCCCCTATGTAGGGTGTAGCAGCTTGCCTACATACACCATATCTAGTGAGCATACATAGTGCATATTCAGACATTTGAGACACGGCCTTTGCATTTAGCTTTGTTAGCCTTATAAAAAAAAGCATGCTAGAACTATTTTAACCTCACATAAACGTTCGAGAGGTGTTCAATAAATATATTTTTTCAACTCACCAATTTCATGTCTGATAACTGTGTGATGTGTTGTGATCAATTCGCACTAACCAGAATGTACTTTATATATTATATAGATTGATAGGATGTCTAATGGTTTAGCTGGGGGATTTAGTTCTTCTTCGGTTGTCTTTGCGCCTGGTTTTGAAAGCGCCACCTGCAGGTCAGGCGGAATACTGCGATAAAAAATCTCCACCCACTTGAAACAGGATAAAGAGAATTAGTTTGACGCCTAATGGGATTTGGGGGGAAGTTTAGATTATTGCAGGGCAAATGTGATGTTTTTCTTTAGAAAAGAAAAAAAAAAGATAAGCATAAGTAATACGCCACCTTTTTTTAAATAGTTAATAGGGGATAAACTTGAAAATGGCTGAAGAACAGGGAAATATTTTGTATTAAAATAAAAAAACAATAAAGGATAAATGCACACAAAAAAGGATTAGTTGAAACGTTTAAGTAAATGCACATATATGTGCGTGTGTGATAAGGATGGTGGTGATGATGATGATGATGATGACCCTGTTCTGTAAGAGGATCGAGCCACTCGCACCTGTTCACCGGAATCCGGATTTTCCAGGTTAAAATGTAAAATGGCGACAAAGCGGAAATGAACAGGTGGACATTCTCGAGCGTGACATAACCGTGATACATGTGATTTTTCCAAAGAAAGTGGAGTTTGTGTTGTTTGCCTCTGACTTGGATACACGCCGAACGGAGCAGCAGCTCAAGTCATGTGTTTATAAACTTTCCTCGGATCCCGTGAACAGGAGCGAGAAACTCCGCATCAACAGGCGAGGACACTTCCTTCACTCCCCGGTAACTGCACTGTGTCCTCTCTCTGTCTCATCACTCGTGTGTCGTGCAGAAGTTTAGCTTCTGTGTTGTCTGTGTGGAAAAAGTGTTGAAGCAGCACTGCAGGGTTCAGTCTTCCTCAGGTTTATTCTTACAGACTGGAATTAACTCAGTGTGTTTATTTTACCATATGGTCTAAAAGTGACACTTCTCTATATGCTGTTGTGTTGTAAATTAACTCATACCCTGTGTAACTACCCCTATACAGTGTTAAATTAACTCGTACCCTGTGTAACTACCCCTATACAGTGTTAAATTAACTGCACTGTTTAACTACCCTATACAGTGTTAAATTAACTCGTACCCTGTGTAACTACCCCTATACAGTGTTAAATTAACTCGTACCCTGTGTAACTACCCCTATACATTGTTAAATTAACTCGTACCCTGTGTAACTACCCCTATACAGTGTTAAATTAACTTGTACCCTGTTTAACTACCCCTATACAGTGTTAAATTAACTCGTACCCTGTTTAACTACCCCTATACAGTGTTAAATTAACTCGTACCCTGTGTAACTACCCCTATACAGTGTTAAATTAACTCGTACCCTGTTTAACTACCCCTATACAGTGTTAAATTAACTCGTACCCTGTGTAACTACCCTATACAGTGTTAAATTAACTGCACCCTGTTTAACTACCCTATACAGTGTTAAATTAACTCGCACTGTTTAACTACCCTATACAGTGTTAAATTAACTGCCCTGTTTAACTACCCCTATACAGTGTTAAATTAACTGCACTCCTGTGTAACTACCCTATACAGTGTTAAATTAACTGCATTGCCCTGTGTAACTACCCTATACAGTGTTAAATTAACTCGTATCCTGTGTAACTACCCTATACAGTGTTAAATTAACTGCATTGCCCTGTGTAACTACCCCTATACAGTGTTAAATTAACTCGCACTCCTGTGTAACTACCCTATACAGTGTTAAATTAACTTGTACCCTGTGTAACTACCCTATACAGTGTTAAATTAACTCATCCTGTGTAACTACCCTATACAGTGTTAAATTAACTGCACTCCTGTGTAACTACCCCTATACAGTGTTAAATTAACTCGTATCCTGTGTAACTACCCCTATACAGTGTTAAATTAACTCGTACCCTGTGTAACTACCCCTATACAGTGTTAAATTAACTCGTACCCTGTGTAACTACCCCTATACAGTGTTAAATTAACTCATCCCCTGTGTAACTACCCCTATACAGTGTTAAATTAACTCGTACCCTGTTTAACTACCCCTATACAGTGTTAAATGAACTGCACCCTGTGTAACTACCCTATACAGTGTTAAATGAACTCGTACCCTGTGTAACTACCCCTATACAGTGTTAAATGAACTCGTACCCTGTGTAACTACCCCTATACAGTGTTAAATGAACTCGTACCCTGTGTAACTACCCCTATACAGTGTTAAATTCACTCGTACCCTGTTTAACTACCCCTATACAGTGTTAAATTAACTCGTACCCTGTTTAACTACCCCTATACAGTGTTAAATTAACTCGTACCCTGTGTAACTACCCCTATACAGTGTTAAATTAACTCGTACCCTGTGTAACTACCCCTATACAGTGTTAAATTAACTCGTACCCTGTGTAACTACCCCTATACAGTGTTAAATTAACTCATACCCTGTGTAACTACCCCTATACAGTGTTAAATTAACTCGTACCCTGTTTAACTACCCCTATACACTGTTAAATTAACTTATACCCTGTTTATCTTCTTCATTTAGTTCATCAGGCCCTATTGAACTAATACAGATTGTTAAATTAACCCATGCAGCGTTGAATGCAGTCTTATTATCTTGTGTCCTGATTGAATGCACTACATCCACAGCACTCATTGTTCATGTGACTGTGACCTGGGGTCATGGAGGACCCCCCAGTGTGCGAGTCCAATGTCAAGGTGGCCGTTCGGGTCCGACCACTCAACAGGAGAGGTAAGAGTGTTACGTCTTTATGGACAGAGTCCATAATTTTATCTGTGATTCAGCTCTAGGAGCGTCATAGTGTTAGGAAGGAGAATTAATACATTGTCCTAAATCTTAAAGCAAATGAAATGGTTGCAGGATTTAATATTGCAGGATTAATATCTTAATATTAATGTTATTATTAATATCAGGCTCTTAATAGTCTGCTTTCCACATATGTGCACTATGACGGTTCGTTATCCCTACTCATTTTAAATGTGGGTACGCTGTGGGTTTGTTTTTAACACAGAGAGGGATCTAAAGACAAAATGTGTGGTCGAGATGCAGGGAAATCAGACCGTGCTGCATCCAGCGGGCAGCAACCTCGGAAAAGGGGACAGCCGGTAAGAGTTTTCACGACACCCTTCTGTCGAAACATTTCATTTTTATTTAACTCAACTGTCGAGCGCCTATATCCAAAGCAAATTACACCCAAGATGATGTACTGTACAAGAGTAGACATTTTAAGCGATCCCACATGATCTGCCAGAGCTTCTAAATGTAGTGCATCATAAATCGGAGGATAAAGATTTATGATGATCTCCTTCTTCTGAACTCATAGAATTTGCATAATAATTCAACATATTTCCACGTGTTACTTTATAAAACACTACTGTTGTGCACAGTAATGTGTTATGTTTATACATTCATGTGGTTTATCAGAGGGGTGTTTGGTAAAACGCCACCATCAAGGCATGTTATTTCGTCCTGTAGAGCTTGGTGAATAAGCATGAGAAAAAACAAGGTTCGTCTACGGAGGCGTAATTTATTCCCACTCACAGGACACCAAAATATTTGGCTCATTATATAGCTGTGTGTGTTTCTCTTGCTTCCATGTTGTCTGGTATTTGGTGTTTCTCCTCCCTATACTCGCCTGAATTCCACAGCGCTCAGCCCTCAGATGTCCTAGCAACGAGTGAAAGTTCAATGCAAGGTCAAGTGTTACTTAGGATACTCGAAGAGAAGAAAATGCGTGCTTCATTGGACAGTTTTCAACACTTATTCTTGTAGAAACTGTTGTTACAGGGTACTGTACTCTGTGTGAGTTATAGGAATATTACATTTCAGTTCAGTCAGTGTCTGTGTATGGTGTGGTCCAGTGCCCTCTGACTTTTCAGTCCCTGTGAAGGAGGTGTGGCCTCTTTAATTCATGGTTCAAATAAAGAAGGTATGACCTCTGATTTGTCGGCCCCAGTGAAGGAGGTGTGGCCTCTATAACTTGTCCGTCCTGATCTGTGCATTGTGTGGCAACATACAACATGGACTTTCTGGGAATTGTTTCAGTTGAAGGACCAGAATATTTATTCACATTGTGTCTGAAATCATGTCGAAGTGCAAAATGGTTGTATTGTGCCAGAGTCCTGTACTGCTCACCTCCACTTCAAAGGTGATGTAATGTATATGTGACATATAAAGACACACAAAATTAACCCAACTATAAACCAATTTCTCACCCTGCATTTTGAATCCATACACGACCAGATCAGACACTATATTGCCAGAAAGTTTGCAGACACCTGGTCATAAGTGTATGTGCTTTTTGAGCATCACATTCCACATTTAGTCTCAATTTGCTCATAATTCCCTCTACTCTTCTGGGAAGATGTTCAACTAGATTTTGGAGTGTGCTTGTGGACATCTTGAGATCTTGAGTGGTCTGCTATATCCCAATGATGTCTAGTAGGGTTTAGATATAGCAGGCCACTCAGAGATCTTGCTAGAACAGGTTTGGGTTTCTCAAGTTCAGCGAACACATCATTTTAATTATACCTCATTCAAAGACACCCTACACAAATGTGTGCCTTCAGCTTTGTGGTAACAGTTTGAAGAAGAACCACATGTAATAGAAAAGGTGAGGTGTCCCAATACTTTTGTCCATATAGTGTAGATGTAAACGGGGGAGAATCCCTCATCACTGTAAAACAAACACGAGCATAAAACAAATCAATAGACTGCAGTACATTTAAAAGACAGCTTTTTTACTCCAAAGGTGCACATGTAGGAATCTTGCAAAATGTCTCACCACTCGAATACTTACGAAACATTCAATTGAAGGACTCCATATGATCACTGAACTCTGCTGTAATTAAAACCATGTAAAATGCCATTAACATCTCATCCCCACCTCGCTCTTACCATGGAAATGCTGACATTGCATAAAAAAAAAAAACAATAAACAAGCACACACAAAGACACACACACACGCCACTCACTCGATATTAATTTCTCGTTAATCGAGCTGTTATATGAGCAGCCTTAAACACGGCCATGCGTATGTACCGCATATTCGCCCGACTGCGATTCCTCCTGCTTGTGCGATATCGCATAATTAATGGGCTTCAAAACAGTTAGTGGTGATATGAATGAAATTCTCTCCCATGTTATGCGATTAAGCAATTACTGAAGAGAAAGACTAAAGAACTGACCGCTAATTTAGTTTAAACCTCCAATTTGAAAGTACTGGATCGCACACTGAATGCATACACACAACTCTTGTCTAGGAATAATGATAGACGCCAGTCCTCTGTGGATATTTGAGTCGTGCAGCTGCACCGTGTGTCACGACAATGACCGGATTGTTCGAATTGGATCGCTGTTGGATCTTTTATCCGTCCACAGCAGTTCATTTGTCACTCGTCAGACTAATGCGATCGCCCCTGCTGTCAGTCATTACATTCATTACGAGGCTGTTTTTGTGTGCGTCTCTCTCTTTCTAGACCGCCTGGGAAATGCTAAGGCGTGACTGCTTACTAGGAAAAGGAGCATCAGGAGTTATATATAACCATAATTAATGAAGGAGGATCATTTCTGCCAGGAGGAATTTTTGCAAAATCACTTCTTCTGTTTAGTTCTGAGTAAATGAGTTTTGTCTCGGGTAAAAAGTTCCAAGTCATATACGTTTCGATTCAGTGGTCGACTCATTAGAATGAATCACTTTAGCTGTTATTATTAATAGTAGTTGTATATTAAATGCAGGTCAGTTAGATGGGTATGGAAGTTTATAGACCTGCTTCTTCACCCCATTTTCACTCTTCTGTTTTTCCCGCTGTTCTAATCCTGTTCACAGAGGGTGTGTCTCGTCACCTCGGGCCTGCCTTTGCTTGTCTTTTAGTACGCATTGTACGTGTTTCCTTTATTGTAAAACCCCAAAGTTATTAACATTTTCTTATCATCTGTGTAGTAGTTTTTTCCATCCTGTCCAGACTCAAAACAGTGGTAACTCGGGTTTTTTCGCATTCATTCCTGTCCCTGTGCACAGACTTGCATGCTACTGTAGCTCCAAACAGGTCTTACAAGCTTAAACACGAACAGGGGTGTGTACCGTCAGTCTGCCTAAAGGGGAGGTATGATCAGAAAGTCAACATGTGGCTTGACGTATGAAACGCTCTAATGCCACTGACCATGACGGATTTTTACACTTTTATCTAGTTTAATTTTTTTTTTATAAAAATGTGAATAGAACCTAATTACAAGTGAGCAGTGCCAGTTAATGCTCCCTGGCTAACAAACAGCTTTCTGCAAGTCGGCTTGGGCATGAAATTCAACTGAATATGTGCCAGCTATTTGTGGAATGTTCTTTATAACATCCAGCTCTCTCAGCTCCAAGTTGTTTATGTAGGAGAAAGGAGTTAAAGAGAGTAAAAATATGTAGCCTTTGCGTATATCTGCATTGTTTATATCATTAGTGATATACGATTACACGAAAGCTCTGTGCGGTTTAATGCTCACCGATACCTGATATCGCCTCTGTGAAGTGAAATTGAGGGGAACCTTTGGATTTCAAGTCAAGTTTATTTTAATAGTGCTTTTCACAACATTGTCTCAAAGCAGGTTTACAGAATTAACAGAGTAAAGCTACTATAGAGGACCCTGAACCAGACCCCCCCCCCCAAAGAGCAGGTTTAATTTCCTTGAGTCACTGCATAAGAATCAGAAGGCTGAGGGTCCAAACACCTGCACAGCCATGCTGTTGGAGAATGAGCAAGGCCCATAAGCTCCAGAGGTGCCATAACATCGATGACCCTGTGCTCTGCTTTTCTGCGTTTTGCAACGCTGTTATTATTATCGGCTTTCGGCTCGATCCTGAGCCATGCCGACTTAAAGGATGAACAATCTAAAGGAAGATCATGTGCAAGTCTAGTTAGGTCCGCCAGGGTCTTCTCCACCGTTATTGTAATCGTATCATGCCATCAAGTTGCTGGTCTTCCTTTTTTGCCTCATTCCTTCTGTTCTTCCAATCATGATGCCCTTCTCCAGTGATCGCTCTCTTAGTATGATGTGTCCAATGTAGGCAAGTCATGACAACATTCTTCTCCAGCACCACATCTTCAGTCTTGTTTCTTTGTAGTCCAGGTTTCGTACCCGTACCTTACCACAGAAAAGACCAAACTACGTATAAGCCGTTTCTTCTTCAATTGTGAAATGTTCCTCAATTTAAAGACCGTGTCTCCTGACTTTGTTGTTGATTTGCCCATAGCTGTTCTCCATTCGTTTATGTGACAATTAAGGGTTTTTTCTTCTTTTTTAAAAAACAAACAGCAACAGTGTGTCTTGCATTGTGTCAGTAGTCCCTCTCTGTGTAATGTTTACTTAAAGCTCATTCTCAAATATTCACTTTTTACGACCAGAGTGAGCAGAAAAGCAGAATGAGCTGGATGTTTTTTCCAATTACTGTTTACTTAAAGCTGTATAGGGCAATGAACGTTATTTTTTGTTTTTTTCTTCACTGCTTTAATTGTTTTTTTTTGTTGTTAATGTTGTTTCATGATTTAATAATTTGTTCATTCTAATGACATTGTATCTCTTTGATCTCTTTCAGGAGTCAGCCCAAGGTAAGACCCCTAATCAATCATTTGTGTGGATTTGTTTGGTGTTATATTGAGGAGAAGATCTGGAAAAGTTTGATGCACAAATACTGATATGGATTAAAGTCTTAATTAATTTATGCGTTGTACTGTATATGATTAAGCTACACTATATGCACAAATGTTTAACGACACCCCAAACATATTTGTATATGCTTTTTAAACCTCCCAGTTCACATTTAGTCCCCATTTACTGTTCGAATAACCTCCTCCATTCCTCTGGGAAGATGTTCCACTAGATTTCAGTGTGGTTCTGGAGATTTGTGCTCTTTCAGCCTCAAGAGTGTTAGAGTTTAGGTTCTGATGCAGGGGGAGGAGGCCTGGGGTGCATCTTCCAAATTATCCCAAAGGGGTTGAGGTCAGAGTTCTATAGCAGGCCACTCAAGGCCACCTAACCCATGATATAAATGATATCTTCATGGAGCTCACTTTGCTCACATGGACAAAGTCATGCTGGAACAGGTTTGGGTCTCCTAAACAATTCTGTACAATTCTGTGCCTCTAAGTTTGCGGTAACGGAAACACGTTTAATGCTGGGGAAAAAAGCCAGGTGTCCCAGTACTTGCGTGGGTACTGGGTATGTCCATATTGTGCAACAATTAACCTTCATATCCACTTGTCTGTTATTAGCTGAAATGTAATATTTGGTTCATCAGCAAAAAAAAAATTTCCATCACACTACTGTAGCAAACAAGTAACAAAATCGACTGAAACTATTTGAAATAACAATGTGCTGAAGGCCGTATTCATTCCTCCAGCGATATCACGCAGACATACCGATGTTGTTCTGGAAACTAGTGCGACTTTATAATCTGTAAACCCGAACTAAACTTCATGTCCCTCAATATTTTTTATGTTTTACCAAGTTGAGCATCCAGATTAGTTTTTCTGTATTGCAGCATTGTATCATTTCAGCTCTTGAGGCCAGTTTATATACTTGATATACGACTGTGCGCAAAGGATCACATTGTCGCCTGCATATCTTGCAGACATCTTGAGGATTAAACATGACCTCTACAGACTGCATGCCAGAGTCCAAAACATGTCCATCTGGTTTCCAAGTTGAGCATGTAATGTTTATCGATTTCATGCACAACGATGTTAAACACAGTGACGAGTTCAGTTTTCCTAAATCCTATTGAACTGCACTGGGATGAATTGGATGATCTTCAGGCATGAAGTTGTTCAGCGAATAACACCTTTGGCAGGTTGCCAAGAGGCATGGCAAAGTATATTAGTTGAATGTTTGAACTGTCCAGATGCCAAGAGTGTAAAGCTGTTATTCAACATCTGTACATTTATACTGTATATTCGTTTGGTCAATGAACATCTTCATACTTTTAAATTACTTAGTTTGTAACATATAAACAAAAAGAATCGTGTACGTGCCTCTTAAAAATAAAAGACTTTTGATAATTTGTAGCTGTGACAATTGCATTATAATAATTTTTTGTTTTGTTTGTTTTTTTGTTTTTTTTCTCAGGTGTTTGCATATGATTACTGCTTCTGGTCTATGGATGACACACAGACTGACAAGTTTGCAGGTCTGTTGTTTAGACTTCCACCCTAAAAACACACATGCACACACACACACACACACACACACACACACACACACACACAAACACACACACAGAGTGAGGGTTTATGACAAACATTTCACAGAAGTAAGATTAAAAAAAAAAGCTCTTCCCATTAATAGGATGAGGACAGCAAGCAGTTTCTTGTTTTATTGACAAGAACATCGGCTCCTGAAACATAATCGTGACTTTTTTCACTTCATTTGTCCGGGATCTCCGTTTTCCTCCCAAACTCTTGAAAACTTGCTAGCAGGAGTAGGTGCACAGAATCGTTGTGAACAAGAATGTAAATGTGTGCGCATGATGTCCTTCAATGAAATGGCCCTGTATCGGCTTTTCCTTATACAGTGTTCTTGTGCTTTAGAGCCTCTGTGACCCTGACCAGCATGAAGTAATAATGATGAATGGCATTTGAAAGATTTTATAGTGTACACCTGGTTGTTTTGTTGATTTCTAGGTCAGGACGTTGTGTTTCAGTGTTTGGGAGAGAATCTGTTGGATAACGCGTTCCAAGGTTACAACGCCTGCATTCTCGCTTATGGCCAAACAGGTACGTGTATAGATTTATTTTGAATCGTTAAAATATTTCGTCTTAGCAACGATATAAAATATAGTCAGATTTATCTAGTATGTACTATTTCAATTTTGCAATAATTTTTAGCAAACTGACCTTTTTTATTGTCACCTGTTGATTGAAGCACAGTGGATATTTATTTATTTATTTTTTGCATATCCCAACTTGTTAGAAGCTGGGGTCAGAATGCAGGATCAGATTATGGTACAGGACCCCTGGAGAAAGTTAAGGGTCTTGTTTGTGCGCAGTTCATTTCAAATAAAGATTCAAAAATGTATTGTGCTATTGGAAAACATGGTGCTTGTTTAAAGCATTTATTTCTGAAAAGAAGCAAGAATGACCTGCAAAGGAAATATTCAATAGTATAATATATTCACTTGCTAAATCTCGGAGTGTAGTTTCTAAGCATTTTTTGAAATGGTAAAACTCACACAACTAATGGAAGGATTTTGATTTTAGAATCACATTGTGTTCCTGCAGCATTTGGAGTTTAAGTGCAAGTCTGGACGAGGGCATCCGCCGAATGACGTGAATGTAAATATAAATGCTATAGTATATTTTCAGGTTCAGGGAAGTCCTACACCATGATGGGTTCAGACAAACAGCCCGGACTGATCCCTCATCTCTGCAGTGCTCTGTTCGAACGCACCATCCGTGAGCAGAGAGAAGGAGAGAGCTTTACCGTCGAGGTCTCCTTCATGGAGATTTACAACGAGAAAGTCCGAGATCTGCTCGATTACAAAGGGTGAGTGGACACGCCCACAGATCAACCTGATGCATTTAATATTCAGTGGCACACCATTAATCACAGCAAGTCACAGAGTCGCAGCTAAACAGTGGCATTCCCAACAACAGATGAGCTTCACAAATATTCACACGTTTAGCTCGTTTCTGGAAATCAACCATAAACAGAACATCGCTTGAGCTTTAATGCAATTCAATTCATTTTTATTTGTATAGCGCTTTTATTAATGAACATTGTCTCAAAACAGCTTTACACAGATAATGTGGTGATAAAAATGGATAAGATTGTTCTTTATAAGGGTAAGTTTGTCCCTGATGAACGAGCCCCTGGCGACTGTGGAAAAGAAAACTATCTGAGATGGCATAAGGAAGAAACCTTGAGAGATACCAGGCTCAAGAGGGAACCCAAATGTCCATTTATTACAGATAAACCATGTTGAGGTGTGCAGTGATGGTGATCTAATGCAAAGTCCCTGTCTTTCCTCTGTAAAGAACAGAGAATATTAAAGAATATTAGTTTTAAATGCAGCACATGTTCTCCAGATTATCAGTCCACATGGATTAAGGCTGGAAATCATTCTGAAGAATATGGTAGACTGTAATCTTTCATGTACAAAGCTGATGATTATGGGCAGCCATTTGGAATAAAAAGAACGCTCAGTAAAGTATACAATATTGGTATAATAAATGTTTCTTGCATGTTTCACATTGAATGTAAAACTTCTATTATTTATGTTATAAAAAAACCATTGACTTTTATATTAAATGTATATTTAAGTATTTTAAATTAATATAATTTTAATACTTTAAATGTATATAAATGATCTATTAGTTTTTTAACTTGGGCATATATGATAATGGATTTGGGAATCATAATCATGTGTGTGTAGGGTCTTGAAATTTTACTTTTTCTAGGCGGATTATTTTTTTTTTCTGTAGACCTGGCAACCTTTGCTATACACATGTAGTGTGTTGTGCCCTAATGATTTATTAGGTCCACCTGATTTTATTTATTCATATCTTTCTTTCTCTCTCTCTCGATCTAATTATTCATTTTTAATTCTCTGTTTTTGACTAAATAAATTGTTTTTGGCAAGCTAAATTACATACATTACACATTTGTATTTTTAATAAATATTTTCCTTTTTACGCAGGACTTCTCAGGTGTTGCGAGTGAGGGAGCACAAGGTTTTGGGCCCTTACGTTGACGGTCTGTCGCGTCTGGCTGTGACCAGTTACAAGGTAACTCGTAACTATTTCCTGTAGGCTCAGCACTCAATTATGAAGTACGAGTTATTTGAGTTAATCTATTGCTGTCATTTTCAGGACATTGAGTCTCTGATGTCAGAGGGGAACAAGTCACGCACGGTGGCTGCCACCAACATGAATGAGGAGAGCAGCCGCTCACATGCCGTCTTCAACGTCATCCTTACACACACTATGCGAGACCTGCAGTCTGGGGTGAGAGATGCACACTGACACACACACATCATCACATCGTCTCACTGTGGTTTGTGTACTGTAGTTTTTTCCCCTCCTTTTGTCTTTGTGCTCAGACGAGTGGAGAGAAGGTGAGCAAGTTGAGTCTGGTGGATCTCGCCGGCAGTGAGCGAGCGGTTAAAACCGGAGCCTCTGGAGAGCGACTCAAAGAGGGCAGCAACATCAACAAGTCAGTCCTGGATGAATTTATTTGTGTTTGGGGGAATAAATCCGTAAAGTAGGAACTGACAAATGAACTGGTATTAAGGTTTAATAGACAAATCAGCATTAAAATGACTCTATTGTCTTTTTAAACACGTTTATAGTGCTGGAGGTAGAAATCACTCCAAGAAGGAAATGTTTTTAAAATGTGAACAATACTGGTAATATATGAAAATGAAATGAAACAAAATCCTGTATTAAACAAACATAGCATCTACGTAAGAAGAAACATCGAAATAATCAGAAATATATTTAGTTATATAAACGTATAATTAAAATATATTTAGAAATTAAAACCTAAAAAAAAAAGACATATATACAAAGTAAAAATAATACATATACGTCTTAAGTAAAAATATTAAATAAAATGGGATTTTTTTTTTTCCTATTAAATGATTTGACTCCAAAAAGGTTTGCACTGCCTTTTCTAGATAATTTTCTCTATTTATAAAAATAAATAAATAATAATAATCATATTGACAGCAATTAATTAACTAATAAATAAGTCAATGGGTTTTTTGTTTGTTTTTTTAACAGTATGAAATTCTATTGGAATTTGGAAATTTATATTCTTGTAAGGTTCAATTGCTGATGTTTGTCTACAGTATTTTAATTTAACCAGTGTGTGTGTGTGTGTGTGTGTGTGTGTGTGTGTGTGTGTGTGTGTGTGTGTGTGTGTGTGTGTGTGGGTGTGTGTGGGTGTGTGTGGGTGTGTGTGGGTATGTGTGGGTGTGTGTGTGTGTGTGTGTGTGTGTGTGTATAAATAGTTTAATGAGTAGCAGTGGTAAAATCCCAGTTTTCATAAAGCGATTGTACAAAATCAGTAACACATTTGTCCAATGACAGAATAGAAATGTGACTGTGAGTATTTTAAACCCATACAGGTTCGGGACCAATGATGTTTGCATTAGTTGATGGAAAAAAACCTATTCCACCGGATCTATACGCATTGCTCCCTCAGGGATGACACTGAGTGATGATTCATTGTTGTGTGGATGTGAATGTGTCTTTTTCTAGATCTCTCACCACTCTGGGTCTGGTGATCTCAGCCCTGGCTGATCAGGGAACTGGAAAATGCCAGAATAAATTTGTGCCCTACAGAGACTCTGTTCTCACATGGCTACTGAAGGTACACATCACCCTCATTTACACTCCCATTCATCTCTGCTTCAGTGCTTTTACAGAATGAGTGGATAGTTTGGACATGTGCACTCAATGCTATGAAGAAGTTCTGCAGGTAGTCATGTCATGAAATAACTTCTACATTACTTATCAGAACTTGTTCTTAATAGGAGAAAGAAAACATTGTCATTATTTTATCACTTTAACAAATAAGTAGATGATATAAAAAGCAGGATTAGGGGTCGCCACAGCGGATCATCCGTCTCCATGCTAGTCTGTCCTCTACATCTGCCTCTTTCAAACCAACTACCTGTATGTCTTCCCTCACCACATCCATAAACCTCCTCCTTGGCCTTCATCTTTTCCTCCATCCACAGCATTCTCCTACTGATATACCCCATGTCCCTCCTCTGCACATGACCCAAGCATCTCAATCTCGCCTCCCTCACCTCGTCTCCAAACGTCCTACATGCGCTGTCCCTCTTATAAACTCATTTCTAATCCTGTCCATCGTCGTCACTCACAATGAAAACCTGAACATCTTCAGCTCTGCTACCTCCAGCTTCATCTCCTGTCTTTTACTCAATGCCACTGTTTCTAAACCGTACAGCAGGTCATACCACAGTCCTATAAACTTTCCCTTTCACTCTTGCAGATACTCTTTATCACAGTGTTGGAAACGTGAAGTACATATTGAATATTTCGGATTCCAGTTAGATTTACTGCAACCCAAGTGTTTTTTCTTTGTGATGGTCAGCTGTTATGGAACAGGGACTAATTATTTACAAGCAAATGCCTGATTTGGGACAACACCCCCACCACCCCACCCCCTTTTTAGGATAGCCTGGGAGGAAATAGTCGCACAGCCATGATAGCAACGGTGAGTCCGTCTGCCGATAACTACGACGAGACACTTTCGACGTTGCGCTACGCAGATCGGGCCAAGAGCATCGTCAACCACGCTGTGATCAACGAGGACCCCAATGCCAGGATCATCCGTGAGCTTAGGGAGGAAGTGGAGAAACTCCGAGAGCAGCTCACACAAGCTGAAGTAATTCTCATGGTCATTGGTGGATCTGTGAATGCTTATATTCTGTGCATGGATGTTTAGTGTGTTTGTGCTTTATCAGTCAATGAAAGCCCAGGAACTGAAGGAGAGGCTGGAGGAGTCGGAGAAGCTGATCCAGGAGAGAATGATCACGTGGGAGGAGAAGCTTAGGAAGACCGAGGAGATCGCACAGGTAGAACATGGACAGAAACACATGCATTACGACAGTAAGGAGGCAGCAATGTGATCTCTCTCTCTCTCTCTCTCTCTCTCTCTCTCTTTCACAGGAGAGACAAAAGCAGTTGGAGAGTTTAGGAATCTCTCTCCAATGTTCAGGTATCAGGATGGTGGAGGATAAGTCATTTCTGGTGAACCTCAACGCAGATCCCGCTCTCAACGAGCTCCTCGTCTACTATTTAAAAGTGAGCAGCTATTCTGGATACACTCAAAGGGTTTATGAAAATTGTTCAGCATAACATGATGTCAAGGATCATTTGCTTGACATAATATCCAGGATCCTCTTGGGGACAGTGCAAAAGATAAGGCAATAGGAGTTGGAATGTAGAGGAATCACGTGTTTGCAACAAACCAATAGGTGATAGTTAGATAGTGAGTTAGTAAAACATATGCAGGAAAAACTATACAGTGACTTTTGTTACTATGAATGTTAGTATTTTACAATCTCAGAAGTTCTTTGTCAGATATAGTAGTTCAGATCACATGAACTCCTGCTGTGGAAACTGAATAATTTAGACCGGTCTCTGTGGATTAGCTTGAACAGCTGGTATTGGTCTTATAAGCTAAGCTAATAAAGTAGCAAAAAAAAGTGAATATCTGAAGGTGTTTTAAGATGGTACTAGGTTGTGTTTGGTGTCTGATTTCTTTCTTATTTGGGTAAATCTGTGCAGCTTCTTTCAATCAACCAATCCCATGGCCTAATGTATCTGTGTCTTTCTGTCTGTCTGGATATTTGTCTGTGTTTGTGTGTATCCATCAAGGATCACACATTGATAGGCTCAGCCGACTCTCAGGACATCCAGTTGTGTGGCATGGCCATTCAGCCAGAGCATTGTGTGATTGACATCACACCAGTCTCAGGGGTGATAATCACACCAAGGAGGAATGCACGGTACTCGCATGCTTTCATCTATACACTTCATTAAGCTCTTCATGTCATTGCTTCCTTCCGGGATTTAAACTTGTACCCCATATCACAACCATTTGCCGCTTTTGCCGATGTATTATTAATATGGTGTGTGAAGTTTATATGGTGTCCCACGGACGTGTGTGCATTTCCGTAGTACCTGTGTGAACGGCTCCCCAGTCTCAGCACCAGCCCAGCTGCACCACGGTGACCGCATCCTCTGGGGAAACAACCACTTTTTCAGGTTTGAATATATTTTGTACAATGAAATCTACTCATCAAAAATAGTTTAATGAGATTACACTATTGTTCCAGTCACAATATGGAAGCTTTTTCATTCCTCCATTTTAATCCTTTCAGGATCAGCTTGCCAAAGCCTCGTTCGCGTGCTGAGGGTGAAGAAGGAGTGAAGAAAGCTCTAAGCGTGGAGCAACTAGATGTGGATCTGGACCGAATGAGCCACGGGTCGAGCGAAACCAGCCTCAACTATGAATACGCACAAGCCGAGGTCATGTTGAAGGGCCTGGGCAGGGACGGTGGGAGCTAAAGAAGTGACACTAATAATAAAGACTGGGTGTTTTGGGAAATATAATTTGACTCTCCATGTCTTTCTCAGACCCGATGCAGTCTGTTGTTCAGGCACTTGAGCGTAGGCACGAGGAGGAGAAGCGTTCAGCTCTGGAGCGCCAACGGCTTCTGTACGAGGAGGAGATGCAGCGGCTGCGCAGACGCCTGAGTCCCAAACAGAGAGGCAGCGAGGTTGTGATTCCTTCTTCATCTCCAAAAATACAGAGCCATCAATTGCATGGCACAGAGGAAAGGTCAGCCGTCTATATTTATCGCTATCTTTGGTGTGAAAGCAGAAATGTTTGCTGTGACATGTATGATGTCAAACTCAAAAACGAGCACTGAGAAATAGTTATGTTTAAGATATGCCAGAGATAAAGCCAGTTGGCAATATATCATATGCCATGTTTTCATTTTATGTAGCTAAAATGGTTTCTTATAACTTTCTAGGATTCATCCATAACAAATGACGTTATAACTATACATTTTATATAAACTATACTATACCTTATATCTAGCTAGATCACTTCAGTTATCCCTGAGGGAAATTCACAAAAGTAAAGCAGCACACAGGATATATATACTTTGTGAATTTCCCTGGGATAAATAAAGCAGTCCAGCTATTTAGAGCTAATTAGAGCTTTATGACATGCCTGCACCCAGACACGGCCTCGCAGTCTTCATTTAGTTAATTGCTTTTAGCTAATAGATATACACCGATCAAGTATAACATTATGACCACCTGCCTAATATTGTGTTATTATACCATATATCTCAGTCCGACTTATTACACAACTTGGCAGGAAACAGATTAAAAACACTGATCCAAGCCTGGACTTGTGTTATATTATGTTGAAGGCGTTTCTCTTCTCACCTTCTGATGAAACTGCTGAGGTCAATGTCTGTGTTTTAAAATAAAATCCAGTCATGTTACTACTATTAGATGCTACTTCACCAATCTCACTGCATCCCAGATACAGGCTTGAACCAATACAGAGAAGGTGCAATTCTACTCAGATGTGCACCATGTTGATTCTGGAACATCGACGTTTCACAATAATACGTGAACACCGCACGTGTGCACTTATTTATAACTTATTTATAATTCCTTCAGACTGCTAGCTACATAGCCAAGTGCTAGACTTCTATTCTTTATATGATCTAGTCAGAGTAACTCTCTCTATGTTCACCTCACAAATTAAATCTAGTATCCAAAATTTACCAGCACATTTAATATCATCAAATTAACACTAGCAGCTTTATATATTAAAACCAATGATCATAACAGCTTTGTAGCAAGAGAGCTAACATCAGCTACTACTTCACCCTGCAATTAAAACCAACAAAGCAACACAAAACTGCAAACAGCTACCAAGTTACCTAAGAGGTATATTATTGGCAATTACACCAATCAGGCAAAACCGTATGACCTTATGACTAAAACAGTGTTGGTCCCCTTTTTGCTGCCAAAACAGTTCTGACCCATCAAACATTAACAGCATCAACTTCTTTAGCAGTTTAAGCTACTTGAGATCATCTGTTGGATCGGACCACATGGTTTAGCCTTCACTCCCCACCTGCATCAATGAGCCTCGGCCGCCCACGACGCTGTCGCTGGTTCATCATTGTTCCTTCCTTGAGCACTTTTGATAGATTCTGACTACTGCAGACCAGGAACATCCCACAAGAGCTGTAGTTTTGGAGATGCTCTGACCCAGTCATCTAGACATCACAAAATGTTAATTTGCTGCCTTATGATATCCCACCTACTAACAGGTGCCTTGATGAAGAGATAATCAGTGTAATTCACTTCACCACTCATAATGTTATGATGTCAATGTTATTTCTGATTGGTGTATAGCAGTCAAGGCAATTTGACTTAAAACCTGTTCATGCAGGTGCCTTAAATATGTCTAATAAACAAAAAGCACGTGTTATGTCCATGATCTACCCACATAGCAAAAAAGACCCCACTAGGACTGGAATCCACTCTTAACAACAATCTTGTTTTCATTCGTCGTGAAACAAGCACGTATCATTTTCTTAGATTTATTGTACAGTTTTTTCACAACCCTTTGCATGAACTCTATTTGAAAATTGTATATTTACCGCTCATAAATATCTAACTAATGATCAATAGGAAAAGTTCAGCTTTTTGTACTGTACTTCACACATGCAGTGTGTATGTGTGTGTTAGGGAGGCGGTTTTGGCTCGGAGTCTGCAGAAGCTTAGGGATCAGATAGTGAGAGTGAATCTGATGGTGCAGGAAGCCACCTTCATTGCTGAGGAGCTCAACAAGAAAACCGACTACAGTGTTACACTGCAGATCCCTGCAGCCAACCTTAATGCCAACCGCAAGGTCAGGGGATTGTTTGTGTGTGTGTGTGTGTGTGTGTGTGTGTGTGTGTGTGTGTGTGTGTGTGTGTGTGTGTGTGTCCGAGAGAGAATGTGAAGGAATCTTCTGTATGACAAAATTAGTTTGCCCTATTCACAAAAGTCAATAATTGATTGATGTGTGTGTGTGTGTGTGTGTGTGTGTGTGTGTGTGTGTGTGTGTGTGCAGAGGGATGCAGTGTTGAGTGAGCCAGCAGTGGAGGTGAGACGGAAGGGGAAGGGAAAGCAGATCTGGGCCTTGGAAAAGATGGAGAACAGACTAGTGGACATGAGGGAGCTCTACCAGGAGTGGAAGGATTTTGATGAGAATCATGTACGATGACATTTAACTGTTTACCAAACACTTACACACACACACACACACACACAAAACAAATATGCCCAGAAAAATCCTGCAGGACAGAATTGAGCTCTTTACTTAGAGTGTTGAAAGAATAATTTTGTAAAAAATCTAATAAACGACATGCACGTCTAATGTAGCTAATAAAATGTTTTTAAATAAACGTGTAAAAATCTATCATATATCATATCATATATCATATCATATCATATCATATCATATCATATCATATATCAGAAGGTGCCGTCATCTTCAAAAGAATGTTACACATTTTAGAAAATCTAATTCAAATTATTTTTTTTCATGATTTATTCAAATAGTGTTAACTGTTGTTATCTAATCTTTAATGCTTTGTATTTCAAGCCTATTAGTAATGAATTATTGAGGCTGGTGTGAAAAACAGCCCCTGCCATTTTTATTCTTGGTCCTCAGACCATTGCATGAAATCCATTCCTTTATAATCCCAGTCAAGCTCTTTTGCCTTTTGTCCTGGTACTCATTTAAACATTCTTTTCCCCCTGCAGCTCATGCGATCATACTTCAAGCGTGCTGATCCGTTCTTTGACGAACAGGAGAACCACAGTCTGATTGGAGTGGCTAACGTCTTTCTGTCCTGTCTCTTTTACGATGTTAAGCTGCGGTATGCCGTCCCCATCATTAACCAGAAAGGGGAGGTGCGTAACTGCGTTGTAACATAGCGCTGTGTACTTCTTGTTTCAGGGTTGTAATAACTGTAGTTCTGTTTTTGTGCACACATGAGTTATTAAAGAGATCTTTAGAGGAGTAAAATATTGTTTTTGGGCAGTATACAAAGAAATGGACAGCAATGACCTAAAAAAAGTACAAAGGCTGTTTACCATGTTTCATATCATTACCTATTAAAGAACAACACAGTAAAACTGAGTTTTTATAAAACTCATATCTGTATAGTGATATCTCTATCCAAAATACATGCAAATGACTTTCAGTGATGACGATTTAAAATTATATCCATTCTAATCACTTATCAAAACTCTGCATAGTAATCTTACTCACTCACTGCGAGTTATTTTAATATAGCGCCATAAGAAAAGTTTCTTTTTCCAACATATGTATGAAACAGTGCTGTAGAATTTGCACAAAGAAAAAAATAAACATCATACTTGGTGAAGCTGATGAAGCAATAGCCAACTAACCCGAGATTAACAATGTATAGATTTTTATCTCGCAATTTTTGTGTTTTTTTATTTATACAATAAACATAATTGTAAACCGTGTGTGTTTAGGTCTCAGGACGCCTGCACATTGAAGTGGAAAGAGTGAGTGGGACTTTGGAAACGGAGGCAAGACGAGAGGGGACTGCTACACACGAACGCAAACTAATCTGCAGGGTATGTAACTTTTGTTTCACATGAAAATGGCAAAATCCAAAAGGGACAGAATGTATCTCTTACATGAAGCCAAATATTCGGGGACGCAAACTTTGACCATATAGTACATTTCCTCTGTTGACTTATGAGGATTGAGGGGGATCTTTTGGAGGGTATAGTGTGTGAACAGATGTACAACATAACCTCTTATTTACTTTACAGTCATATCACTGTCAAAGTCAAATATATTTATATCCTATGCAAGTTCATTCATTTTCTCTGTTTTATGTATTATATTATTATTCTAGCACTTAGACTGATTTTTCTCTCTGCCGCGTTTCAGATTAAGGTGTCTCAGGCCACGGGACTGCCGCAGAACCTCTCCAACTTTGTTTTTTGTCAGTATGATTTCTGGGGACAAGAGGAGCCGGTGTTCATCGCTCCTGAGGTTGATTTGTCCACACCAACTACTCCGAACAGCAAAGAGCCACACTGCACTGTGGTTTTTGACAGCTGTAAGGTCAGTACTAGCAGAGATGAAGAATGAAGAACGATCCTATTTGATGCCATTGGTTGAATCAAATCGTAATTGACTAATGGTCAAATTGTGTGTGTGTGTGTGTGTGTGTGTGTGTGTGTGCTCTCTAAATACAGTGTGACATCGAAGCACTGAAAAACAATCAAAAATGTATTTACAGAATTAAATTAGAACAGGATGTATATTTACAGAATCTCCCAAAAATGTTAAATATTTAAATCCCTGCCACCAGGATGCTCCTGTGTCGGTCACGGATCATAAAAGTGAAACTTAAATCTGTCACAGGGGGATGGATTTATTCCCGCATGCTAAAAATGTTGTGAAAAGAAAAGAAGCTTTTAATATGTTTATTTCCGACATTAGCGGAATAGGTTGTATATTAACTTTTTGGGAGAAAAACTGTAGTTCTATGTGAAATCAGACATTGAGCACCCCCATATAACCAAAATGGCACGATCCTTGTTTCATAACACCTGTGACAAGATTCAACTGAGAGATACTGTATGTAGTCAAATCGGGCTCCTTTGGGTTCACTCTTAAAACTATAGTTAATAATTAATGTATGAAGTTAATGTAATAAATAAATCCAGTGCATGTGGTGATTGCTAGAAATGTTTCAAAACTTAGTGTGGATTTAAACACTAGTTGAAATGGAATGGGCTGCTGTAGTTTTCAGAAGGAGGCTATACCTGGAAAGGATGCATACTTTACAGTCATATTTTCCAATTTGCAACTGTGGACTCAAAATAGCACAAAAAGTGTTTTTATTATAATCCTAATTTCATATTCGGCACATGTTCTTTTAGGATCTGGAAGTGACTGTGACTGAAGATCTAATGGACTTCTTGGTTGAAGGCGCTGTGGCTGTTGAGGTTTACGGGCACAAAGTAGCAAACCCACGCCGAAACCTGGCACTCTGGGACCTGGGGGTGATTCAGGACAAGACTCGCTCACTCCGGGAAAAGTATTTTATTATTATTATTATTATTATTATTATTATTATTATTATAATAGCAATAAAAAACAGTGCTACTTTTAAGAATACAGACTCGAATAAAAGCAATACAATTTCAGTCATACGTAAAATAAATGAGCTCCAACATGAGCTAAAATATGAGATTAAAAATTCTAAGATAAAAACTAAATAACAATATATTTCGTCTGGGTGAGGAAAAATCAACGTTTGTGTGACTGCACTGGGTCCTGTCTCAGGTGGAGTGAAGTGATGAGGAGGTTGGAGCTCTGGGTGCAGGTGTTAGAGCTGAACGAGGGAGGAGAGTTTGTCCCGGTGGAGGTGACCCCCGCTAAAGAGGTGCGCACCGGAGGGGTGTTTCAGCTCAGACAGGTATGTATGCTTCGTTTGCATGGGGATTTGTGTGTGTCTGTATGTAAATATATGCATATGTACTGTATATCTGTGCATACAGGGTCAGTCACGGCGGATTCGGGTGGAAGTTCGCTCCGTGCCGGATTCCGGCACTATGCCCCTTATGGCCGAGTGCGTGCTCAGCGTGCACGTGGGCAACATAGAGGTGCGGTCATCCTCAAGGGTGAGTTACTGTGGCACATCGATCACATGTTTATCACATATACACAAATGAGCTGTTTGTGTTAAACACACTGCTGCCTCTGTCTCTGCAGGTGGGAGACAGCGAGCTGGACAGCTATCAGGTGAGTGTGGACTGGAGTAGCAATTATATATCAGTACAATGGCTGTGGGAGACGGGTGTGTAGACGGGAAATGTCTGCCACTGTCTGTACATTAAGCAGGATACATTTGAAAGTGTTCATCTAAAAATACCCCTCATTAATGCTTGTTTTTCAATAGTTTCCCAAAAGTTGTTCATTCACACAAAAAAACAGATTCACACTAAAACATCTAAAAACGCTTACATCCAAAACGTAAGACGATTCGACCTGCTCTTTGAACGTCACGGCAAGTACGTGTCCGTTTCTACAGTCCACACTGCATTTTCACATGTATCCACTTTGGAGGGAGTTTTTGTTAAATGAAAACAGTCGCAGTACTGGAAAAATATATGCTTTTCCAAACGAAAACTAAGGTCATTATAGATCGGTGCCAGTCTGGATCTGCACAGCTGTGATTGGTTGTTGAGGCAGCAGTTGTCATTGACATGAAACACATGCAAAACACTAAACACATGGAAAACATAAGAGATTCTGACTTTGACATGTTTAGTTGGAATTTAAAATAATTATTTCAGATGTGTAGGAACACTGTATGATGATGTTTAGCATTTTGAGAAGAGATATCTTCTGCTTTAACTGTCTGATATAAGAAACTTCTCAGGTCAGGGGGTTTCTGAATACTTTGCGCAGCTCCTGTAAATCTGCAGCATGTGTGGTGTGGATGTGTTTACACAGGAGAAGGATTTGGAGCGACTGAAGGCACAGTGGCTCGCTACCCTCACTCAGAGACAAAAAAACCTGGACCAGCAGCTCCAAGATCTTGTCAGTAAGCCAGGTGAGACTGCAAGTATTGTCTCTTTAGTTCAGACAGGAATGAGAAGATGGAAAGCAGGCATTGGGTAACTTAAAAAAAAAAAAAAAGGCAATATTCCTTCACTTTTTAGTGTTTTCTATTTTTTATCTCACACACACCTTTGTAGCTTTGTGTGTGCTCAGCTTTATCTGCACTGCTGCTCATTAAAACGCAGATCACTCCCAAATTACCCCCAGGTGCGAGATCTTTACCACTCACCTTCCCCTCCATTCATTTATTGACACTCGGCCACACACACCTGCTTCTACAGTAGTTGATCAGCTAAGACATGTTTAGTGCTTGGGTCCAAGCTTGCACTTTAGTTTTGGACGTAAGCTTTGAGGGAATCGTGTCTAAAACGTGACATTAGGCAACACCGAAGTGACTGATCTCTATTTCTGTCTTCTATCTCATTTATCCATTTTTACCTCCCTTTGCTTGCTTTTTATTTCGGCTTTCTCACTGTAGATAAATCAGAGGAAGATGTAGAGAGGGAGGCGCAGCTCCTGGAGTGTCGCCTGACTCTGACAGAAGAGAGGAATGCAGTGTTACTGCCTCCTGCTGGCAGTGGTATTCCTGGAGCTCCAGCTCACTGGTAAGGAGATCCTCTGAGCAGACTATGGAGTGCCCCCTTTTTTCCATGCTAAATGCCCAGGACTGTTTGATCAGGTTTTCCTTTTTATTTGCAGGGTTCCAGCACCGGGAATGGAGACGCACATCCCAGTCATCTTCCTAAATCTTACTGGTAAATTCTGCTTGATTTAAACATACTATATGCTCTAGCACCTTCATTCTAAAAGATTTATACTTGCTTATAGAAACGTTTGGGAAGTCGAAATGCACAACCCAGAACTTTTATTTTTTATCGGTTATGCCACACATGAAAACACAGCGCACTTTGAAAGGCAGCGTTTGAGTTCCTGAATACTGAAAACTGTTCACAGTAAATGTCAATTCCCCTTCTGTCCACAGCTGAAAATTTTCATGACGGTCTCTCGACTCCGCTGGCTGCAGGCATGGATGCTCTCCTGAGCCCAGAGGATGAGGACGATTTCTTTGAGCTGCAGATCGTAAAACACCATGATTCAAAGGTGAATAATTATTACATTACGTAGTGCCATGGGAGATCAGTGTATGTATTTGATTTGATTTTAGTATATTGATTTAGTCTTTTTGCAACATAATGCGACTACTGGTATCTATAAGTAATTAATGGAGCAGTTATACTGCTTGTGTATGTTACTATATTTTAAATATGTATTATCCGTTCATTTTGAATAACAAAGTTTATTTGTATTCAATTATGCCCTCATATCTATTATTTTCAGTTTCATATTTTGTCGATCTCGATAGTGTTTGGGTTTTATGTCACGCCTGGATAACACATTTACGTGTGTGATCAGGTGAAAGCCGAGGCATCATGGGACTCCACAATACACGAGTGCGCGGAGCTGAGTCGAGGTGAAGGGCCGGAGCAGTTTGTGTATCTGACCGTACGCGTTGCTGTGCTCCTCAGTCACCCAGCAGAGATGCAGCTAATCCTGCGCAAATGCATCTGTGTCAGTCTCACTGCACGACAGGTCAGACACACACACACACACACACACACACACACACACACACACACACACACACACACACACACACACACTATATAGCAAACTATTGCCAAACATGCCATAATACACACATTAAGGTGTTTACTTTGCTCTAGTGATGTCATAATGCATATGACATACAGGTGCTTTGTATATGTAATTGATATCACATTATACATGACGGTGTATTCCATAATGCATCGTCTTTTATTACAGGATGTGTAAAAAGTCAGGAACCAATGGGAATATGTCAACCAATATCAATTAAAACACAGTTTGGTGGCTGAAATGTATATAGAGCATGTATAGCATGAGCATTTAGAGAATGTGTTCTTAATCTTAACGTTTTACAGTTTTTATTGATGTATTTTTTCGTATTTGTTGGGCGTTATGAAATTCAAGTCTGTCATATTGCATAATGGATTATTAGTAAGCAATGTTACATTATACATCATCTGGTGTATTGTTTCATTATTTTATTTTTTTTAAAGATATGATGAATTTATTGCTAAAATGTGAAAAGAAAATGAAGCTAAATTGGCATACGTTCCCTGCGGCCAGACTGAATGGGTTGTCGTATCTCCATAGACTTACTTATGTGGTTTCTCACACCATCACAACCATTTTGCCTATAAAAATGATGCTGCAGAGCTCCAAATAGTATAAAGTTTGGAGGAAGACAGAATTTGGATAATAATTTTTCTTGTATTATTTAATATGATCTGATCAGCTACATTTGGGGTACATTAAGTATCGTATTTGTCTTCCGTATTAACACGCCACATAATCTGAATGGGCATGTTAATTGATTCAGTAGCTTAGTTATATTAGGTTTTTCATGTAATAATAAACAAAATTATTATTGCCTTAGAATTGTAAAAGAGATGAAATTTTGCTTTCTACCACAGGGATTTGCTAAAAGCTTGCTGAAAAGGATGTCTCAACGTAGTAGCATTCCTGGCAGTGGAGTCACCTTCCAGATTGTCTCGAATGTCCCAGGGGTATTAATTCCACCTTAATGTATTTTTCCTTATAGTCCTCACACCACAGTCCTTGGTACGTCATAATATTTGCTTACAGTAGTGTGGTCCTTCCTGGACAGTTCTTATTATTATCTGATGAATCAATCTATAGATCTGATGAATCTATCTATAGATCTGATGAATCTATCTATAGATCTGATGAATCTATCTATAGATCTGATGAATCTATCTATAGATCTATCTATCTATCTATCTATCTGTATATCAACTTCTCCGCTGTTTTACTACATATTGCTAGTCACGGACAAGTCTTCCATCTACACGATCCAATTATTTAAAATGTCAATACTTTATTGATTGATTCAACTCGGTGTTTGTATTTAGGATGCTCAGGGCTCAGAGGACAGAGAGATGTTGGCCAGACTTGCCACCACTGCAGGGAAAAAAGCAGAGGACAGCGAGGCAGCAATCGAGAAGTACCTGCACACAGTCCTTGCTGTGGAGAACACACTCACACTGGACCGCCTCAGACAGGCATGGACACACACACACTTTTATATCAATATCTATCTAAATATCTCGATCGATCGAGATAGCTATTTATAGCCGACTGGTTTGCTGCTTTGCATTCTAAATAATGTTCTCCACATTAAAAATAATAAACGCATTCAGAGATTCTATGACATAAATGTTAAAAAGCTGATGCCAGACACTATACTTTCCTGAAGTGAGATAATAACCTACCCAGAGTTCATGCAGACATTCAGCAAAGATTTATTTTGTGATTGCAGTTTTTAAATAAAAAAATGTATATACTGTATATATGTTTATGTGAGAGCAGGAGGTGGCGGTGAAAGAGCAGCTTGCCAGCAAAGGGAAGAGTCAGAGACGCTGTCTCAGTTCTCCCAATGTCCAGGGGGTGAGTAAGAACTAAAAACTGAACATTACCTAAGATTTACTTAAAAAAAAAAAAACTGACACTATAATGACTGTAATGTCGTAGTTTCTACTGTCTGGGAGCAGGCAAGATCTTTCATTCAACCACAAGGCTGTTGTGACCCGAGCAAGTGGGGGGCAGGGGGGTTGGTGCGTGTTTAATGTGCGTGTTCGCTTCGCTTGAGTTCAATACGGTATTTTAAGACTTAAATGAGCTTGCCCCTACTGGGAAACTTTGCGGTATTTCAGACAAAACACAATTGTAATGACGCAATAAAAAAGCGCAGCAGCACACGGTTATCTGGATAAAAGCAACATGTCTGCGGTGTGCGGAGAGCGATTTGCAAAACATGCAATGCTGAAATTTCAAGAGGGGGTGTATCTGCAAAGAGTTTCTCCAAATCGGGTTTAATTTATCACATGAAATCCAAACATCCCGATTTCCTTCTAAATATGAGAAGAACGCGGCGCAGAAAAGTAAAGTCAATCCGAGCATGCGCACTCCGTCTGTAGTGGACGTTTTTGAAAAGGCAGGAAAGTTTTCCAGTGATGGTGCCGAGGCAAAAGGCATAACACAAAAAATTATGGATTTCATTGCCTTTTGAATTGAATTTTCATTTCGGTGCATCCCTTAAAATATAATCGTTGGTGTGGCCCTCTGACACAATTCAGGTTTCTCATGTGGCCCCTTGTAAAAATTAATTGCCCACCCCTGCGGTATATTCATTTCACGCACATGCGCATTTGACGAAAATACCGTATTGAACTCAAGCGAAGTGAATACGCATATTAAAAAAAACGCACACAAAGTCTGTGTTTTCTACCATGAAACACGTGAAATCAAAGCATCGATCTGTTCTGACTGACACACATGTGAAAGAATTGCTTTGAGAGGCAACAACGGAATACGAGGCAGATTTGAAGGGGATTGTTCAAGGCAAGGAATGCCAAAAGTCCCACTAAGTAACATGCATAGTAAAAGAAAAACACTATTGTAAATTATTATATTTTTGTTTGTGGACTTGGTTGAACTGAGAGTTTGTGTGTGAGACAGTGCACACAATGTTCATTGTTGAAAATGACTGTCCTGTGGACTGTAGGAGTCAATTTCTGTCATTATGTTGGTGTGTGACATTTACAATAAATCTAGCTGAGCAGAGGTGTGTGTGTGTGTAAGAGGAAGGGATGGGTGATGTTCATGTGTGCCCATGTGTATGATGTGGCTCTTTGCGGTAACACAGTCAGAACTTTTTGCTCTCGGTCTCTGACTGGTTGGCCACCCCTGCATTAGAGAGTGTGGGGAGATGGAATTTAGAAAATGTTCAGAAGTTATTTCGAAAATGTTTTAAAAACCAAAACGGGAAATCTCTCATTCAAATAAAGTCGCACAAATCACAGTGCAGGTCAGACCAAAATCCATGTAGTTCAAGAATCACTGTAGGCTTCTACAGGCGAATTGTGTCAACAGTAGACATAAATCTGAGCACTAAGATTACATAACTTTAAAATAAACATTAGCAAAGCATTGAATGTTCACAGGATCACACTGGGCTTCATCATTACACATAAAAGAAGTTTGAAACAATTAGCACTCAGCTTAGGGATGGTCATTTGGCCAACCTCAGTAACCACCTAGAAGGGCTTTGGTCCACCGAGATTCCAATGGCTGCTTGGACAGAGTTTCCCCAAGAGAACTGCCAAGATGGGAGAACATTCTAGGAGGACAATCTCAGAAATATTCCATTAATCAAGTGAACATGAGGAAAAGGATTTTTCTTTAATATCAGGCAAAAATTTAACAAAGCTGAACTTAAAGCTATGTCTGGCATAAAACAGGCACTGCTCATTAACTGGTAATATCATCCCTAAAGTAAAGCAGAGATGGCAAACGTACACACATCCTTTACTTAAGTAGAAATACAGATAATTATGTTTTTAGGTAAAAGTTCATCTCATAAATACTGACTACTTTAACTTGAGTGAAAAAGTGTGAGCTCTGACATGTACCTAAGTAAAAAGTAGCCATTACTACTACCTGTTTTAGTGTCACGCTGGTATCTGGACCTCACATTATAATATATTAATACAAAGAATTTCAAATTTTGTTATCTAATGAATGTATTCAGGCTGAACATCCACCATATAGAACACATAGAATCAGGAATGTCTCTGTTCTCAGTCATGTGTACATTGCTGACTCCCTCTGTCTCATCCACATTAACCCCAAACTCCTTGTTGCCTTCTGCCTGCTCATTGTTAGCTTCGTAATCTAGTCTTATCTGTGGTGTGTGAGAGCCAGGAAATGCAATACAATACACCATCGGTAGGTTAAAAAAGCCACACAATGACAAGCAAAAAACATCGATCATGTCACCAAATAGATTAAAACTAAAGTTTAAAGGATGTAAGAAGTAGAAAGTACAGATGTGTGTAGAAAGTCTAATAAGTGAAAGTAAAAAATAAATAGAAGAGTAAAGTACTGATACCAAAGAAATCTACTTAAGTACAGTAACGAAGTATTTGTACTTTATTACTTCTTATCTCTGGAGTAAAGCACGGTGGTGGATGCTGCGGGGGTGTTGCTATGCCCTGGTTTCCTTTTGTGTCTGAATGATGAGGAGCTCAGCCAAAGCTCAGAGCTATTACATCTCTTTGAACCCTTGAGAGAGACCTGAAGATGGCAGTTCAAAGACGCTCAAGATTCAGTCTGATGAAGCCCAAGAGGACCTATCAGAGAAAATGGGAAAAACTGCCAAAATCCATGTGTGAAAACTTGTAGAGACTTGAGCCAAAAAGACTTAAACCATACTTTGCTTCCACATGCTTCTAAAAAATTAGTTGGAAAAGAGTCTGAATTCTTGTCTGAGTGAGATTTCAGTTTTGATTTTGAATCAATTTGCACACGTTTCTAAAAACAGACAATTGTGTGTAGATTATTGGCCAAAAAAGAAAATACTACTTTGCTGATATTTTACAGATCTGATCACATCTTATGTGCTTTTGTCTTATGATCAAGAGCAGGCAATAAACTGTTCAGTTTTAGTTCCTTCTTGGGTCTTACTACTTCCCAAGTTGTCAAAAAACAACTGTGTTTTGCTTTTCTCAAAATATCTAGGCTGCTTGGGAGAAACACCAGGATATTACTGTCTCGCATTCATCACTTAAAAACGCACCCCTACATTCCGAACTCCCCTCGAATCCAGAGCCAGGTAATGCACCCCTTCTACATTCTAATTTCGAGGTAGGCTGAGAATCACACAACCTTCTGGACACCAAAAGCCCACAATTCACGTTATTTGCAAATCTTATTGGATTAATTAAGGGTTTTCTGCTTTAATAGGATTAACAAACAATATACTGCACAGCCCTGTGAAACATTGCCATATTTACAACATGACTCCACTCCTGAGACTGTAACCTTTCCAATGACATTTGTCTCACACACTTATTCACCATTTTTTTTTTTCTGTATAATATTATTCAAATGCCTAAGATAGATAGATGTGTTATTATTGCATCTCGTTTTCTTTTGCGTAAAACTGATCTTTCTGTACACTTTTTTCAGGACTTGTAGGCATGGCTGCCTCTTATTTCTCCCCAGTTAAAGCTCTAGTAACTCCAATGCCCAAGATGCTCAAATCCCTGTTCCCTAAAAGAGAGGAGAAGAAAGACATGACCAGCCCTTATCTCTCACAGCCACAGGTATGGAAGTCCTGGTCAAACAAATACCTTGTTTGTAATGATTGATTGATCTTTTATTGTTGCAATCAATTAATCCAATTTTGATAACCTGCAAACCAGTATTTCAATACAATTTCAATACATTTTTATTTGTATAGCCTGTTAAACGATAGACACCGCCAGAAGCAGCTTTAGAGATGAAGCGGTTATAAAGTCTTATAAAAGAATGTACAAGTTTAGTGCTTAGAAGTTTGTTCCTTATAAATATAAGTTTATCCCTAATGAGAGGCTGTAGTGAGGAAAAAAAATCGCTGTTTAAACATTTATTGCGTGTTGAAAAAGCGAGTAAAAGACACTTATCAAAGTTCTTTGTTTTTATTAAAGTGTGGGCTGTTGAGATAACCGAGTACCTAATGTTTGACTCTCTTACAGGAAGTTCCTCTCATTGTAATTCAGTGTGCAACTCCTCAAGAAGACCTCTGTGCTCCTAAACTGGTACGCTAATTCAATCTAGAAACATGTATTGTATCTTTAAAACACCAAATCAAGTGCTATTTGTTTGGGGTTTTTTAGGAGCTTGCGAAATCCACACCAATACCACAACAAAATACAGAGTCCTTAGTACCTGAAGCTAAAGTTCCTGAATGTGCTGAAATTCCTGCAACACCAGTCATTGTTACAGAATACACACCCGATTCCCAGGTAACAAAATATCCAGTAATCACATTGTTTTCTTATATCAGAACATCCTGTCATGTTTTAGTTTTTTTTACAGAATATATTTTTCTTTTAAAGCCTTCCATGTAATTCTCTGAATGTTCTCTTTGCAGATCCCAGTCACAGAAATCCACACACACAACCCACCTGAGCTTGAAGAGGCTTCTTCTCTGGTTCAGTCTGAAACTGAAGACCTGGATCCCAGCCTGGTTAGTGAGGAGTCTAGTGGCTACATCTCCACCAGCATCTATACCTCGACTCTATCAGACACTCCAATCTCAAATATAGACATGAATTTAATGCCCACTCCAGAGTCAGAAGCACAGTATGCTCTTCAATTCAAAATGGAACCAGAGGAAGATGAGAAAGAAGTGCAATCTGAAGCAGGGGAAAAACCTGAACATCTAAGGATTGCAGACGAAAGCCAAGAAAATGCATTGACTCCAGAGAGTAACAAGAAAACTGAAGAAAATCCATGTACAGAAAATTCTGCTGATGCATCTTCCTCTTTTGCTGAGAACGTAGTTGAAATGGAGCCCTCTGTTGAACTAAAGGAACCTGTAGCCCAGCCATACAGTCAGCTTACTTCTCAGAAATCCTCACCCCCAGCTCCTGGTCCTGACGTCCACTCCAAAGAAGCGCAATCCTTATCCCAAACAAGGGCTTCAGACCCACTTAATGTTGCCAAACCCTCCCCAGCACCATCAGTCACACCGGAAAAAGCTCTTCCTACCCAGCTACTCGCATCAAACCCGTTCAAAATCCAGAAGGTCAAAACTTCAGGCCTGAAATCGTTTAAAGGCATCCTTCAGGAGGCAGAGGACGAGTTGGATAAAGAAGGAGTGGATCCTCTGGAGAAGCTGGAGATCCTGTCCGACACAGAGGAAGGCCATGAGGAAGGAGCTCTGCCGGACTGGCTGAAGGAGGATGAATACGTCACTGTGGGTAGCAACAAGAATGGCACAGTGCGTTACATCGGACCAACGGATTTTGCAGATGGGATTTGGGTTGGTGTGGAGCTCGATGTGCCAGCAGGTACTTATTTTTGTGTTACAAAGTTGTGTTTCTCAAACCAAATCTCCATTTCTCAAAGCGCTGCTGATCAGATTAAAGGTTAATGGATATATTTGTTATGGGGCAGAGCTAGAAAGATTTGTGTTTGGGGGTGCATGGGTATTATGGGGTGGTAACACTGAAGCGATCATCCTTGCATGGTTCTTATGGATATAAGGAATGATATACATATTCGGTGTATAGTCTGGGGTGCACGATTTTATATTTTAAATACTGATGCGTGATGGACTTTATCTAAATCTTAAATCTGGATTAAAAAGATAAGATATGGTATGGTGTATATTTATACAAATGCTTTGATTCGCCAAAAAGAGCTGACTCAGTCATTTGTTTGTGATCAGGGTAGTTGCATTGAATGTGAATAGAGAGCAGTTCGTGGTTTTTTTTTTTTTTTCGTTCTACGCTTTAATAGAATGACTAGATTTCTTACCATTATTTACAGTTACATAGTTTTTGTTTGTCAAAACATTGAAGCACCGCTGCTGTAAATCAGTCAAAAAATGGAAACTGATCAAATATATGGATATTTTATACATGAAGATACCAGTTCTGTGGTGGCAATGCTTTTTCTTAGGGTGGCAGATGCCACCTCGGTAGATTCGCCACCCGTTCCTAGTACACATTTATGCTAAATGTAGAGAATGTGCCAAAAATATGGTCCCTGGTGTGTAAATCTCACTTAAAATATGCCTTTTATATTTTCCACATATTCCAATTAGTAAAAAAAAAAAAACAGCTTTATTTTGCGATGAAACTTAAAAATTCTGATAGCTGATGAAATGAAGACCCGACTTCACATTTGTTAACGATTCCTTCTACACTGCAGGCAAGAACGATGGGTCAGTTGGAGGTCGTCACTACTTCCATTGTAACCCAGGGTACGGGGTTTTGGTGAAGCCAGACCGAGTGGCGCGAGCTTCAGGAACGGCTAAACGACGGCGGCAGAAACGGAGCTCGATGAACCTGTCTGGGTCGAACCCCAACTTAGCAGCCTTGACCGCTATGGCGAAAGGAGACACGGCAGGAGCTCGCAGAGGGGAGAACAGGAAGTCCTCGAACATTTGAAACGCTGCGTCCAAGACGACCTGACAATTCAGAAATGAGCATTACGGTCACTGACTAAAGCCTTCACCATCAGTTCATCTTTCTACTAAAACACAAAGACAACAAAAGCACCAATCTGCCCTGGAACACGTAGAATCCCTCAAAAATCACAATCCTGTGCTAAATATACCAACTCCTGTCCCTTTCTGTAGAGAGGACCAATATTTCTGCCAAGGAACAAATTTCTGAAAGGTTTACATCATTTCTATCTTCTAATAGCCTTCATTAGTATTGTTTGAGACGAAACAAAAACCTTTATTTTCCCTTCATGAGCATACAGAGTTCCTTTGCACTTCCAAGAATGTATGGAAGAAAAAAAACAGTAAATCGTGACACTTTCTCCATGGCCAAGAATTCCTTAGCGAACTGAGCCTCTTGCTCTCAACCCAGTGCATACAGCCTTTTAATGCTTGAACAACAAAGACGCTCTTTTCATCCGTTTTTCTTCTCACTTCCTGTTTAGTTCCGACCAATCCTTTGCCCTTGTTCAAATATTCCACTGTTCCAGTGGTACAGATCAAACTTCAGCCGTCTGTCTCGTTCCATACAAACAGGTCTGTGTAGGATATTTTAGAATCAGATGTTTTATTTACAGTAAGTGCCTTAAAATCATCACTTAATTGTAGGGGGAAAAAAACGATGTGATATTTAGTCAGAACGACTGCTTCTGGCAGCAGTGAGTGAGAATTTGAACGGTTAATATGGTGCATGTGTCTAGAAAGAGAAACAGACTGTAGAATTTAGATTTTAAATGTTTTAATGATTATAAATAGGATTGTAAAAGGTGGAAGGGTGTAACTGCTGCTTTATGGAAATTCATCTTGGGGGAGGAGGCGTGCGCTTACATATCGGTGTTTTATCATCATGTTTAAAGTATTATGTTACATAAGAGCACACACTGTTGTGTTAGTGTTACCTGATTAAACCAAATTTCTTTGCTTCATGAAAAGAGCTCTGATGCTTTTCCATTACAGCTGTAGGTCTTCATTAGTAGTCTGTGATGTGGTGTAATTACTGAGGGCAATAACTGTTCAAATCAACTTCACACACATCCAACTTAATCAATTGCTTTGGTTTTTTTGTTTTAAACAGTGCACATTGTCTCAAAGCAGCTCTACAGAAATAAATCGATTACGCAATATAAAATACAGTGGAACCTCGATACTCGTGATCGCGAAAGGTCGGAGTAACATTTCAAAACAGCGTTTGTACTAATAAATAACATACAAATGTTTGGAAAACTATTATTATTGTTTTCATTGAAAGTAGTAAATAAAACGTTTGACAAGTAATTCAGTTTTTGTTGAGTTTACACTACATGTATAATTCCCCTTGAAAAAGGAACCATAGTCAAAACCTTGGCTTTTTTTTTTTTTTACTCGCGAGGGGTCATAGAATGAAACCCCCCGCGAGTATCGAGGTTGCACTGTGTACATTTTTATTTCATAAATTGTCATGATGATCAAACTATAACGATCGGACGTTTGGCGTCACCCAGATGAGGATCGTTCCAGTTTAATCATTGTTGAGGTTCTCAACTGCTCACTAATAGACACTTTGCTGCGGTTGCCACGAAAGCTTTTGCATTGGTTTATAATAAAGCTGGAACGTGATATACTAAAATTAAACATTCAACTCTTTTTTTTTTTTTTAATAAAGCGCTTTGATGGCACTGCTGAGTATTTAGTATTTTCAGTTTCTATGGTAACGAGTTTACCCGAGATTTGTATAAAGGACGTTCTGCTAAAATGGATTTCCGCATGCGCGCCGAGATTCTTCACAGAAAATGCTTTGAAAGTTTCGGAAGGAGTCTCCAATGAGTGTTTGATTCACAAAAACGAAGCAGTTCATAAGATGTTTGTTCTGACTACGCTTTAATAGAGAGAGATTTCTTGCCATTATTTACAGGCTCTTTTTTTTTTTTAAGTCATTACATTTAAGTGCCACCACAGTTTTCTGTGAAGAATCCGAGTTTTGCAGAGTCTCCACCCGCCCGCCCCCCTCCCTCTGACCTTCAACTGACCCGTTTGAGGCAGTTAAACAAGGCCCAGTTAAGGTGGTCCTGAGATTTGAACTTGCGACCTTCCGATCAGACGTCCAGCATCTTAACCACAGAGTTACCAATTCCCCAAGAAACCGCAGAAAGTTGTCCAGACAAAATATTGGGGGTTTTTAACATTTAACAGCAACTCTTTTTTTTGTATTTCTATAAAACGGAGCTTCCAAATGGCACAAGAGATTGAATAGACTTGGCCCAGTATTTCTCTCAAACACACGCATACTAGACCTCAGAGTTTATGTACAGAGAAGAAGAGAGTAATAGTTACTGCTCACCCTTAAAGTGCAGTCAGCGGCATCCTCCCACTCTGCTCATATGTCCAGTGCTGGTGGCGGTGGTCATGTGGTGGTCATGTGATAGACCAAGCTAGTGGCTATGAATTTGTAATGCTTTCTCTCAAACAATTTTACAACATATAGGTCTGGTTTTGCCTGCTTTCCACTGCACACTAGGAGCAATTATTAGAGCAGCCAGAGCTATAGGATAAACAGAATTGCATTAATACCTATTACAAGATTGTCACCTGTTGAATACGGATTGAATGTTGTGTTAAAATCTACAAATGGAACACCTACAGTGCATGTAGAACAGTTAAATCTATAACTCTACAGTTTGCTGGTTGAGGAAGTAAATATCACCAGGGCTCGAAAAAATTAATTTATTATTTTTACTAACCGAAGACAATTCATGTTCAATTCACACCTACAGGGTGTGGGTTTCCCCCCCCCCCAAGTCTGAATTGTTCTTTGCTGTTATAGGAACCTTCCCAATGCTTCCTAAACCCTTGAGTGCACACAAAATAATGAACAGTAGATGAATAAAAAATAATAAATAAATACCCAAGTCAGTAAAACAGCAGAGATTGTGTTCATCAATATACCTTTATTCTCTAGTTGATACAATACTAAAATAAACACAAGTTTTAAAAAAAGTCATCTTAAACAAAGAAACTGTACAAAAAACGCTAATATATACTACAGTTTAATTACAGAACAGTCTACTGTCCAAAAAAGGCACTAAAGTCTTAAATGGGACAGAATGATTGAGATACGACTTCAAAATCAACACATTTATTTTCTTGAACAGTGTATTTTATAGATTTATTATAGTGTATTCTTTACGATCCGTCGTTATTGAAATGGCGATATAAACTATACGGAGAGGAGATGTTCATGGACAGATGAATATGAACCCTGAAGACTGGAATACAAAGCACCCCCTTTTAATGATTTGAATTATCGAGTGTTCGAACTTACAGACTCGGTTTGGTTACATATTGAAATATATAATACTAGTACATGTTACAGCTGAGAACTACGACTTCTGTTACATATGGCTTATAAAGCCCAGTCAATGTGATATTACAGTTTGGCACAGTGTGTGTGTGAGTAAAATTGTAACATCACAAGTACTAAAGCTGTTTTTCCCCCCACACAGAAACACTGAGTGTGTGAGTTACACTGCAGTAAGGAGTATAAAAGGTTTCAGTTACTCAGAGCAGACGTCACAAAGCGTCCAAAACAAGGTCAGTTTCATCAGCAAATCCTGTTGTGCTCTAGCAAATATTGGTGAAGTACCTATTAAAGAGTTGAAACTTTGCAGTGCAGCTAAAAAGAAAAGAAATTAATTTACTTATTAAAAAATAACCCTTCAGCTAGCTAGATAACCACCAGAAAGCTAGCTAGCTCTAATATATATATATATTTTTTTAAACTCAATGCTAAGTTGCTAGCCCTTAAACAGAAATACTTGCTAATGTGAAGAGTATCTTGCTAGCTAGAAACAAATGCCAAGCACCGTTTTTAGAATCTGATGGCATTAAAAACATTAGTATCAACCTAACCAGCGAGCAGAACTGCAGTCTTGCCAATTGAAATAAATGAATATTTGAATAAAAAGTATATTCGCAGAGTCACATGCTCAAGCACATGGTTCAGTAAGGAGGGATCAGTGACGCTAGCTAGGATTTCTGGAGAACTAGTTTCGAATGAAGACTTGATGATGGTCTGCTTCTGGGAGAACTTTTCAGTAACTGAAAACGCTCGTCGAAACAGGCTATACGCTAATAACCAGAAGGTTGCGAGAGCTCATTCTCCCACCCCAGACCAAAGAATCGTCGGCTCAGTCGACAGGACGGGAAAATAAATCCTTTTTCCCCCCTTAGCGTCATCTTCAAGTAACACTGCTACCGCTTTCGGTTAGGGGGTGCTCTGTTTTCGGTTTCAAAATATGCTTGAAAATATCTGACACAGAGAGACTGCTCTTTAAAAAAAAACTAAATTTAAAATAATATATATATATATAAAAAAAAAAAAAGATATACGACAAAAAGAACCCTTGATTAGATAATTCTGCATTTCATAAATATCACTCGTTTTTTTTTTTGTTGTTTTTTTTTTACACTGGGAAACAGTAAGAACAAAATTATAAAATCATATTGAATATAACGTTTATATATTTTATTTTTCAATTATTATTATTATTATTGTTGAGTAAAATAGCTACATATTGGAAAGTGTACCGAGCCTGCGTTGTTTAACAGCAGACTAGGCATGTGCCGATACTTTCGCGCGTGATCGCCTGCTAGCGGTGGACCGATCCGATACCGAGTATCAGTATTGATTTCAACACTGCCCTGAAACACTGGATCGGAACTGGTAAATGTGAATACGGGACAGAAACGACAACGTGAGTGTGTTGTGTTTTTTATGCACACGGACGTCGTGACTATTTGAAGTTGTGCGAAATGAAGTTTGGAGAGTGGCGTGGTCATTGTGAGGAGGTTAGGATCAGGCAACGATTTCAGCTCCTGAAGACGAGATCCATGATCCTCTAAACCCCTCACCCCTTCCACAAGTCTCATAATAAACTTCACTTGGGCTACTACAGTAATGAGATGGTGGAGGGGATGTTAAAGTGGGGATGAGTATAGAAACAGGATGAGAACTCCTGGCCCATGAAACAAAATTGTGGGATTTCCTTCAGCAAGCAGGAAAAACGCATTTGAAGAAGACTACTGTTTTAAAGGAAGAAAAACAAAAACAAACCCATGTCAGCAATGAAACCCAGTTGTTCTATGAAAACATGGAGATTAAGAGTTTGATCCAGCCGTCTTAAGCCGATTATCGGCACATGCCTACAGCAGAAGTCCTGAAGTGGCAGAACAGAAACATATTAGCTTTTCTGTACACTGCGAAACAGTTACGAAAAAAAAAAAGAAAATCATACAGCATCAAGAAATGATGATGCACTGGCCAGACTATGAGGTTTAGGGTTAAGATAAGAGCACTCAGTCTTCTCTCTCTCTCTCTCTCTTTCTCTACTGCGGTCATTGCACGAGAACTTACAAGTGTTTAGGCCATGATTGAGATTTAGCTTATTACTCAGTAATCATATGAACATAGAAAAAGAAAATAAATACTTAAAAAAAACAAAAAAAACAAAACAGAAGTCAAGAAAGGATTTACTCCAATCCACTTTGGGTGAAGCTCGACAATAAAAATTAGAAACACCATCACTGGATCTTCTGGACTGGAGGGTTCTACCCCTGTGGGTGCTAGTTTGAGGAACACCTTTAATTCAGTAGCTAATAAACAAGTCATGTACATGATGCATGGCTACCATTTCCAAAGCCCCTAAAGTTCCCTAACCTGCCAGTTCCACGGATATGCGTAATAGAACAGTAAATTCTGTATCTGTAACAAAAATAACAGTCTAGGGTACTACAAAAAAGTTCGAGGAACGCGCTCTGTAATGGGAAATCTTCTGCTGCGAGGTTATTTGAAGGGGTTCCAGTAACCAACACCTTATAGTCCAGAAAATACAGTCATTTTGTGTTTAGAGGCTTTCAGCTGACCGTTGCTTTATAGTCCAGGGGACTTAAGTTTCCATCCTTTGGCATTTTTGAAAACCGTATCTTATTAGTTTCAACTTTGCTCGGTTAGATTTCAGTTCACCTCCTTCCAGAACAACAAAAAAAATAAAAATAAATTTTAAAATAAAAATGTAATAATTATAGTAATAATAAAAATAAAACTGACTTTCAGAGGGAATAAAAGTGTTCAAGCGCCTAAATACACACAGCTGTCAGTCAATGCAGAAGTCCGGTGTGCAGCACACACTCTTCACACACACACACACGCGCTCACCTGCACACGCTGACGTTAGAAATGTCCGCAAAAAGCTCCTGCACGTCAGCGGGAAAAAGACGACGCCACTTCCAGGAAGCACCGATGAGGGATGAGACGCAAAAAGCACGACACACTCCTGGAGCGGAATGAGGTAAAGGTTGGGGTCGGGTTAAAGAAAGGACGGCCCCACACTGTGGAAGATTCCAGAAAACATGAGGAGGACCTTCGTGTTTTTGTTTTGTTTGTTTTTGTTTTTAACACAGTCCCAGGCTGAGGAATAAAACCTGGACTAGATGGCCATTTTCAGATACAGTGTAATGAGAGGATGCAGAGGAAGAGAGTGACCCACGTCTGAGCATGGAGTCATCACAAGAGTCCACCTCCGCTCTGGAAACAATACAGCACGCATCCATTTCGCCACACACACACGCACGCACACACACACGCAGCTCCTTCCAGAAGGCCCTCCCTCAGTCGTCATCCAGCGCCTCCGTTTTAATATCGCTGGCCACACCCCCTGGGCGAGACAGGGCCAAGATGCTGTGATTGACAGCTGCCATCTCCACAGCAAGGGAGATGGGATCCTGATGGTCTGCATTGTTCGTGCTGTCATCCTGAAACAAAAAACAAGAGACACATGATGCCATTAAGCATATCAAATAGTCTAAAAACATAAATAGCTGTAGTGTGTCGTTTGTTCATTACCTGGGTCGGTGATGTCGGCTCGAGCCTGTAGAAACCGAACGGCCGGGCCAACTGTCTCTTCTCAAAGTAGGGCAAATCACAAGCCTGGGTGTACATGACCAAAAAATAAATCCATTGTACAAGTAATAACAATGCAAAAACACCTCACATCCTAGATATCAGCAATCTATTAATTAATTATCTAATGCAATAATACTGATTGAACACCAGAGGTCCCAATTATATGCGATCCATAAAGCAGGCTGGTCACATGATCGCATTACATTGCGGCGGCTACAGATATCGGGCGTTTTAGCCGACTTTAGAGACCTTTTATTTGTTTTTGGTTTTTTAAAAGAAACATCGCTTGTTATGCTTGTTTCAAGTCGATAATTTTTCCTCAGGTCAGTTTATTTATGCAAATGTTAGGGCAAAAACTGTCAAATCTAAAGGAGAAAGCTTCATTTTGGCACCAGCATGTTTAAAAAACAAACAAACAAACAAACAAACAACATTAAAAAAAATATATAAAAAACACACCAATTGGAGAATTCAACAGCAGTGTAGCTTAGGAGGTCTTTTAAATCTTTGCTGAAGTTTAAAACCAGAGGTAATGTAATAAATCAATGTGCAAGTATCAGTTAAACTCACATCACATGACTTTAAACTTCCGGGCTGATAGTGGGATTATTTATCCCTTCATGCACCAACCAAAACAATTAGCATTTGCATATATTCAGAAGGTCTTTCAGATATGAGAAGGCAATTCCAGACAAATAAAAAATAAAAATAAGACAGACATAATTTGTCTTCAATCTTCACTTGATCCTTTCCAATGTTGTAGTCAAAGTCAAGTCATGTTTATTTCTATAGAGTTTTTCACAAGAGACATTGTCTCAAAGCAGCTTTACAGAATTTAACAGTAAAGGTGAATGGTGTGCATTTATCCCTGATGATCAGCCTTGTTGACTGTGGTAAGGAAAAACTCCCTTAGATGTTATGAGGAAGATCCTTGAGAGGAGACGCAAAAGGGGAACCCATCCTCATTTGGGTGACATCAAAAATCTTTCAACAATACAGGACACTGGAGAGTGAGAACTAACATGAGCACTGGAGTGTAAGATTATGAGTAATGTTCTTTCAACAGTCTTTTACAGTCATTGTGGTTATAAAACTAGGAGCTACTGAGCAACTCATAAAAAAGCTCAACATTTGCGATCATCACAGATAGTAGTAAATGCAAAGTTTATCCTGGGAACACTAGAAAATACACTTCCACAATCCAGTGGCCATGTAGACACACTCACACCAGTGTGATGTAAAAGTCTATAGTGGATCCCTTACCTGCTCAGTGTAGTCGTTGCCATCGATGTCGTCGCTGTTGGAGTGGCCGCCAGGACTCTGCACGTCGATTCCGTGACTCTCCAGGATTGTGGCTTCTTGGAAAAAAGACCCTGCCATGACACATCTGAAGCTACTTAAAAAACCCACTAAGCGACTAGCACACGAGACCAAGCATGCATTCATCCATGATCTGTACACCTGCCCCCTCCTGCGTTTATAAACACACACTCCCTCTTAAACGTCGCAATTATAGAAATCCCATTCCCCCCCCGCCCCCATGTGTCCACTAGGTGCTAATTTTGTACTAATAAACCAGTAAAACGTTTTCTAAAAGTTGAATGGAAAAATGGTTTCAGAGCTTTACTATTTTTTTTTCCTCTTCTTTTTCATTTGTACAACAATGAACTGCACCATCACAGCTTATGCCAAGCTGTTTATGATGGAATAAAATACAAATGATGCAAATGTACAAAATAATACATCTGTGCATCGTTAATCTGTGTACATCACGGGGTCTCCAAAGTACGACCTGTGGACCAAATATGGCCCCCCCCCTCACGTTTTCAAAGAAATTTAAATATAAACTCTCTGTATTTGAGAAAGGTTGGCTCTCAGAATAAACAAACTATCGGCGAAAATCCATACAGATAGTTTTTCCACCTTCTGGTCCGCTGTGGTTACGAGAGTGGCCTCTAGAGGAGAATCACTGAGAACACGTGTTTGTTTCAGAGAGCACTATTATATTTCTTAGTTTCTAATGAATTATTTTTATAATTATATATTTGAATAATATTTAATATTTATTTCACACTTTCACAATTCAGTACAGTTTTATGTATTTATAGTACTATTTGACTTTTTTATTATTCATTATCCAGGTTGATTAATCAGTTTTTAGCAAGTATGATCTAACCTAGCGCTCCGTAAAATCCACTCAATAAACCTTTACTTTCAAACATAAGCCCAATTATTTCTTAGATTCACCCAAACAGCCATAAGCAGATGCATAAGCAAGTAAATGTTTTGATTTTAAAAGCAATGAATATTAAAAAGAGCATTATTACGACCACAATGACATTTTTTCATAGACTATATATCTTTTAAAAAGTAATGCTAATTTTCCTGCATGGTGTGGAACAAAATGATAAACTAATCTAGCATAATAAATACATTTTAGATCGTAATAAAATCTCCACAATAATTCTGGTAGTCACTCTGGCCCATGTAATTTTCTGTTACAGAACCGGCCCCCAATAAAGAATGGAAAAATAATGTAACTCCCACAGAAAAAAAGTTTGGAGACCCCTGGTGTACATGATTGTCTATTTCTCAAGCCTTGACACTGAATACAACCCTTAATTTACAAAAAACACAGATGGGATGTCAGCAAGGTTGTGTTAGCAATAGCACGGGAACGCAGGGCTAAGCTGTTTTGAATAAATCTTGCCAATGTTTAGAGCACTAACAAAACTGTTAAATGCTTCTCGTTTCAGGAATGCCATTTTTGATTTCTCTCTCTTGCAAAGCTGTTACTGATTGTGTAGCATAGTAGACAGTCGTTTATTAAAACCAGAAGGCATAATTTTACTTAGGACAGTAATCAGTACAGTAACAGCAGATGGCAGGGGGGATAAAATGACTCAAATACGCAATAACATTGCATAAACGGAGCTGAAAGACCTCATCGCCGACCCTGTTTGCACCTGGTGGTTTCATGCCTCCTGGATCAGGATTCGGATTTCAACCACATGGATTTCAATGTGTGGTCAAATTCCATCCTCAGAATGCCAGATTGAAATTCCACTGTTGTATCCTAACTAGTCTACAAATGAGCACACAATACTGACGACCCATTTCCTGTGTTGCTCCTTGTTTCCAGGTGCTCTATGCAAAGAGGATTCTTGGAGCGGGGATTCCCCAGGCAGTTAAGCTCATGAACATGCCGCTTGATGGGAGCAATGCTACGCCACCCATCAGGAGAGAAAGAGAGAGAACGCTTTGTTGTAGACGGTGAGGAAATGCCTCCACTGAAGGGTGAATAGTTGCAATCGGCAACAATAAGGTCGCTCTAATCAGATCACATTCGGAGCATTGAACATACTGCTTCAAAACACTGGGACAAATTCATAATCGAGCAAAGGGGTGCGAGTTAATCGATCGCATTTAGTTTGAGCAACTGGATTGGATTCCCCTCAAAATGCATGAAATGACCAAGACTTTAAGACCAAGATTTTACTAGAAAAGAAAGCGTGAAAACACTTTACCAATGTTGGCCCTCCTCTTGATCTCTTTGCGACGGTTAGCAAACCAGTTGTAGACCTTCAAGGACGTCACTCGCTCAAAATCGGACAGCTTTTTCCCTGCAAAGACCAGAACATCTGCCATGGACACGGACATTCCTCCTCAAATCCAGCTGCTTACAATCAATTTCACATGTCCTTTTTATATATAAAATAAGATTACGAATAAAGAATAAAGTCGAAAATATTTTGAGAAATATCGCAGAATTGCAGAAACTGCTGCTTTGCATAAAATGGATGTGAAGGATTTGGTTAAATCTCAGGCTGCACGATTTGGGGAAAATGTGATTATTGTGGTCAATATTGCGATATAATAAAGAGTCCCCTCGATTGGTTATCAAGGAAATTGCACACATTAGTGTTCATGCTAAGTTATGTATTTGTAAAACTAATATACACACACACACACACACACACACACACACACACACACACACACACACACACACACACACACACACACACACACACATATGTGTGTGTGTATATATACACACACTAATTTCTGGACTATTAAGCGCAACCATATATAAGCTGCACCCACTAAATTTGACACATTTTTATTTTAAACTTAAATAAGCCACACCTGTCTATAAGCTGAAACTAATGAACTTTACACAGGCTTTAATAAAAGACAGTGTCTGTTACATGGTGTAACGGGTGAAATATGTTGTGGCTCCTTTAAGAGCAGAGCGGTATTTTGGGAATAGCCTGGCACCGCATTTTTCTGGTGTTACTGCTTGTGTGGAGACCGAGGAATATGTCCTTATTATTTTCTGATGCTCATTTCTAAGTTTCTTTGACTAACTCGTAACGCTGTTGCCAAGAAAAATAAAAAAGCAGGAGTTTTGGAAACCTGTCTGTGCTTATATGATTTCAGTTGCAACTGGAGTTAGCGAGCTCTCCCTTCATCCAGACTCAACGCGTTACAACGGCTTGTATCTAAACAGTAGCCGACCAAGAAAGTCATTGTTCACTGTCTTCCTCATTCCTTTCACATCTATTTCTCTCGGCAGTTTATCTTTTGGCATCGTCGTGCGTTTAAAAAAAAACTTTTTTTTCTCGGATGCCGTGCAGCTCAGAACACAGGTGGGGTGCGTTTTTCGTTTCCTTTCGGAAATTTCATCGGTCTAATGTTATGGGGTTCCAGTTTTTTGGCTTGAAGTTTGTGAAACCGGGAAAAACCCAGGAAAAATTCATAAATAAGCCGCAGGGTTCAAAACATGGGAAAAAAGTAGCGGCTTATAGTCCGAAAAATACGGTGTGTGCGTGTGTGTATATATATATATATATATATATATATATATATATAAAAACACACATATTTATCTATATATGTTTTCAACAATAATTAAAAACAAATTTGCACAAGATATAAAAACTTATCCAAACAAACACGGACTGCCCATTTTAATTATTTACTATTTTTCTGCTGAAGTTTAAGATACAGTAAATGTTTACATACTTGAATTCAGGCAATTTTGCAAACATTAACAATTCCATAAAAAAAAGGTTAACACATTTAATGTTAATGATTTGTATGGTGTAGGAGTGGAGCATTCTGGTGGGAGGGCAGAGCCATGGGGGGTTACTATAGGAAACCCAGGGTTCGAAAAGCAAGAAACGGCCCTGTTTATGTAGGATGTAACAGACATGAGACAGAGAGAGCGAGAGAAAGACAGAGAGAGAGAGATACACACTGGGCAAAGCTCTGGACAATGGCGTCTGCTAAATGCCACAAATGTATGTGTAAATGACTGGATAAATCTCAGCCGAGGTGTGAACACTGTGCTAAATAAAGTTAACATTTGAATAACGCGTGTGTGCTTGTATATTGTTTACCTACCCGGCTTTTGTATGACTGCGTTGCATGCATTAGCGATCTCCTCTCTTTTGGCTTCATCAGGATACTGGTTGTCGTTGAAGTAGCTATGAAGGGGGAAATACAGCTGTTGATTTTGGATATGCATGTGCTTTTAAATGGGAATGAAGACAAAAAAAAATCTAACAATCCACTGCATAAAACCTGTCCAGACCTGCTAATGTTAACAGCAGCTGTCAGTGCTTTATTTGAGAAGAAAATCTTGTACAGTCCTGTTTCTTTTTCCTAACTGGAACACAAAGCATGCAAATGTGTTGTTTTTGCACCTCATCCCACCCCCTCAGTCAATCTGCACTCCTGATTTGCCACATACAGTTTTCCGACTTATTCTCAAGAGTGTGAAAGTCTCACCAGTATCAATGCCTCAAATATTCAGATCTTTACTCAATTGCATGGATTCAATTTACTGTCTAAATTATTTTCAGCAACTGCATCGACACAGACAGACAGAGACAGACACTTTATTCATCCCAATGGGAAATTTACAGCTTCCAGCAGTATCCACAAACATAGGTAATAAGGCATGCAATAAATACTACTAAATACCAAACTGAAAAGGTACATTAAAGAATAGAGTCTGTGCAAAACACAGTGTTTATCGAGTCCTGTGCGACTCAAAGCGTTTTGGAGAGTTCTGTGCAAACCGGAGTGTTAATGTGCATAGTGTACAGTGTGTAGTACAGTTCAGCTGAGGGAGTAGAATTGAAGAGCCGCATGGAATGGGGAAGGAACAACTTCCTCAGTCTGTCAGTGAAGCAGGGAAATGACAGCAAACTTTCACTGAAGCTGCTCCTCTGCCTGGAGATGATGCTGTGCAGTGGATTGCCCATGCTCAGGTGAGCCCACTCCCATCTGAGGAGCAGCAGCTGGAAAAGCTCTGGAGAAGAAATGTGATCCGCACAGCCCCGCTGGCGCTGTCCAAGTGAGAGTGGGATCGTGTGGCATGTAGATAATGGCGTCTTCCACCTCCACATTCTCCTGGTACGCAAACTGAAGAGGGTCGAGGGCATGGCGGACCTGAGGAGTCATGTGGTGTAGCAGCACCCGCTCCATTGTCTTCATTATGCAAGATGTCAGGACGTCTGGCCTGAAGTCATTCAGCTCTCTGGGCCGTGGCTGCTTTTGGAACTGGGATGATCCAGGATGTTTTCCACAGCCGCGGGACCCTCTCCTGTCCCAGGCTCAGGTTATAGATGGGCTGTAGAGGGTCTCCCTCCTTCAGCAGACGTGGAGAAACTCCACCAGGCCAAAGTGCTTTGCTAGGACAAAGCCTAATCAGCTCTCTGCACACCTGGTCTGCCGTGATCGTGGGTGGAAGCTACAGTTAGTTCCAAAGGGGTAGAGAGAGCGGAAGTGGGGTGGGGGTGCAGTGTACAGCTGGTTCGCTCTTCCCACATCTCCTTCAGTGGTGTTACCCCGCTTTAGGCTGCATCCGGTGATTATCTTCATCCCTTCCCACACCTCCTTCATGCTGTTGTTCTGCAACATCTGCTTCAGCTTCCTCTTGTACTGTTCCTCTGCCTCCCTGAGCTGGACTATGGGTTCCCTCTGCACCCTCTTAAGCTTCTGCTGATCACAGTCCTGAAAGGCCCTCTTCTTCTGTTTTAGAAGACCCTTGATGTCGTGATCCAGGGCTTGTTGTTAGCATAGCAGCATACAGTTTTTACCGGAACAACGTCCATACAGAAGTTGATGAAGTCAGTAGTGCAGTCAACAACCTCCTCAATGTTCCCAGTCTGCATTACCGAAACAGTCCCTCAATCTGCTCTCCCTCAGGTAACACTTCCTGAATGAGTGTATGGTGGTGGGTCGTCTCCTCACCCTTCGTTTGTAGTGAGGCTGAAGCAGAATAAGGTATGGTCTACTTGCCCCAGTGCAGGCAGCGTGGTGGTGCTGTATGAGTCCTTTAGACTGGCATACAGCAAATCAAGTCCTATTATTATTATTAGTCCTATGCTTATTGATGCACGTGGGGAGCGAAGGCTGGTCTGTGTGGTCCGGTCTACTGTAACTCAAACTGCTAAAGAAGTTGATGTTAATGCTCGAAGGGTCCGAACTGTTGGCAGCACAAGGTGGACCAACACAATCTTAGGCAGGTGGTCATAATGTTTTGCCTGATCAGTGTGTAACCCGTGAACACCACTTCTGCTCTGATCACCACAGTACATTTCTTAAGCTTGAAATGTACATGTCAGGGTGGATATTAATGGTAGATCACTAAAGCTTGTTTCTATTATATATTTGGGGGTTGAAAGCTCAGCTACTGAGGAAATAAGGTAAGGGTTACTGATCGGAAAGTTAGGGGGTTCAAGCGTGGGTATCACCAAGCTGCCATGCCACTTCTTTAGCAAGGCTCTTAACCCTTTATGCACCATTAGGCGCCATTTCATGGCCATCCCTGTGCTCTAAACCCCAGCTTCCCAACATCTCTTTGATATGAGAATAAAGAATTTCACTGTGCTGTAACGAAGATGTGGCAAGAATAAAGCTTCTGTTTTTCTTTCTCTCTTAGGGTGGGTCATAGAGACGTCCCAAAAACTTACACAAGAAATTGGCAAAAATTTAACTAAACAAAATACACAATACAAACAGTGAAAGTGCAAATATTAGAAGTTCCAGCTATGACCTGTTTCAAACAAGCTGAAATGTTTGCATAGACATTATGCATTCACTCATGTAGACTCGCATCCAATAACACTGCTCATCACGGAGTCCATGTGTGCTTGCAATCTTGCTCTCACGCTCACCTCTCCATCACAGCAAGACACTCTTTCCTCCAGGTGAAGCGGCTGCCTCTGCGTAGGCGGAAGCTGCCTGTGGCTGAACTTATTGGGGGCGGAGTCTGACGCCACTCAATCTCATCCAGAGTCATGGGGGCAGGACGCATGTTCAGAGTGGCACCTGAAAACACACACAGACTTGTGATTATTGTGGTTATTTGAAGTAGGTTAAGAAATAGAGCAAAGTCATAAGTAAATACAATGTGGTGATTATGATGATCAGTTCTGCACAATGGCGCACACGCATTTCCAGCAGTGTGTGTGTAAACTCAAGCTAACAGGAAGTCTACAGCAACTCAAACACACTTTCAGGGTTGCTACACATTTTACATTTAAAAAGTTCCATACTTTTCCAGACTCAAATATGCAGAGTTCTCTAAAGACCGTACTAAACATATGAAATAACGATTTTAAATCCCAACGTAGGTTACAATCTCTGATGTATGTAACAGTCAGAATCTCTGATGGATGCTATTATATTACCAAATAATTGTCGCAAGGTTGCAGCTGCTGTAGCTCATACAAATTCAATAAACAATGCAATATTTATTATTTATGAATAAAATTTTTTAACTGTAAACTTTCAATCCTACAGCAAAAGAAAGATTGTTTATGTGCAGTTAAACAATAAACAACAAAACAGAACTAAAAGGTCAAAACAAACATCTCTTGGCCATGTCCACACTAATAAGTGTTTGATTAAAAACGCATCATTTTCTCTCTGTTTTGGTTTTTCGTCCACACGGCTACAGCGTTTTCAGTCAACGAAAAAATAGACAAAGTTGAAAGAAAGAAAAACAAATACAAAAACAAAAAACCCACCAAAAAAAAAAAAAAAATTTTTGAAAACGATTTAAAACGCATCTAAAATCATTGCAGCAACGTTTAAAAAGCCGGAAAGTAAGTAAACGCCTTTTTTTAGATGAAAACAGTTTTCAGATGTATTCGGATTAATGAGCCTTTGTTTTTAAAAAATTAAATAAAATAAAAATTATATTTCTCATACTCCTATCTATCTATCTATCTATCTATCTATCTATCTATCTATCTATCTATCTATCTATCTATCAAAAGTAGTATAATTTTTTTTTTTTTTTTTTTTTAATTTTTACAAATTCTTAATTTTATATTTTAGAAAAGTGAATGCAAAAACGGTATGGACACATTTTTCAATACTCTACGCTTTTTTTCTATACTAATCCAGACCTGAAAATCGAAATACTTTTTCATGCTTTTCCTAAACGTGTAGAAACCCTGAACTATGGTGAGCAGAAAAGCCTCTCAGAAGTCACAACAGGTTAAGATGATCCTGTTCCCTCTGTTGCGAAAGATTCCTGTGCTTTACTGTGCTGTGCATTCTGAAAAGCCTTTCTGTTCCCCACACTTGCACCTGCTCTCCTCTGACTGCAGAACTGCTACTTGCTTGGGCGCGTTTTGATTTCTGCAGAATTATGTGTATAAGCTTTAACGATGGAGTTCGGTGGAAACGGCAAAATATGGTGAGGTGTTCACTTTGGTACCTCTTAAATAGCTGACATATGTAACTTTGTATGGAATTATCAGAAAACGTCTTGAGTAAATACTAAGTATTATTCAAATGTATTAATCTAACAACAACAACAACAACAATGCACACAACTTGGTTTTTCACATTACTGGATGTAGCTCATGATGACCTCACTGTACTGTAAGTGCACCCGCTCGGTCTTCTCTCATTTATCTGACTTTGTATTGCAATCATGTACTACTCTTCTAAAATACTGGATATAAAATAGCTTTTTGGCACACAAAACCCAAGTAAACAGGAAAGAAGTTTCTGTGGTTAGAGTATCACTGAGTAAGCAGATGGCTAATGCTGAGTAGTATTGTTACCAGATTATCAGCGCTACCAAATATAACCACACCAAAAAAAAATGTCTTTGCATTCAAGACATTAGAGCTAAAAGCGAGAAGCTAATTACACAAATTAATTAAAGAGGGCTATAAAGTTCATATTGCGCGCACACACAAGCACCATCAAACCTGGAGTGGTCTTTTCCAGCTGGTACCAGCGATAAAAGGCTCGTTTCTTTTGCTCACTCAGATCAGATCCCTGCTGCAGGAGCCAGTGGGAGATCCGACTCTGACTGATTCCTGAGAGAAAGAGAAACAGACAGACCAATGGTGCAAACAAAAAAAAAAACTACAAACAATAAAATAGCAAATTAGTAGTAACAATTACTTTTATTTGAATTGAAGAAGTAACATGGTGAAATCAGTGCATGCAAGGCCAAATATCAGGTTAAAAGTGAGGACCTGCTGAGAACCAGAGGGTTAAATTTAAATTCTTGATGAAAGACCTGTAGGTTGAATGTCAGACCCTTATGAAAGTCTCAAAAGAAGAAAAAAAATAAAAAAAAAAAAACCCACTAACCTGTGACCTGGGCCACAACTGCCTGAGAGATGCGCCGGTTAGCCAGAAAAGCCTTGATCTCCTCTTTCACCAAACTGCTGTCCCTCCTAATCACACAGATGTCACACATTGATGAAGCATGAAACATCCAAGCAGCTTTGTGCCCCAGAAAGCAGCTCCCTGATAATGTAATGAAGACACTGGTTTATATAAACTTCTAGCACTGAGGATGTTTCTTCAGTGTCAGGTCACTTGTAGCCAATGTGAGCATTGGGGTAGTGAAATCATAAACTCATTAGAGATGCTTAAATGAATCATCTAGTCCAGTGAAGGTGTGTAAGCTCCAAGTTCAATGCCTAAACTCTGGTATTCGGAAGTTCCAGAAATCTAAACCACTATGTCAAAGATTGTAACGATGTAATAAAAATGCTAAGCTAGGTATTATTAAGGAAACGCATACAAACTACATAAATCTGTGTGTAGATGATGTCTCGTCACAGTGTCTTAGGAAGTATATTGTGTTTACATAAATTTGACTATTAGCAGTGGCGTTTTCTCTTGGCTGCACATAAGAGGGATTTTCCGAGTCAGGCTAACATCTGAGATGGGAAAGGTTGTACATCATCCATGCTGAAAAATTAATGCAATGACATGCATCTGTTCAGGGCAAAGATCCCTTTTTCAATCCGAACTTACAAAAAAGCACACAGAGCGGCTGAAAATAATTGTTTCAAGTGTGTGAAATTGTGTTACCGGGTGCTGTTAATGGTTTAAACACTTGATGTGGCTTTACATCAGGGCTGTAGCTATCGATTATTTTAGTAATTGTGCGTGCTCTTATCCGATTACTCGATTAATCGCCGGAATAGTGGCTAAAAGTACTTTTTTAAATTATTATTAAATAGCAATACTAAATATACAAAAGAAAGTAAGGCAGGTCTCGTAAATTTTTCTAGAAAGCAAAAATTATTTTAATTTTGATGCTGAAATTGCATACAAGTATATCTGTTGACAACTAAACCCATTTAGTGCATTTTATTGCCATATTACATCAAAACACAAAAATAAAATAGTCATATACAGTGGAACCCGGTTATGTCGATGTCCTAGGGGGTTGCCAAAAAGCATCGAGATAACCGATGATAGAGATAAACGAAAATCAATATGGCGGCAGTATATTACGTGCTTAAAATTTCTTTATGTACATGATGTGCGTTAATAAATGAGAATGTGCATGCATGTGTTTTTAAAGGGTTTTTTTTACACAACAGCGTTGCCGCGATTTGTTTGATGAAGGCATGCTATAAAAATGCACATACATGTTTGTTAACTGTCAGGAATCCACCTGCCACGCCCGCTTCGGCAGGTGCTTTCTCGGCCGCTTTCTCTGAAGCTCCCGGCTTCAATCGTGCACATATGGTGCTCGTTTAGCATCATCACCAGCTCCTATTTAAACTTCCACACTCTCACTGTCCGTTATTGTTGGTATATGTTGGTTCACGGCGGTTGTTGTTATCGCTCATGCGTATCCCGGTACGTGCCTTCCCACCGGCACTCTCTCAACGGCTGCGCTTTTCTTCCCAAAGCGCATCGCGTTCCCCCCCCGATCCTGCCGGTGTTCATTCTATGCTTTTACTGCTCATCCCACGTTCCGCACCGCGCTTCTACCAAGTGCGGCTTTCACCTCCCGTTCATCACATAACATTTAACAACAAAAGGCATAACTAACAGCAGAGATTCACCAGTATACAATACAACACCTGTAGCAGCTGTAAGGCTTGATTTTTCCACCACTTTCGCGAGTTCCTCTGCGGCTGCACCGAGATAACTGACGTTAAATGGTAAATTTTTTCCCCCTCGTGCTCGACATAACCGATAAAAAATGCTTAGACAAAGCGAGAATTTGGCGGTTCCACTTCAAAAACGTCGACTTAATAGGGTTGTCGAGGTAACCGAGGTCGAGATAAGTGGGTTCCACTGTATTTAAAAAATTATAAATAAAAATACATTTTATATGACTGAAAAATATAAAAAGGTAAACGCACTGTACTTGGTTTTCTTTATGTTTTAGTTTGAAATTATCCCAAACTTTGGAAACTTTCGGTCGTTTTCTTTGGCCTGATTCTGACTTCATGTCTCGCAATTCCAACTTCATTCAACACAATCCTGACTTCTTTACTCTTAAACATGTCTAGTGCATCCACTGTGATCCATGTAGCCTGAACGGCTGTAGCCTCCTCTGCTTCATCGGTCGTGTTCTCTCCAGTGATAGTAGACTTTGTTTGCCAAATCCCTTTGAATCGCGTGGTAGCAAACCTTTTTTTTTATGTAGTAAAAACGGGCTTTCACATAAATCTACTCCCTGTTCCTCAATTTTTTTTTTACTCTCCAGCATCTTCTGTGTTCACTAGTCCAGATCGCTCCAGCAGGTGGTGCGTCAGTAGTTAAAATCCGTGGGGAAACGCAATGCTCCGTGTGTAGTTAAATAGACTAAATGGAGCATCGAGGTGAATAATTTGAGGAATCGTTTTAGCTCTAGTTCTAATTGATTTAGAATAGAACACCAAGTATCATGCTTTGGGGCAAAACCACGGTTTGGAACACCACAAGCTTTGCTCTAAAGAAGTGAGAACTCCAGGCATGCAACACCTCGCAGTCCACCAATAACCATGGAATTGATCAAATATAAAACGGCAGTTAAGTTGTGCTACACCTATGCAGTAATGTCCATTTAAGATCTGTACGCATGTCAACTTATCATTGCGGAAATAGTGTCGATAAATAAATAAATAAAAACACTTATCTAGCAGTTTATCTTGGACTTTATCTTGACCTGAAACTCATACAATACACATTATGCTGTACTCTTTTGTACCAAACTGTACACAGTCACTGTACCCACTATTAGCATACACATGTAATATGAAGGAAACATTTCTTTTTCAACTGAACTATTTATAAAAAAAAAACTAGCCGTATGTCGATAAGAGTAAAAAATAGAGCTGTGTTAATGCTTTATACAAAGCACGTTATGGGTGTGAGACGGATCTTTTAAACTAATGTTTAAATAATGTTTCTTCCTAAAATGTAGTTAAGAGTTGAGTTCAGCTAGCATAGTAGTCCCTTTTTCTCTTTTTTTCTATAAAGTATTTTCCTTTTTTGGGGAGAAAAAAAAAAAAAAAAAAAAAACACAGTTTGACTGTACAGACAAAATGTTCAGGCAATAAAACCTTTATTATACCATATGTCTCAGTCCAAATTATTACACAACTTGACAAGAAACCCTACACCTGGTTTAACCAGTATTTTGGCGGGAAACAGATTAAAAACACTGATCCAAGCCTGGACTTGTGTTATATTATGTTGAAGGCGTTTCTCTTCTCACCTTCTGATGAAACTGCTGAGGTCAATGTCTGTGTTTTAAAATAAAATCCAGTCATGTTACTACTATTAGATGCTACTTCACCAATCTCACTGCATCCCAGATACAGGCTTGAACCAATACAGAGAAGGTGCAATTCTACTCAGATGTGCACCATGTTGATTCTGGAACATCGACGTTTCACAATAATACGTGAACACCGCACGTGTGCGCTTATTTATAATTCCTTCAGACTGCTAGCTACATAGCCAAGTGCTAGACTTCTATTCTTTATATGATCTAGTCAGAGTAACTCTCTCTATGTTCACCTCACAAATTAAATCTAGTATCCAAAATTTACCAGCACATTTAATATCATCAAATTAACACTAGCAGCTTTATATATTAAAACCAATGATCATAACAGCTTTTTAGCAAGAGAGCTAACATCAGCTACTACTTCACCCTGCAATTAAAACCAACAAAAGTTGCCATCCAGTGTCGCGCGCTACTCATTTGTTGGCGACACAAAATTGCAAACAGCTACCAAGTTACCTAAAAGGTATATTATTGCCAATTACACCAATCAGGCAAAACCTTATGGTCACCTGCCAAATACAGTGTTGGTCCCCTTTTGCTGCCAAAACAGTTCTGACCCATTGAGCATTAATAGAATCAACTTCTTCAGCAGTTTGAGCTACAGGAGATCATCTGCTGGTTCGGACTACACAGTTCAGCCTTCACTCCTAACGTGCATCAATGAGCCTCGGCCGCCCACAACCCTGTCGCTGGTTCACCACTGTTCCTTCCTTGGAGCACTTTTGATAGATACTGACCACTGCAGACCAGGAACATCCAACAGGAGCTGCAGTTTTGGAGACCCAGCTGCCTAGACATCACAATTTAGACATCTAGACAACTCAAATTTTACACTCACCAATTTTTCCTGCTTTTAACACATCAACTTTGAGGACAAAATGTTCACTTGCTGCCTAATAACAAAGAGAATAATAAAGAGATCACTGTTCTTCACTTTACGGCTCATAAAGTTATGCCTGATCGGTGTATAAAGTCTATAGCATCCTGGACTGGGTGTCGATTTACAGAATAAAACTAAATCGTTGATATAATTTGATAGGAATTTTTTTTCTGATCACTGACCTCATCAAGTCCTCGACCTTGTCGTCAACATCCATCTCTTCCTCCGTCCCATCAAACCCATACGGCCTCACCGCCACGGCTGCCGCAGTGTTTCCTGCCTGATAACGGGGTGGAGACAGTTTCCCGTTGGCTGACCCGTTTTGCGTAACAGCGACCAGTGAGACGGGTGGTGAGGTGGCGTAGCTGTTGCTCGGTGACGGGGAGAGGAACTGAGTCTGCGTGGCGGTGGTGGCAGTAGACACGGCCATGTGGGAGGTGGAGCTTTCATTGGTGCCATGTGAGGGGGCGGGGTCAGATCCAGAGGGAGCAGGGCCACAGGAGGAGGAGGCGGAGCCACGGCGCCCAAACTTGTCTCCGTGCTCTCGGTCGAGACGCTCCAGTGTGTCCAGTGCATGAACTATCTCGGGCTTGGTCATGCCGCTCCGCCGTAGCCGCTGCAGCAGATCAATCTGCTCGATGGTGAAGCGCGGCTCGTCTGTATACTGGGACATCCTGGTGAAAAAAGGAGGGAAAACATTTTACATTTCTGTGAGACAAGAAACTGGGTTAAGCGGTAAATATTTAGACAGCAGGGCCGGAGATCATGAAATATGACTTGTCTGTATTTAAGACATTTTTCTCGACAGTCCTGGTCATGTTAACCAGGTTAATTTTTACCCATTTTACATCTGTGAGAAGTTTAGGATTCATGGTTATTCATTACAGCTTTAGGGGTTATCAGTCAAGCAAAACTTGTCAGCATATTTGAGTCCTAAACTTGAAATGTGAAACTTAAATAAAGGCAGCAAGCAGAAAATGTATGCTTAGCAGAAACACTTACCCATAATGCATCTGAGCAGAAGTTTATAGTTCAAGGTTGGAATGTTGAAGCGTATGTGTACTCAGGCATGCAAATTACAGGTAAACATATAGCAAATCTTTCCCTTATATGGTGGGTTATTATAAATGTGTCAAGATAAGATTACAAACAGTGATGGAACCGTCAGTCAGGGGGCATAAGCATGAAATGAGACTTAGAATATGATCTTAATTTGCCATTAAAGCGCACGGAAATGAAGCTACGCCTCAAAATGGCTGACATTCCTCACAGCAGAACGACTCTGCAGCACGTCCTGACAATAAAAAGGAAAATCCTTTTTATACGTGACCTAATTCCTCCCGTCTGGAAACGTTCTGCCTTCATTAATATGGCTCATTGTGACTTATGTCTGCCGTTGCCATGGAAACCCTTCAGCAGTGATATGTGATTTCCTCAGATGGTATGTAATCTGATTTACTTCAACCATTCTGAGGCATTTTACATCATACGGTCCAAACCAATTCCACACAGAGAGGAAATAGATAAGTCACATTTCCAACTGTGTGTGATAAGAACAGGTCAAGCTACATAAAACATACATAACCAAACTTTATATATAAATAAAAGGCTATTATTCAATGCATTCATCACGGCCATTGTTTAAGTATGTTAACGGGTTCGGGTTTGAAATGTCATCAAGCCAAACAGAATCTATATATAATTATATGGTGTTTTTCTAAGATTCGTCTTTGTTTATTTTAACACGTTTACGATTAGTCAACTGCCAAGTGTCTTCCTGTCATTTCAACCATATACATTTGGTCCAGTTCACAGCAAAACTACACATTCCTCCAGCACACATGTGCTACATAAAACAGCCTAAAGTTACATGAGGCAGAACAGAACTAACTAAGACATCACAGGACTATATGAAAAGAACATGTATATACAATATGACCCTTTAATTGTACACAAATCAGTCATAACATTAAAACCACCTGCCCCTTGTGCTGCTAAAACAGATCTGACCTTGTCGAGTATGGACTCAATAAGACCTCTGAAGGTTTGCTGACGTATCTGGCACCAAGACAAAACCTGAAAATTCAAACATGTCTATCCAGCACAAATGCACAATTAATTGACTTGAAATCGTGCAAATTTTAAGGGCAAATCAACGCTAACGGGTTTTACAATATGGCAGGAACGCCACTGCCATGAAGGGATGTACTTGGTCTACAACAAAGTTCAGGTTCAATGCATCTCAAAGTAACATTCACATGAATGCTAGGACCCAAGTTTTTCTTCTCTCGGACCCAAGGTGTATACAGATGCTCATTTTCCTACTTCAAGCTAATAAATTTTGAAATCTCAGGCCATATCCGGACGTTCTCCTTCGAAAACTCATCTTTTTCCTTTCCGTATCAGCCTTTCGTCCACGCGGAGACGCCGTTTTCGGTCAACAAAAAGACGCTTTTTGAAAATGCTGGTTTTAGTGTGTTTAGTGTAGACTTAAAAACGGAATCTTTCAAAAGCAATAAACACATTTTTAGTCAATGTCGCAAATTTTCAAAGCCAGTTGTAATGGAGGCTACATGCGTGCCGAGTTATCATCCACAAAGAGAGTGAGACAGTATAATGTACAGGTATACAGTTAGACAGTCTGCGAGTGGTGATAACTGGACATTCCGATGGACGCTGACATTTCATCATGATAAGAGCTTCAGTAATGTACTGTGGCTTGTTGGTTCCAGAAAGGCTGGTTTGAGTCTTGCAGAAAATGCAGATCTCCAAAGCTTCTCTCTCACACACACACACACACACACACACACACACACACACACACACACACACACATCTAAAGTTTACACTAAACAGTGCAAAAAAAACCCATCCAGCAACCAACAGTTCTGCGGATGGAAAACACCTTCTTAATTAGAGACAGTCAGACTGGTAGTTTTTCCTTGCCACAGTCACCATGGCTGCTCATCAGGGATTAATGCACACCATTCACCTTAACTATTAAAATTCTGTAAAGCTGCTTTGAGACAATATAACTTGACAGGAAACCCACAGTAACTCAAAAACTCTCTTTACAACTGTGACCTTCTGTGAGCATCTTGAAGGCACAACAACTCGGACCTAAAGTCTGAGCAGCTACAACAGCAGAAGCCCACGTTAACTTCTGTCAGCCAAAAATAGAAATCTCAGGCTACAGTGGGTACAAGTTGGACAAACAGGAAAAGCATTGCCTGGTCTAGCTACAATATTGCATTTATGAAAGAAAAAGAAAATGAACACCACTTTCTGACCAATCAGAAGAGAGCATTAAACAGCTCCTTGGTATAATGATATATAAAAAGTCTGCCCAAAATCCATAAACCCAGGCTTAAATAAATCACACATTAACCTGGTATCTCTAAGCCACTACATACAGGCTGAATGGAAAATTCATGCTAAATGGCTAAGCAATTTTTTTTAAACATTCCAGCTACTCAGTTAGTTTATACTCCGAACATGATGAAGCATTCAGACTTGTTCTTGGTGTCAGCCAATTACATTATAATTACTTTTATGTTAATAAATGAACAAGCAGTTTTATAGTCTATGAGATAGAAAGGAGCATCATGCCATATGGCGCTCTCGGATTTGCGTTTGTTCTGTAACCGAGTGCCTCAGGTCCATTTTCCATCATCTTGCCAGCGTGTGTGCACAAGTTAAGACTAGAGGTCAGGCCTATTGTGCTGCAAATTAAAAAATCATTACTGAAAAAAGCTACATGAATCCGTTAAACATGTCTGCTAAGTTGCAAAGACAAGAGCAAGAATGACAAGTGTGTTCAGTTTTTCCACTAAGCTAATTGACCAATCAGACTGTTCCTCACCAACGAGCTCCGGCGCGGAGTCAACATGCAGAATCAACTGAGGCCGTCCGAACCAAAGCCAACGGTACGGCACAAAACTAAAGCCGAACGCTCGAAACACATTTGGAGAGAGAACGATAGTAACACCTGGAGAGAGAACTAGGATAACAGAGAGAGAGAGAGAGAGAGAGAGAGAGAGAGAATGAGAGTAACATTTAGAGAGAAAAAGAAAACGAGAGTAACGTTTGGAGAGATAAAGAGAGAACGAGAGTAACGCCTGAAGAGAGAGAGAGAGAAAACACAAGAGTAACATTTAAAGAGAGAGAACGAGGATAACATTTTGGGGAGAGGGAGAGAGAGAGAGAGAGAGAGAGAGAGAGAGAGAGAACACGATAGTAACATCTGGAGAAAGAGAGAATGAGGATAACATCTGGAGAGAGGGAGAGTATGTTTTTGGAACTCTATTGTTAGTGAGCTGTTAAACAGCTGTAGTTTGGGCTACAGGTAGGCACAGGTACAAAAACCTGGTAACAAGTGCACTGATTCCAGAGTCTCGTGTTCAATATATGCGTTACATTTAAGCAATATTCTTTATTACATCTTATTAATTAAGAATTAGATTTTATGGCATGAAGGGGGAAAAAGAAAATTGGCCAAACATAATGTCAGTCTATATCAGTCGACTGTGGTTCATTTTTGTAATTGTGTTTTACAATTTTTTTTACAAATCAATCACTAGGACATGTAGGGGATTAACCAAGCATGGATCAAGTGCAACTTTGCTTCGGTAGTTTTGCACTGAAATTAAATAAAAAAAAATTATTATATATATTACCGTATTTTTCGGACTATAAGCCCCTACTTTTTTCCCACGTTTTGAACCCCGCGGCTTAAACAACGAAGCGGCTTATTTACGGATTTTGCCTGGGTTTTTCCCGGTTTCACAAACTTCAAGCCAAAAAACAGAGCGACATAACATTAGACCAATGGAATTTTTGAACGGAAACGGGGAGGAAAAAAAAAAAAAAAAAAAAAAACAAACTCACCTGTGTTCTGAGCTGCACGGCATCGGGAGAAAAAAAGGTCCATCGGGTGATTTTTAAACACACGACGATGCCAAAAGAAAAACTCTCGGGAGAAATATTTGTGAAAGGAAGACGGTGAACAATGACTTTCTTGGTAGGCTACTGTTTAGACACAAGCCGTTGTAGCGCGTTGAGTCTGGGTGAAGGGAGAGCGCGCTAACTCCAGTTGCAACAGAAATCATATAAGCACAGACAGGTTTCCAAAACTCGTGCTTTTTTATTTTTCTTGGCAACAGCGTTAAGGGTTAGTCAAAGAAACTTAGAAATGAGCATCAGAAAATAATAACGACATATTCCTCGGTCTTGCACACGCGCAGTAATACCGGAAGAATGCAGTGCCAGGCTATTCCCAAAATACCGCTCTGCTCTTAAAGGAGCCACAACATATTTTACCCGTTACACCGTGTGTAACGTGTCTTTCGTTAAAGCCTGTGTAAAGTTCATTAGTGTAGACGGCTTATGTTCAAAATATAAATCTGTGTCAAATATATGGGTGCGCTTTATAGTCCGGAAATTACGGTATATAAATTTATACCAAAAAAAAAGATGTACTAAATGGACAAAAATATTTGGACATCTGTCTACCACAAACACAAGGCACACAATTGTATAGAATGTCCTTCGATGAATTTGCATAGAATTTTCCCCTACACTTGAACCAAGAGATCCAAACCTGCTCCAACATGACAATTCCCCTGTGCACAAAACCAGGTCCATGAACATATGGTTTACATTGGTTGGAGTGGAAGATCTTGATTGACCTGCTACAGAGCGCCGACCTCAATCCTACTGAACACCTTTTGATGAATTGGAATCTATTAACCGAAATCTGCAGCTTTACCTCAGACTGTCACTGAAGAATCCTTTCCCAAAAACTCCTCACACATAACACTTAGTTATTCCTTTAGCTGCATTTATGTGGAGCACTCCTTTTTCAATCATTTTCCAGCCTGAGAACACCAGTTTAGATTTAACCTAAAGTATGGGATGCATATATATATATATATATATATATATATAACAAAAAAGACAAAATAGAAATAAAACAGATGAGCTGTGACTTCAAAGCACTAAGCCTATAAAAATTTTTTTTTATATAAAATGTGTAGTTTTTCCATTTGGGAATGTTACAAGAATGCAGGACAGATGCCTAAACCTAACTGGTTTCATTTAATACTTATAAAACACTTAAGTAGGAAAAATGTAATAAACGGGCAGATTGTTCCCTTTTCTTAAAATAGGCCACGTCATGAGACAAGGGCATGAGAGACTGACTGCAAGTGATAAAGAGATGCATACAGAGCAGGAGGAGCGAGACTAACTGGCATAAAGCAGCACTTATGACACACCGCTGTCATCTGCAGCAAAAAACCCTAATCGTCCTGCATTTAATCAGTGCACCGATGGCCAGGTTGCTATAAGACAGCATAGAAAGGAATAGCACAGTCACCCCACAGGTTGCGCCACTTTCCTCAGGGTCATAAAGCACAGGGAAAGCTAGGCTGCAGCAGTGACGCTGCAGGTGCTGGTTAGCAGCGGGAGAAGGGACTGCGTAAGACGAGTCTCGTTCACCACTGCAAGGCACTGCACCAAAAAAAGAAGAAGAAGAAGAATGATAATTCCACTTTCTTCAAACATCAACACACACCTACAGGAAGCGAACACGAACGTCGATTATGCGCATTCTAAAAAGATACGCGGTATTCCGATTGAGTTTTTATGAAGCGCGCCGGGTTTGCATACATCCACGCCGCCATCTCTCATTTCCTCTCATTTCAGAGAAGAAAAGAAAGGAAAAAATAAATAAATAAATAAAACACACAGAAGCGCCATTTCTCTGCGTCGCCATTATGATGATAAATGATTTGTGCAGGAACGCTTATGGCATTATGATCCCTGACACAGCCGCAGCCCAGATTTTCATTTACTGCCAAAAAAAAAGGTTGATTTGTGAGAGGAATTTGGGTCACAGTGCAAAATAAAAACAGATGAATGACTTAAAATGAAAAAATAGATAAAAATCTCTGCTACTGCGTCACCGTAGTGGAGTAAAACGCATAAACGTTTTGTGGCCTTGATACGTGTTTTAACAAGTGGAACTACATTTACCTTTAATTAAACATTATAAACCATTTACACACTTAAGACTTTATTTACTATATTAAAATTCCAGAAAAAAAAAAAAAAAAAAAAAAAAGATGCATCCTTGAGAGTTCAGTTGAGGAGTATTGTGTCTCCATTCTTCTTAACAAACAACCTTGAATGCATACTTACTAAAACACGTACAATACCAACAATACTCAACCGCCTTTCACAGCATCCTCACCAGGTTAAACTATACAAAGGAAGCATTTACTGTGTATCTGTTCATGAGATCTTATGTGGACCACGACCTGTAGGTTTTCCCCCAATAAACAACATCCAGTCTGAAGATGTTCCACAGAAGGTTATACGGTTTACCAATTAAAAGACAACGCAATGCGACATCAGTCCAGACGATGAGAAGAAAATGTGAAGGAGGATAAAATATGCAAATGTCGTTTCCTTAACATCAATCTCTAAATGCGTTATATTGCGTGCGAGCATCATGAACGAACTCAGAAGCTCCGGTTTTGTGCATTAGGATGAATCATGGCATTTACAGACTCGTGGTTTTGGTCCCGATTTAACCACATATACATAATTTGACGTTTGGCTGAAGTGCACACAGGTGAAGTGATTTAAACGTAATGAGAGAGTAATTCAAGTTCAGATTATAGTCGATCCATTAGTATCATAAAGTAATGAAATTGTGTAATGATCACCTGCATCAGATATCAGAATAGGGATGTAATGCATATTAAAAAGGTGCAATTGGCTATTTTTTATACCTTATTTAAACAAATAACCTGGAAAATGTGCAGAACTTCTGTAACTTTTGTGTAAAGTCTCTGAGAGAGAAAAAAAATAAGTTTTGAGAGAATTTTTTTTTTTTGCGGATGCCTGTTGATAAAAACATCTGGCAACCAGATAGAACAATATCAAATCTTTGTACACGGACAACAAAAAAACTATAATCCTGATTTCTTTAAGGTGTATTTTCTGAAGCGGTCGTATCAGTCACTCTTCTACACGTGATATATGAATTCGCAGGGGGAACTTTGGGGAGCAGCGATTTGCAAATCTTCGTCGCACTGAACATACATTATTGAGCTGCACCTCATACACGCGTTGAATGGGACTCAAAGGAACGAAGTCCACCTAAGATCTGGAGGACAGGGCTTCATCAATCAAATATCAACCTCACCTATCTGAGCTAATCTTAAAAAGGGAAAAACATGTAATACAGAAATCCTAGTGCAATCATCACTATTGTATTATAAAATGGACCAAACGTGATTAAAATCTAATAATACTCAAAAACACAAGATATCATATAAAATACGCCCAAATGAAAGTGTAGCAAGATGCACATCATAACTACTCCAGTCATATAAATATAAGGCCTCAGGCTTTGTGGGCTTGGCCTGCAATAGCTTGATTGCAGCAAACCGCCCATTATAAGCCAAAAATAACTCCACTCTCAGGATCGTGCTGAAATAAATAAAAGATCAAGCCATCCCTCAATCAGCCTGTACACTCATCCATGCTCATGTGCACCAAACCTGGTGCATTTAAGTGTATTACTTCTGGATTCTTTTGCAACAATACATGGGGCTTAAATAGAAGAGCTACATTGCTTCTGGGCTGAATTTCTAACACCGTCCTGACCTTTTGCAAGGGGAAAAAAAAAATCCCAAGACTGTTCATGTTCAGTGTGCTGAAGGAGGAAGCTTAGCTCAGCACAATGCATGCCGGTTCCACTGGCAAGATCATGCAAAAACAGCACATGGATAACAATAACCATCATTAATACTGATGCATGCAATTTCAGTTATTTAAGGTTTATATATAAAAAGGTAAACGCACTTAGAAGTGTAATTTGCATGCATTTAATAAACAAAGTGACATACAAATGTGTGCATTAACGAGATAACCAGCTTCACCGCTTTTCAGGTAAACTTTTAAGAAATCAGATGTTATCGTGTTTTTTCTCCCCTGCTAGCTGAGAGGCTGGCGCGCGCGCGCACAAATACACTGAAGCGCGCGCACGCGCTCGCGCTCTCTCTCTCACACACACACACACACACACACACAAGTTAAACTAGCTAGCTAAATAAATTCGCATCGATATCCAGAATCTACATTTTGATCCGTGCATGCATTCAGGTCTTTTCTCTAAAGCATTGCAATGCATTGGCGGACTGTGTGTTACAGTCTGGATTCAAGGCCTGGACCATATACACAAATATATCATAAAACAAAGATATAAAGTCGCTGCTAATGGCAGGCTAATTCCTCTTTAGAAATAAAGAATGCAAAGTCCTACCTTCAGGATAGATGTGAATATTGCGACCGTCCCAGGCCAGCAGAGCATTTACTGACTTCCCCGAGTGCTGACGACGAGCAAATCCCGTTTATTTTTCACATCTGAATATCGTGCATGGATTGTGTTTTTCCTGCAGCCCTGCCCCGGCCCTGCTCACTCGGGTTCAATCAGAGAGGCGGACTGTCTCGCCTTTTGTCTGACTGACAACAGCGAGGTTGCCATCAAAACCCGGAAGCTCTTCACCACGAGCGTCATGGGAAATGTGGTTCTACAAGTGGGAACCGTCGAGGCTGGTTTTGTTTCCCACTTTGTTTCACTAAATAGCAATATGAAGGACAGTATGTGGTGCCAAAACATTTTCCTGTGAAGGGCCAAAAATCAAACTTGATCGAAAATGCTTCATTATATACAAACTATATCAGAATCATCTTAAAAGCTTAAAATTGCTAAGTATGATGGGTCAAGGAATTTGACATGGTGTGTGGTGATAAACAAATATAAAATGTTTTTTTTTTTTAAATCTAGGAAAATAAATGAAGTTAAGGACCTAAAGAAAGTTCAAGTTAAAGTGAGGCAGTGCAAAGATCATTTTCCCGAATAAGTAATTATATTGCAGGGTTGCAATATAATAGTCTTTATTGATTGTGTTACATCCTAAATAAACTGTGTGAGTTACATTACTGTAATGGTAGTGTTTATGAAAGCAGGTCAGACATGTTGGGTGGATGCTTGGTATTAGTGATCAGGTTGAATGAGTGATCAGAGATTAGTGATATCTTAGTGGGAATGTTGCAGTGTGGGGTTTTGGTCCCGATGGTCTGCAGCTTCCTGCCAGAGGGAAGTGATTGAAAAAGTAAAAAGAAAAGAGGAGTTACGTAGGGATTGAATAATGGAAAGCTGCTACAGTTCCCCTAATTTATGATTGAGATAGATAGATAGATAGATAGATAGATAGATAGATAGATAGACAGACAGACAGACAGACAGACAGACAGACAGACAGACAGACAGACAGACAGACAACTTACAAAACTGTATATAATGAAAAATTCACAGAATATCCTATGTACACTACCTGTCAAAATTCGCGACACTCCTCCTCCTTCAGCGGTTTGTCTTTATTTTATTTTATTATTAATCATTGCACAAGACAACAGATGCTCTAAAGAACAGTAAGAAGGCAAGAAATCTCACAAATGAACTCTTGATAAGGTTCACCTGTGAACTGAAAACTATTCAAGGTGACTACTTCATGAATTAGATTGGAGAATCCCATGAGTTTGCCAAGCTGGCATCAAAGCAAAGGGTTCTTTAACATGTTTTTTTTTTTACTACACAATTCTATACATATTCTTTCATAGTTTGGATGTCTTTAGTATTAATGTACAATGTAGAAAATAATACAAATAAAGAAAAACCTGTGAAAGAGAAGGTGTCCAAACCTTTGACTGGTACGATATGTCTGTATACCATCTGTTGGCACACAGTGTATATCGTTTTGTACCATTGTACTTACAATGTACATGTATCATATTGTACTACATATAGTATATATATATACTTATTCCTTTACTGTAATTAAATATAAAGGCCCAGATTTCTGCATTTCTATCTATCTATCTATCTATCTATCTATCTATCTATCTATCTATCTATCTATCTATCTATCTAATCCGTGTAACTTATGCAGTTTTATTTTTTTAAAGTATTCTACAGGGGATTTAAATTTGTTCTTATAGTACAGTGGATACATAGAAACCAGGCAGTTTTTATAGTACTATAGAGTACTATCAGTAGCAGATACAATGCTATTTAAGCTCTAAGCAATACAACCATTTCACTGACCCCTAATGAGAGACATGAAGCTGCTCCTTGTTTTTCAAAAGTTTGTCCAAATTGCCCGGTGTCAAATTCACTTATATTCTTTACTTTTCATTTCAATTCACATTTTTTCAGCTTAAAAATCAAGCAAAAAATGTTGTATTAAACGTTAAATTTGAAATGAAGATTTGTATCGATAACATTTTCCCTTGTTTCCATTTTTTGCTCTGCTCATATTTGACAGGGCAGGCCACATCAGGGGTCACCACGGGCCTACTTTATCCTGCGAGCCCTAGTTTGGGCAGTTATTGTGTGCACCAATCATGTACTTAAGTAAAAATACAAATCTTCTACTTTTTCTTCTTCTTCTTCTTCTTTTTTCGGCTGCTCCCATTAGGGGTCACCACAGCGGATCATCCGTCTCCATACCCCCCTGTCCTCTACATCTGCATCTTTCAACCCAACTACCTGCATGTCTTCCCTCACCACATCCATAAACCTCCTCCTTGGTCTTCCTCTTTTCCTCCTACCTGGTGTCTCCATCCTCAGCATTCTCCTACTGATATACCCCATGTCCCTCCTCTGCACATGTCCAAACCATCTCAATCTCGCCTCCCTCACCTTGTCACCAAAACGTCCTACATGCGCTGCCCCTCTAATAAACTAATTTCTAATACTGTCCATCCTCGTCACTTCCAACGAAAACCTTAACATCTTCAGCTCTGCTACCTCCAGCTCCACCTCCTGTCTTTTACTCAATGCCACTGTCTCTAAACCATACAACATCGCGTCCTATAAACTTTCCCTTTCACTCTTGCAGATACTCTTCTATCACACAAGTAAAAATACAAATACCCTGCTTAAATATCACTCCAATTTATTTAAACATAACTCGATAAAACTTTCCGGAAAAAAACTAGTCTAGAAACTAAAAATGTGCCTATGTTCATACACTATGGAGCTGGCAAAATTAATCCATGCATTAAATAAATGTCGGCAAACAGCAGAAACTGTAATCTTAAACTTTTCCCACATGTAAAAGTGTGATTATTTATTCAAATAGATGCTATTTAAAAAAAAAAAAAAAAAAAGTAAGAAAATAATTATATAAATAAATTGAACTCTAAGAAAATACTTTAGAATATAGACAGAAGTTGGTGGACACTTGACCATAACAAAAGTATGTGTGGTTTTGGAACATCCCATTCCACATTTAGTTCTCATTTAATAATAACCTCAACTCTTCTGGGAAGATGTTCCACTAGATTTAGGAGATTGTGGAGATTTGTTTTGATTTCATGACATTTATTCCTAGTTGACTTTACTACTGCAATAAATAAATATGTGTGTGTGTGTGTGTGTGTGTGTGTATATATATATATATATATATACACATTTATTGTCATAGCTATGATGATGAGCATCACAATTTAATAAAATCTCTCTCTCTCTCTCTCTCTCTCACACACACACACACACACACACACACACACACACACACGGTGACTTTCAGGGCTTATTTCCAGGGTTGCTCAAAGTACACAAACTATATACGTGAGTAAAAGTAGAGATGCAGTAGGTAAAATATCACTCCAGTATCCAATGTACTATGATACAGATACAAGAAAAAAACCTACTGTCCACCCCTGGAAATTTCAAAAAAGATTACACTGGCGCCATCTAGTGAGCAGATCCAAACATTTCCTCTGGAAAAGGAGCACAGATATGCGTAATTACAAAATAATTTCAACAAATTGAAATGATTTTGGAACAATAAAATCTGCTCTGTTAAAACATTAATATAACTTTCAACAATAATTCATTTCATTATGTTTGGACAAAGAAGCGTTGCATGCATGATTCCAAAAGCATGATATCCACAGTAAAGAATCGAGGTGGGAGCATCAAAATATAAAGCTGTTTCTCTGCAAATGCTAGTGAAACATGGACTGGACAATGCACCATGACATATTAGAGAAGATAGAATCTCAGCAACCACGAAACTCAAACTAAGCAGAATTAATACAGTATGTGCTCTGAAACATACCTCCGATGTAACTCAAACCCTGGCATGGCCGAGAAAATATCCTGATTCAAATCCCTTTTACAATTTATTTAGGATTGTGAAATAGTGAGTCCATCAGCTTCAGCGGTGTGAAGTATCTGAGAAAAAGTACTTTGTTATTGTACTTTTAGTTGCTTTCTAGTTTTAATAAATATCAAAGATATAAGCAACTTTTACTCTCTAATCAACTACATTTGTAATTCAATATATGTACTTTTTACTCCAATATAATTTAATTTACAATGACCATTACCAATTACATTTTAAATGGCAGCCTTATCTGCCACAGCTTATTTATTCTGCAGAAGAGTTGATCGCCATCACCATTTTATTTAATGCTAATGAATCTTCTACTTTGTGACATGATATTTCATTTGTTCATTGAAGATTGACCCTTTTTGAAAGTTTGCTTTACTATTTTGTCTGTTTTTTTCACTAACATGTTTGATCTTTGTTTTATTCTAGCATGTTAAAGAAGCTGTTGTGTTGCTCTTGGGTAATGCAGTGTCGAGGTGTACAGTTTGATCTGTATTTTAGGAAATAAACTTCACAAATCAACTGTTTTTGACTTTGTTCAATAAGACTCAAATACTCAACTACTGTTCAAATCAGAAGACTTTTGCTCAAGTCATATTCGCATTGGTGACTTTTAACGGACTAATGGAATAGGTTTTGCAGAAAGTTATGTATACTTTTAACTCAAGTAGGATTTTCTGGTTCTCTTTAAACCTCTGATCAGAGGGACCTTCATAACCTTGTGGAACTAAAGATGATTTGTCATGGGGACATTTTTCAACAGGGTTCTTTTCCTTTCTTTTACACATTTTGCTTCTTAATGAACATTTTTGGTTCATATTTAAAAGTATAAAGTCAACAAACAATGTGTGTGTTATCATAAGTGTATATATATATTCACTGAATCTGTATTTGTATACAAAAACAATAGTGTCTGAATACTTTCCTCTGAGTTTCAACATTTTATTTTATTGAATTTTTTATCTCTGCTGACAAAAACACATTCTTCATCACGCTCATGCATTACGCACAATCACACGTTACACACTGCGGTTCCCATCGGCTCTGTGTGAATCGAGTCTCTGTGCCTCTCAGCGTGTCTTCTGAATATGAGCTCTGTTCTGCAAGTTATACTCATCTACATGTACATACCTTCAGCTCAATGTAATTAAGTGACAGTTATAACGATATGCTGGGATTCCAGGAATGTCTGCACCCACACACACACACACACACACACACACACACACACACACACACACACACACGCACACAGTGTTTCAGTCCATCAGCAGTAAATATTGTGGAATGTTATCATGTCTTGTGCATGTCATAAATTTGATTGTTTTGCCTGTAGGAAGGTTGTGTTTGGGTGTGTGACACAATGTACAGCCATTGTTCGTGACTTCCCATGCTGAATGTTTTCTTGTGCAGAGGAAAGTCAACAGTCCTATTAAAGCTACTACAATTACTGTACAAATCCATATAATGGCAGGAACACTCAGTTACGTAAAGAGAAAAGACATCATCATTACTTTAAGAAATTAAGGTCAGTCAAGTTGAAAAAATCTCAGGAACTTTAGATGTATTCCCCAATTGCAGTCAACAAAATGATCCAACGATATGATGAAACAGGCTCTCATGCAGTACCTCAAGAGCTACCTCTGCTGTAAACAATACGTATTAGAATTACCAGCCTCAGGAACCGCAGAATTTACAAAAATGCTTCTTGGAGTTCAAGTGACAGACATATTTCAACACTATTGAGTTAGGCCTTCATGGCCGAATTGTGGCAAAGAAAGCCTTACTTTGGAAGAACAACAAGCAAAACACAAGGACATTAGATCAGTGGAAAACTGTCCTATGGTCTAAACAGTCCAAATTTTAGATTTTTGGTTTTAACCACTGTGTCTTTGTTAGACATAGAGAGGGTGAATATACATGGAAATGCGTAGTTCCCACAGTAAAGCATGGAAAAAGAGGTGTGATGGTGTGGGGGTGCTTTACTGTGACACTGTTGATGATTTAGTCAAAATTGAGGACACACTTAACCAGCATGGCTACCACAGCATTTTGCAGTGATATGCCATCCCATTTGGTTTGCACTTCGTGCGACTATCATTGACTATCATGACTCCCAACACACCTCTAGGATATGTAAGAGCTATTTGTCCAAGAAAGTGATGGAGTGCCACTGTTAAATGACCTGGCCTCCACAATCACCTAATATAAATCCAATTGAGATGATTTGGGATAAGTTGAACTGGAGAGTGAAGAAAAAGCAGCCAACAAGCACTCACCACCTCTGGGAACTTATCAAGATTTTTGGAAAACCGTTAATTCAATATTACTACCTCACAAGGCTGACTGAGAGAATGCCAAGAATGTGCAGAGAGAAAAAAATTATTATATAAGGTGTGATACTGTATATCTCTATGTAAAAAATTGTGTCAGCCAAATTGTTCTTTAATGCTCTGACTCCAGTCTGATTTCCAGTTTCCCAGGCTTTGTGGATGTTATCTATATTTGATGTTGGAAGAATCCTTTCACTGACACTTCACAAAGGAACATAGACATCAGGCTGAAATGTTTTGATATAAATGCAAGCAGATGTTATAGTAGATTTATGCTGGAGAAGTTATAGAGATCTGAATTAAAGCTGCAGTGATGGCCCACAGGTGCACACCAACATTTTATTACATTTTCCTCCTTAAATAAAAACCGAGGTCAGTGTGTCTGAGGTGAACTGATGAACATAGAAGCTGCATATCAGAACATATTCTATTTTATAGTACCATGAAATAGTGTATTGAGATCTACATTATGTACGCTTTATTTTCAACAAAAATGCATTGTTTCAGCAATATTGAAATATTAGCATTTTGAAAATACGTTATTATTAGGAACCATTAAAAGTATGAAACTGGTTTGTTATCAAATTGTATTGTTCTGTGACTTGCTAATTTGAGGTTTTAAGCTTAAATGAACAAATATTTAACATGTGACCTGAGCATGGAAAGATGATTATTTATACCTAATGTAGACTGCAAAATGATATCAGAGTGCTATTAATTCTCTCCTGGCAGCAGTGATGGATTAAGAAATCCTGGGACCCTGGGCAGCAACCCAAGCCGGGCCCACCCTTCTCACACCACTACATATAAACCAAAGCAAGAAACACTTATCACCCCACACTACCCTGCCTCACCATGAAACCCAACACATGCTAAATAAAATGCACATATTACTATGTTACACATTTAATTTGAGTATTTGAGAAGCCTCGATAGCAGCTTCTTTCTTGCAATACTTCATCCTTAATAAGTAAATGCGAGGCATTGTGTTTAAAGAAGGTTCACTATAAACGGTTTGTGAATAGATTTGTATTAAAGTCTTCATTATTACAGCAGCAGTTCATGGATACAAATCTATAGAATCCAGGGGAAACATAATCACTGAAGCAAGGGAGGGTTTTTTTAACCAGATAAAGACATCCAAAGCTTCAGATGGTGAGTCTTCATGTCTACTCTTACACTTACTGTATCATTACAGATCCATTTGAAAAGCACAATGACATCTTTTACAATACAATAATTCAATTTTTCTTTTTATTACTCCAGATCCATGGGCCAAATCCTGAATGATCACCCAAGCCAAAATAGTCATGTTCTACAATTTTAGTGTATTAAATGCTTTCAATTTATGAGTTTGAACTTTGGCTGAGATGGATTTCTGAAAAAGAAAAAAGGGAAAAAAAAAACCCACAGGCAGACAGGCTCAGATTTTAATCACCTGACTCATTACAGCTCAGGACTTTTCCCTGAAATGAGTCTAAAGTTTTATAAAGGGTATGTCTGAAGATGATGTCATCAGGAATGATCAGCCTGGAATGAAGCAAGTACTGTCAGCTGCTATACCATCCATGATGCTTATGCACCGCTGACAATGATCACTGATGCAGTAGTGCTTTAAAGTGTTCATGTCAAAGTGACATACCACCGAGTCAAATGGCACAGAGACAAAAATACATTACTGTCATTGCAGTCACATTTTCAAAAATATGAAAATCTTACAAGCATATATGTGAAATGTTCTTTCTTCTGAGAGAATATAAAAAAAATCCATATCACAATTATTCGTAGAAATCTCAACAGAAACATGTCTGCCATTACAAGGCCATTGCATTTTCATAAATATTGCTACTATACTATTAAATAAGTAAGAATTTAAATAGTGACATTACTCAAACATGAAAGGAAACAGACACAAGTATGTCTCCATACCAGCAGTGAGTTACAAAATTAGTTATTATAATGCTGAATCCCATTGAAATAAACCTTTATAAATATGTATATAGTTTTACGGCAGATGGAAGAGAGAACGTTTCATGTATTCAAATAGACAAAGGAAGAATATTTTCTGCTTTGTAACAGGCAAAATATTCATGACACTGCTGGGCAGATGCATTTTTTTCCCAGTTCCAGCATTTGCTTAATGCACCACAGTCTTCACTGTCGTCATCTTAGGGAATTTTTGGTTAGCTATATAGTGCATTACTGAAAATCTCATGTTGCGGGGTTACATTTTGTCATTCCTCTAAGGCCTTTAAAATCATATCATTTCACAGTTTTTTTTGTTATTCATCTCATTTACTAATATGAAAGTACTATTAATAGTATATACAAAACCCACCTATAGTTTTGGTTGGATTTTTTCATTATGGTACATACTGTCATAGACATACCAAACCATTTGGATTCTAAAGTGCAAACTGTTTAAAAAGATCCATATTGGTAGAGAAAAAGTACCCCCATGCCCCACCATGAATACCCAACACATGTTAAATAAAATGCATATATTACCATGTTACACATTTATTTTGAGCATTTGAGCACCCTCAGTGCTACATAGCAAATTGTCTGTGGGTAGCTGGCTTCTTTATTGCATTACTTCCTCCTTAATAAGTAAATAAGAGTCATTGCTTTCAAAAAAGATTCAGTGTATTGTGAATAGGTTTGTATTAACGTCTTTGTGACTACAGCAGCAGTTCATGGATACAAATCTATATTATCCAGGGGAAATGAACAGGCAAACAGGGCACGGTAAAAAAAACAGAAACTCAAATGTTCAATGAGCTTCATGTATGGTAAAGGAAACAAAAACATTTGCAAATTTATTATCTGTTCTTTTGTGTAATGTGTAGTTGGATTAGACAATGAGCCCTTACTGTAGTCTATCCACTTTTTATTGGCAAAAATATCAAGACACCTGTCCTTCACACCCATAATATGTATTCTTTTCCTAAACTGTTGCCAGAAAGTATATCTTAAAATTAAATGCACAAAATTACGTCTACATTTTTTGTACACTGTAGCATTTTCCTTCACTGGAACTGATAATCTTAAACTTATTCCACTATCACAATGCCTCTGTGCACAAAACAAGCCCCTTGAAACATAGTTTGCAAAGGTTAGTGTAGAGGAATTCACATGGTCTTTACAAAACCCTGACCGCAACCCCACTGAACACCTTTCGGATGAACTGGAACACCAGCTGCACTCCTAAGCATCATTGGATGACCTCACTAATATTCATGTAGTTGAATAATAGCCAAGATTTACTGTAAATCCTTCCCAGAAGAGTGGGGGTTATTATGACAACATGGGGGGAATAAATCTTAAATGTGATGTTCAAAATGGGGGTGTTAGTAAGGGTGTTAAAGGAGTTATTTGTCCACAAACGTTTGGCCGTACAGTGTACTTTTAGCTTCCCCTCTAATGCAATTCATTTTGTTCATGTTCATTACACCAGTGACTGCATTTCACAGGCACATTTCTCAGTCGCTGTCGATGACGTGTTACACGTGTCAGCGTAGTGGGCTGAAAAATCGACATTTCTTTGCAACAAACCATCTGATTATAGATTTTATATTTGAACAGCTGATGGGGGTTTAGTACAACCCATTTATATCAACCGGATGTGCATTACAGGAAGGTGGTGAGGAAAAACATAATAAAAACCTTGTGGAGTGGCAATGGGATATATAGAAAGTCTAATGTTGGTTAATGAGGAACAGGTTTACTGAGGTAGAATGATGATGATTGGGAGTGATGTAAAGATTGGGCTGGAGTGTTGGAGGATACAGGAGCAGCAGTTGATCCAGTGTGACTCATTATTTAGTTAATTTTATGTTCTTTTTAAATAAATATAACCTTGGCAAACATGATATTAAACACAGAATTTATTGGACATAAACGCTATATACAGTATATCTCTTCTTTTCTGACATTACAGAGCTGTGTGGGTTCAGTGTGAGTCTGGATCACTTTTTTCCTCAAAGCATGCCATATACTAAATGCAGTTTGGAGGTAAAATCCTGTGTTGGAAATGGTTTGTGTGATCATTTATAAGATTTTCTGAATTAAAATAAGTTGCTCTCACAAAAGTGAAAATGAGAGAAAACTGCTTAAATTGATAAACTGGCTCCTTACATATCACTTTTGTAGACCAAAGCATGGTATATGAAAACATTTCCATAGCATGTTTCCATAAAGAATGAAAGTCCTAGTATATTGTTGGTGGGGAAAAATATATTTGTTGTTTTTTTTTTTTTTTTGGCCACCTCACATATGTTTACATTTTATCTAAAATGAGCCATATGGAAAAGACATGCAATCTGCACCAATGCTAACAATGCTAATTTGGTCATTATTTTGAATTTTTTACCTTTATGACCTCTTTAATGCCTAATGCATTTAATGCCTCTAGCACCTCATTAACAATCCGTGTACGCAAACACACATTCAGTGACCTCATTGAGGGTAACCTGAGGTGTGTTGGTGTGAATGTTTGAAGTCCTGCCAGATAAGTCACACTTCAGTGAGGGTGTTGTAAAAGTTGCTTGCTGCATCTTTATAGGCCGTGTAAAGCTCTGTATGATGATGGACGTTATCATGGCATGGGATCTCTTAGTGGGAAAAAATGTGGTGTGAGATCATCTTCATTTTTTTGTAGTAATGGATTTTACAGATTAAACACTGGTATAAAATTATAAACTGGGGCAAATAGAGTGATGAATATACAGTGACCTATTTGGTTCACATGGGATTTGGTGAGGTTACAGATCCTGCGGGATTGATTCTTTTTTGGGTAAAAAAAAGATAATTATACATAAAAGACATAATCCCTGGTGTTACGTGTCATGAATGACCTATGGGGCTGTTTTTACCAAAAAGACCTTATTGAGAACCATGTGAGTATTAATTCAGATTGGTAATAACGCTCTTAACAATGGACATTGCCACACAGCAGCTTTACAGAAATCCGATTTAAGGAATGAGACAGGGTTGAACGTGGCAAGAAAAACATTCTGGTGAATGCTTTGATAGAATATTAATAATTAAAATTTGGCTAAATTAAAACACTGGCTTTGTTTTTTGTTCTGTTTTGAAATGGTTAAGGTGATCAAGGATATCATATTATAGTCACTTAATTTTTGTTAAAAAATAGTGAGAAACATGAATATGACCTGTCAAATATTAGTGATATTGTATTCATTTCTTTTTTAACTATAATAATACATTTTGTTTTCCCATTTAAAAGCTTTGACCTGGTCTGACCTGGATGCTTCTTTTGTGGTCCAAATGTCCTTAGTATAAAATAAAAAAATCATGGCTTTCATCTCTTAATTGAGTTTGATTCTATATATTTAACATAACCCCAACACACAGTTTTGATCATTTAACATAAAGGAGGCTATACTATAGCACAAGATGATCTATGTTTGTCTTAAACATGTTAAATAAAGCCTGACACTGTACATTTAACGTGAACACAGCCCTGGTTTTGGGATAAACTTGTGCCAGTGTTTACCAGGTCCATTTCAGGGGGTATAATATGGCATAGCTGGAATGATCTCTGTATTTATGGGGGAGTCTGAGAGCTCAGCTGTCAGCTGGGCCTGGAAAGCTCGGCCACAATCTGCTCAGCTGCTAACAGCAATGAGTGAATGAGAACACAGGTTAAATATAGACACAGTTCTGGTCCATACACTTCGTCCACCACTTTAATTTCACTCTGTGGAACAAAAAGGAGGAGTGGGAATCTACCTACAGTCTGCTTGGCTCTCTCTGACTTTGCTTACTTGGAGCTCTGAGCTTAAATTTTTAAGTTCTGGTGGTGATAGAGAATATCTGACCACCTCCTTTCTCTGATTGGCCACTCTCTCTCTCTCTCTCTCTCTCTCTCTCTCTCTCTCTCTCTCTCTCTCTCTCTCTCTCTCTCTCTCTCTCTCGACACACTCCCCTTTCTCTCTCGTCTCCTTCTAAGCATGTCAGAGTGTCTCTGCTGGCTCTCAGAGTTCGAGAGAGGACAAAACACAGACAGGGAGTTAGAGGGAGGAAAGAGGGACGGAAAGAGATCTCTTTCACATGGTGTGTCATTCTGGGCTGTTCAACTGAAGCAGAAGTCAGAAAAAGGACTGACATTTATTTTTGAGGATTTCTTTTAGATTTCTGTAAGCACTCATCCTTAAGGACCATTGTTGAAAGGTAGGGCACTGCTCTCATTTCTCTGGTGTTGGTTTGTGTCTGATATTCAACCCAAGTATAAGGAAGTGTCATGTGTCATGTGAAGTGTCATAAAACTGAGCAAAAACCTTGTGGGGAAAATGATTACTGAACATTTTCACTTTTGCAACAGTGCCTTTCCCACATCCAGTGGGAATACACGTCTTTGACATGTCTGCACAGATTCAGCCTTTTAATCTTTCTTCTTTCCCTTGTTCATTATTGATTTATGTCTATGGGAATGATAATCACCAAAACTGTAACATGTGTGCATTGACTCATTGCTGTACAACTCATGCGAGTTATGCGCAGAGTCCAACATTTGAGGAAAAGCAATCATTCAAAACTTTCTGGCTGCAATTCGAAGTTTCAGCAGTCTCTGCTCAGGAAGTGCTTGCATACGTTGCCTTAATGGATTACATCTCGGAGAGCTCAGCATCACACCCAGGAGAGTAAAGTGAGAGGTATGCTGTCAGCCTTGACAAGGAAATGATACAGTGACAATGTTATAAGTCAGACTCAAACACTGCCCACAGCCCTACAATCTCCTTGGAGATGTTTAAACAATTCAATTTGTAACACATAGGAGCCGAACACAATAATGTCCCAAAATAGAGACAAATAAAAATTTATTTTATGTAATGTTTTATTTTTATTCAATATGTAACCCGTTAACCACATCAAGTCATTTGGTAACATGCTGTATAATGTTCAGTAAAAATAAACAAAACCAAGCTTTAGTATTTATCAAAACGCGACTGTTATGGGGGCAGCCATCTTGGACAATCACATTTTCCAAGGTGCACTTGCAATGGAAAGCTTGAGGTTGTAGTGGTGGTATTATATATATATATATATATATATATATATATATATATATATATATATATATATATATTCACATTTAAGACATTTGGCAGAGTCCCTTATACATAGCAACTTACAATAATCTCATTTATATAACTGAGTAGTTGAGATGTTAGGTCATGCAGTGGCAGTTTTTTGGGGGGGCAAGGATTTGAACTCATGACCTTCTGAGCAGAAGTCCACCATTTTAACCAGTGAGCTAACAGCCCCACTAACAATTATGAATGAATATAGACATTCTTTGCTATGTTAACACTTATTGCATCTTTACAACCATGCTTTATTTATTTTGAGTGAGATTTAAGTGTTTTTTTTTACAGAAAAGCTTTTAAGGGAGATAGATGTACCTACATTAGCCACGTTCCGTGCAACATTTAAGCAGCATATTCTTTATGCTGACTGACTAAATTTTCTTTAAATAGTTTTTGAATTTCCTTCAATGCTTAGCTTCTTAATGGGTTACAGGTAGGCAAAGTCTGCTCTTCAAGTCTGTATATAAAAATGCCTTAAATAACTACATTCCATTAGGTTAAGCTACAGGCCATAGAAAAGTGTGTTTTTCACTTTGCTTTCACAAGCTATATGCCCAGGATATACAATAACAGCTAGCTCCCTAGTGGACTTAGAAATCCGCATATTTCTGCTCTTAATATAAATATTCTGGACAACATAGGGTTCTCAGATTTCCATGCAATTCACTCTATATTTCATGTTGGCAAAGTTCACTTTTTTTTATTAATCAACTATGTCATTTGGTATGTTGAATATACAATGCCACATATTTTAGTTGGTCTGCACTTTATGGTTGCAGAAAGCATTACAAGTTATTACTGTACACTCCTGATGTAATTTCTTTGACAAAATGAAATAAATCAAATCCTAACAATTTACTGTCTTTCCCTACAAAACCACATAGGCCTGTTGATTGTTGTTTATTTTTATTTTTTTTACAGATGTATCCTAATTACCCTTTTTCACCCTCAGGAATGACTAACACCATGATTTCTTTTAAAACGGTAGCCAGAGCCGGCGTCACAGCTGAGAGTTAAGCGATAAGCGGCTCGGCCCATGAGATCAGCAGCCTAATTCTGCTTGGCCGTGTCACTGAGGGAGAAAAACAACAGCACAAAAACTGCCTGGCTCATAGCAACATAACAGGCAGGACAGAGTTATATTGGTTTAGAGTTTTTCCTAAATTAATTCTATAATGTGTTACAGTAGAGATTTGTGAGGACAAACATTCTGCTGTATATTTTATCTCTGAGTTTTAGTCATTTTTATGCATAAATTGTATATATATATGACAAGCTCAAATCTTAAGTAAAGCGTTGGACAATGGCTGATTGACTGCATTTGCACGAAAAGATACATCTATAACTACAATTAATCTGTTAAAGAAAATCCTGAAATCACAGTAAACAGTATGCATATAGACCTTGCAATCCCATCAGTCTTTTTTCAGTGTGTGTGCGTTTGCTTCTTAAAATGTTAGCAATGAAGCAATGAAAACATTTTTTCTTTTTTTTTTTTAAGTAAAAAAATATCTTGGTCACCATAACACACACAAAGAAAGAAGCATTTAGACAAAAAAACTGATGTCACGATGACCTCTTTTTTACAATTTGTCCTTCCAAACATTTCAAAATTATCCCAGAAAGGCATCATGGGAATGCTGTAATATCTGTTTTTCTGTCAGACGCTTCGACTATCCATGAGATATTTGGAGAAATTTACTCTGAATGTAACCCTTGAGAGCACTGGAAGATAATTCCAAAAAGCCGACAGAAGTAGTGGAGACACTGGACATAGTCGGCATTTGTTCTCCTTCTTTCTTGCTCTTTTTCTCCTCCCCTCACTCTTTTTCTGCTCTCTCTGCATTTACTTTATGAGGGAAGTGATCTCATTTCCATCCCAGCAGAAAGGCATTTGAGACCAGCCTGCTTGAAGAGTACATCTGGCCAGTGATGTCACTCCTCTGGACACGGATGGTTCTGTCTGTTGAGATAAACCCCCAAACTTATCACTCGCATTTACTCATTGATCACATTCACTCAACTCCATAACTCATTCCCCTCCCTTTTACATTTCGCTTATTCCAGGCCATTAGAAATGAAACATGAAACAATTTCTTATACAACTATCCATGTTACTCGCTTGGTCTGTAATGAAGTACAGTAACTCCGGAGCCTTTTTCCAACTCAGGCCTGCATTTATGACCTCTATTTTTATACCCGCTCTGGAGTTATGGCCCTTCATCCACTGTAGGTGACCTGTAATAGGGTCACGTTCATGTGGAGGACAGCTCAAATAGACTTCGGCAGAAAGTCCCTCTTACGTTATGCTATACTTTTGGGTTTTTCCTTAAACTTCTAACCCCTTAGATCTTGAGATGATTTATGACTTCATATTACATATCTACACAATTTATGACAATTATGTGCAAACAACTTGCACGTACAACCTGTAGATACATGTGAACAGAAACGTCTGATGTTTTAAGTAGCTGTATGTTTGCTAGCAGTAGTTTTGAATTAATCTAAACTAATTAATATTCAAGGAATGCTTAGCATTTTTTAACCCAAACTCCATCTTCATTATCTACACCATATGTATTAACACAGACAACTGCTTTTACCCATATCCCTGTTCTGAGAAAACAATGGCAAGCATTTTTAGTCCAAATCTGAAGTCTAGGGGCATATGCTTTCATGATTTCATCAATCAAATTTAACTCTAAATTAAGCTATCAATCTGTAATATTGACTTTTTACTAAATGAAGCAAAACTCTTTTAGAGGAAAGAATTTGTGGTTATGCGTCACCAATGTATTTGTGTGGATCTGGTTGCAGATGGAGACCACAAAACCTACAGAGTAAAGTATAAGAACAGCATTGCTAAGATTTCCTCTCAAGTCCAACTCATCCTAAGACCTTTACTGTTATAGTGTAACGTATTGATGAACTTCAACAACTGCCCCTAAACTTCCTTTGAGTTTTATGTAAGCATTATATTATTTGTTTGGTTTTTCTAAGCCCATGAAAAGAATTTCTGTCAGTAATAAACACACAAACCCTAGTTGAGTTTAGGTAGAAAAACTGTTAAATTCCTTCTGCATTCCAGACATCAAACCATATGTCATATGAGATCCAAGGATGTCTCTCATGTCATGCTGATCCTAAAGATAAATGCTAAGCGACGAAAGCACTGAGCAGATGGCTGGGAAGTAATTAGGCTTACTCTAGATTTATGATCTAGACAATGTAACTTGGACTCACCCATGATGTTTTAGGCTCAGAGTGCCAGCTGTGTGTGTCTGTGTATGTGTGTGTGTGTGTGTGTGTGTGTGTGTGTGTGTGTGTGTGTGTGTGTGTGTGTGTGTGTGTGTCCGTGTGTGTCCTATTTATTAATAGCAGTCCAAATTGGAAAGCATCACACAAGTGGTGTGAAGTGTGAAACAAGTTGATGAAATTAAATGAAATTTGAGACAGTCCAAAAAGAGAGTGAAGTACAATTATCAGAATCTAAAAGTGTAACAGAGAAAAATAAAACCAGAAAATAACTTACCTCAGAAATTCTGCTTTTAGCAATCAGGTTTATTCCTGTTACATTTATTAAGACAGAGATTATACCAGAGTGCTGTTTTGATTAGTCAGATCTGACTCTCACTGCAAGTCATGGCTGTGTATTTATTCACCCATTTATAGTTTTGCATATTTTTATGCTACCAAAATATACAAGGACTTGTGTAAACGTTTAATAGTGGCATTTTCTGTGTGTCATTTTTGAATGAGTCTCCAATGTAAGCACTTGTAACTGGCTGAGGTAAAGCTGTAACCTTTACTTTTTATTTTTGGAAGAGGATAGAGGACTCTGTTGTTTCTTGGTAAACTATCAAACTTTTTTTTTATTTATTAAGATTAAGAGAGAGAAAAAGAAGTGCATCATTCATTATTTTCCTGTAATCACATGCTTCTTTGTGTTCGACAAATAATTTATGACAATATATTTCTAAATGCATCATATTGCTGTTATTATATAACAGTAGTTTAAAAGATATTCCTAATAAAATACCTAACTTTAGAAAGCCTTTTTGGCTTTGATTTATTCAACTTGTTTATATGTGCATTTTAATTATGAGTATATATAAGAGTTTTTGGATTAAATTAAATTAAATACAAAGCATTATCTTTCATTTGCATCGAAAACATGCCCATAGATACACTATGTGGACAAAGGTATTGGGACGCATAATCTTTCCAGCCATATGTTGTTCTCTCTTAAACTGTTAGCACAAAGTTGGAGGCACACAGTTGTAGAGTTGTAAGATGTCTTTGGATGTGATACATTTTCCCTTTACCTGAACTTGGATACCCAAATCTGTTCTAACCTGACAATGCCCATGTACACAAAGTAAGATGAAGATACATTTTTTAATTATTTGGGATGAATTGGAACACTGACTGCACCCCAGGCCTCCGCACCATACATCAGAAACCCGATTTTGCTAACACTGTTCTGAATGAGCAAAATCTCCACAAGCACACTCCAAAATTTTTCTAAATCAAAATTGGAGCTTATTGGGACAGCAACAGGGGCTCAAATGTGAAATGGGATGTTGACAAAAGCACATTGGAATGTGCTTATGATCAGGTGTCCACAAACCTCTGTCCATATAGTGTATGTCATGTTTATACTGCACAATGAAGGATATAGATGCTATTGAAGGTCAAATACTGTAATTGTAAACAGCAAAATGCTCATTGGCAACCACTTGCTCTCCCATGGGCCATGATACTGGAATTAACTGGTGAGAGTTTCTTTTTACCAATTCTCATTTTTCACCAATGCTTTGTTTTGTTAATTCTTAATTTTTTTTTTCTTTTACAAATGTAGTTGTCTAGTTATAGCACAACGCATTTAGTATACATCTAACCTCCAGTATGCATTCCTGAGTTTAATTGTGTAGTTATTATTTTTCAACTCAACATAATGCTATAACATACACTTGTAAATGAGGAAAGTTTAGATTTTTTCCCTTTGCAATATGTATTTGTTAGAAAATCACAAATCATCTTATCTTTAATGGTAGTTTCTGAAAGAGGGCCCTTGAAATTCTCCAGGTTTTGGGGATTTGCTTAAGACACTGTAATCTAGTTCCATCTAGTTGAGAAATGCTTTGGAGATAAACATTAGGTGTCCTAGATTTTAAGCAGCTACAGTAATGCTGCATTTTCCTTTGGGCAAAAAAATAAGTTAGACAACACAATGACTACTGACCTTGTGGGGATCCACTGGTCTACATAACAGACATATTCAGTGTTGCTAATTACCATAGCAAAATCAGGCATTTACAAAATAAAGATTTACTAAAGTATAAAGATTTATCATGTGCGCATAAGTTCTTCTATAAACCAACAGTCAGCATGTAAACAGAATAAAGCAACAGAAACTTGAGGACATGTGAAGCTAAAAGGAGATACAACCTTGAAGTTCTCCCTAATGGTAGCGGCTAACTGAGGAGCCTAATGGTAATTCAAAAGCTTCTCCAAAAAAGAAGATTATGGCTCTGTTCATGTTACTATCCCCTTATTTAGTCACATTTTTACTGATCTGAATCCTATTCTCAGGAATTTTCCTACAGGAACAGAAAACGACGATAGTGGGGGTTGGAAAGACTCCAGCACCTGTCACAACCCTGTTTTATTGCTGCTAACTAGACACACTCCCAGCAGTTTAAGGGGGTGGAAGTAGCAAGAATGTGTTAGTGTCTTTCTTCATTGCGAGTCCTCTTCCACTGTGTCTTTCAAACAAGATAAGGAAAAGGAACCATAAGAGACTTGAGTTGATCTGAAAATTTAGAAGGGGGAAATGTGTTGTGCTAGCATGGAATGGAGCAGTCATAAAGAGAATATTTGCCCTGATCTAATTGGCTGCTCAGTGAAAGAGGGTAGCAGGTGGACATTTGCAAACAGGAGAAGCTAAAATACTGTGGCCTCGAGTCTGTTTATGTCCCACAGCAATTGCCTTAGCAATGCCTGGCTAGCAAGAGCCGCTCTTTTGTGTTCCCAGTTTAGCCTGACTGCCATCCCAATGAGGATTTGTATGTCAGCACACCAAGGCAGAATCCATGGCTATATTTAAATGTTGTGTACTTGTAGTGCGCACCCCAATACCGTAATAATTCAGGGAATTCATTAACAGGAGATGAGCAAACAGTCTGTAGTGCTAAGTATGCTAAGATCTCGACCTCTGGCCATCCAACATTGGCGACCGGAGTTAAAGTGATGTTTTGGCAAGTGTTGTTATGCAGATAAGTGATTAAGTAATACTGTTTGGTGTTTCCCAAGAGTACACAAGCAAAAATCTCCATAAATATCAACTTAAAGTAGCTGCAGATGACAACCAGGGCTTAGGGGAAACACTCTATGTTCTCTGACACTCCTTGTCCTTGCCTTTAATCATTATCGACTCATTACATGGACAATTAGAATCAATGTATCACAGATTATAAAATGGCATTCATGAGTCTTTTAACAACCGTCAACCAGGATGTGTCTTACCGCTAATCGTTTACAGAAAATTATAGATGTTAATGGTTATTGTTTACAAGTTAAAGTATCTCACAAAGCCTGGTTACATTGTAGAGAGAACTTTACACTTGTGAGAATTCCTGCCATTTTTTTTAATACATTGTAAGAGATCATTTTTTTGTTGGGGAATTATATATATAAAACTACCACCATGAGTGTCTCTATCTTTTGACCATTTTTTTGGTTCCCAAGTTGCATATCAGAAAAATGTCCCCTCTGTTCATCAAATGCGAGTATAAATATGAGTCAAAGTTTTGTTAGTCCATGCTCTCTAAGTCCCACTCTCTTCTGTATAGCAAATATCCTGGCTCTTTTAACTCCTCAAAATCGGTTACATTGGTTCATTTATTTACAGATCATCAGCAAGCAAATTTATCCAGAACAGGAAAAACTGGGCATGAAGTGGATATACACCCTGGAACACAAATAAGGGTTCACGTTGGTCCCAACATTTTAATATCAGTTGAGTTTAATATAGAAATGACATGACATTGTTAATTGAGTGAATTAAATGTGAGACATGTTTTCAAATGTAATCCCACTGCCATAAATACAGTTATATAATTTTAGACAGTAAAGCTCAGGCTGCCATTTGAGTTCCATAAATCAGCACTGATCTGAAATGTGGAGACAAACTGAGGATTTGCCGCATTAATTTGCCATTGAGAGCTTAGTCCTTTTTTATTTGGTCTTCCGAACTGTCTGAACAATGTTTAAATCTATATTTAATAGGAGTATTATGGGAGAGAGTAACACAATGGCCTTGAAGTAGTTATGAATGGCCTAATATACTTTTATACATAATAATAGGAAATAAAAGTTAAAATCTTCAGAGTGCAGGGTTTCTGTGTAAAAAGGTAATAAATGCAGCAATAGTAGTAGTATATCGCACTGTCTGTAAGTTTGTTCAATTATCTAGACCACACAGATGGTCAACTGAAATGCTGTTGTTTAAGAAAACATAACAGGTCATCACAGTTTTGAACTGTTGCTTATATAAACTAATGTCTTTGTGTAAACTGCACGCTGATGTATTACACCAAATTGAGGTTTGAAATGAAGGCAGCGCCCACAGGAGTGCTTGGCTGTTCCCCTATAATAACTATTAATAACGCAAACACTAAACGAGTTGTTAAAGATCCACTGAGTCACACGCTGGTTTCATCAGCATCCCACAAACGTGTGAGGCCCTGTACTTATTGCACACAAGCGTTTGTGTGAATTACATTTACCAGAAACAGTCATAAAACCAAATTGCCTCCTCCTCCTCCTCCACCTCCTGCTCCACTTGAGGTGGTGTGTAAGGCCATCGTTATTCGCATAAGCAGAGATCTGGACATGCCGGGATGACAGCGCATAAGAATTTCTTTCTCGCGATCGTAATAATGAGTCAATGATTTCCCAAAGGTGAACCTCGTTAATGGTTTAGCAAATTAACATGTTACACTGATCCATTAACGTCTGCATTATTTTCAATATTGACAGCATCCTTTGCTTGTACACAATTGAACCACAGAACCAGAAACGCTCTCAAAATCCAAAAAAGGCATGGATCCGACCTCATGGAAATCATGAGTGCGCCTTGGTTTGATAATGGAAACAATGCGCTTTAACATGCAAGACCCACGTCATACAAGCAATGCCAGATCAGAACTCTTAACACTTAAGTGGCAGCAGAATGTGTTTGAAAGTCCTGATTAGATTAGATACACCCACTACCCTTGTATAATTGACTTTCATTAAAGATGCGGTTTGTAATTTTTTTCAAAACCTTTTCAAACACACCTTTAAAAATGTGGTTTGTAATAAAAACATGCAGACGTGAATCTCAGTATTCACTTTATGTCTGGCATCTGTTCACATTTTCCTAAAATCAGCTCAGACGGTAAATATAATTTCAAAACAAAGCTTTAGGCAGAAGGCAGTGCATTTTTATTTACCTCTGAGGAAATAAATGGCTGGTTAACTTAAACAACAACTAGAGATACTGTTACCACTTTGAGGCTGCTTATTTTCCTTCAATTGCACATCCAGAAATATTGAATTTCTCTCACACCCCAGCAACTCACCAACACTAACAATTTTATGTTTAATTCAAGAAAGATGTTAAAGATTTTAAACAATTAAGGTATATTTAATGTTAGGCAACATCTGTAAAACAGGTTCCTGTTACAATGTACAAGCTATATACAGTCAGACTTTTTTATACTGTCTCCTAAAAAACAGGCTTGTCCCTATGTGATACCAGGGAAACTCAAAGCCCCTTTAAATGCCTGTACTGACACTTGACACATCTTACATTAAACTAAATCATGTCACCAGTTACATTTTTAATGTTAACCATTAGTCTGTCTTTATATATGTTACTATTGTGCTGTTAGTTGCTGGAATTAAAAATTAAGCAACACATCTATATTGTTTTGTTTATTACTAGTTTGGGTGTTTTTTTCACAACCAAATACGTGTTGGGAAAAGTAAGAAAATAAAGAAATGACCCAATGCAGTGATATTAGAAAATAATAGAGAATAAATAAAAGTGAGTCTGAAGTTAAATAAAAGTCTGAAAAGCACCAAATCATGATATTTCTGATATTGGGACAGCTGTTTATCTAACCAGGGCATGGTGTATGATTTGTTCCTCATAACTCTTAAAAAATTAAGCTACAAATTGTTTATATGGTTACTTGGGCATTATCTCAGTTGTTTCTATAAAAGTAAAAACCAAAAATAATGTTTGTTTGTGTTTTCTCAATATTTTCTTGTTTTTTTTTCTAATCCAACATGATTACTGCGATGTTTACTCTGAGGTCACATGCAATTCCAGGCCATAATGTAGAAATACACTTAAATTAATGAGCACATGATGTAAGTGCACTTTGCACTATCTGTTTTTAAAACATTTTCCTTATCTGGAAATCTTTAAAAAATAACTGCAGATCTCTGGATAATAGGACAGAAAAAACAGTACTTTCTGGAATTTATTCAAGCATCTTGTTATAATTGGAAAATGAAAATGAATGCTTTTACTGTAGAGGTCCACCTGGTGTAAAAAGCACTCCCTGTCCCACTGAATACTGTTCAGGGTCCCTGTGTGAACATGAGCTCAACACCTCATCACCTCACCACATCCAGCATTAGTGCGTGGGAGCATGTTTCACCCGGAACACATATCTGCAGCTTAGAGACTATGAGATCAGGGTCGAGGGTCAAGTGTGACATCATCGGTGAGGTGCGGTAAATATGCTTTGGATCAAAAATCCTGACGTCATGCCTGATCTTACTGGGGATTACATAAAGCTCCATTTCGCTCTGGGAGGCGTTCTGTCTCTAACTTCTCTGTTTCCTTCCTTCCTTCCCTCCCTCTCTCTCTCTCTCTCTCTCTCTCTCTCTCTCTCTCTCTCTCTCTCTTTTAAACAGAGGGAAATCCCCCTCACAAATCACCGATGTCTGGGAACAGGGCTAATGTAGATTTACTGCAAAAACAAATGAGATGCAGGGTCAGCGCATAAGCTTCAGCTTTGTTTTTTTGGTCCAGATCCCAAACATGTGTACCTGGGATTCTGCTTCTAAAAGGCCAAACTAAGTTTAATGAGACAAGGCTGAGAACACATTTGTTTTTTTTTTCTGTACAAATATACCTTTGACACTGAAAATTACTTCAGATAGTGAAAGTACAAGTAACGGGAGCCAGATTTGGCGGGATGTATTTGCTGCTTGTCCAAAAACATGACATGATTCATGAATGGGGTCAAAACACAGGCAGACATTTTTTTTTCCCAAAAAAGGAAGAATTCTTATGTGTAATCCAAAAATGCAGGGAGAGGTCGAAACAAAAATGATTAGTTACACCTGGACTTTAAACTATCAGAAGCTATATAAGTATGTTTGCAGTATATGCTGTGACATTCAAGAATTACTGAAACACAAAGTAAGGTGAATAAACACAAAGGGTGTAGAACTAGTAAATTAATATATTTTTTTAAATAATATTTTTTTCAACCCCAAATTTCCCAAAACAGTAATACATAATAAATAATATGATAATTCCCATAGATATTTTAATTATTTTTAGAACATTCCACAACATTATAATAAAATAAAAAAATAAAGAAGGGATAAAAAACAAAATGGAAAAAGGTATGAGAGTAATGGAGCTAGAGAATAGTAGAATAAAACCAATAAATGTTTTATAAGTATAAGAATACAAACTGAATTGAATAAATGAAAGCTCTAATGTAATAAAAATATATTTCCAATAAAAATTAATTATATTTAATTCCTGTATTGAGAGGTAGAAATTACAAATTACACTAAGAAAAAAAAATCCATCCAAAATGGCTGCCTTCATGACCTTACAGTATTCAGCTAACTTTTTTTTTTATCCTTCTACAATACAGAAACTATTACAGTTTCCTAGACCACACCAGCAAACACGTTTCTTATGATCGCTGAAGCAACACTGAACTATTGGATATAGTTCGTTTCATTTGCTAGAACATTAGTCTTGTGCCTGCAGTGCAAAACTTAGAAAGCAAACACTGAACATGAAATATTTCTTGGCTGAGTGACATCAAATGAGGTCAGAGGAAAATTGTGCAAATCAAATTTCTTTTTTTATGATATTCCTTTGACGATACAAAAATGAGACTAATTACACAGGCTACTTGTGAAGAAATGAAACAGCTAATACAGCTCAGGAAGTGTGGTCAGGACAACAGCAAGGAAAACAGGAAGTAAAACAGGAGGTGTGCAGGGGCGCTTAGTAGCAACATAGAAGATCTTTGTTTCAGTAACCTGATGAATTGTGCCAATTTATTACCTCATGTCAACAAGTGAGCTCATCAGGCTGGATTGTCCTGCTCCTGATCTTTCATTACATGTAAGAGATCTTTCATTTGAAATGCCATCAGTGGATTTAGAGTGTCTGAGGTATGTGTGTACATCTTAATCTCCACCATGACTTAAAGACTGTTGCATTTGTGAGCAGCTCAAATTATCCACACTGTTGATTTCCTGGTGATGTCAGTCGGACCACCCAAGTGCTTTCGGTCTTTCTACATGAAGACCTGAGGTCATATCATGTTGTCATCAACTTTAAATAGAATCAAAAACATCAACATGGTTATTAAAGTTTGTTATTACTCAAGGTAGAGGGACATTTTTCTGCGTAATTTGTTGACAGATTATCGATTTAGCGCAAATGTTTTCATTACCTTTGAATTCTGGGTAAAACTGCATCAGGAATTTCCAAAGTTAATATGACGATGATTTTCTGCTGAGAATGTACTAAATACTATAGCAATTATTTTTAATTATAAAGCGTAAATCTTTGTGACCCTTTTTCTTCAGTTCATGTATTTAAAATATGCACATAAACATGCTCATTAAATAATGACTTTTTAAAGTCAGTTTAAAGACATGAAAAGTAATAGAACATTTGTACAGGCATTATATGACATAAATCAAAACAACAACGATAAATATAAAAATAGAACTTTTACATTGCTCTTAGCAAGAGAGGTTGAAAAAGAAATAGAACTGACCCCTTTAGTGGTTAACAAAAAACAATGCAGCTAAATTAATCTATTATCAACCACAAAAATAGATATAGAGACATAATCACAGGCTGAAACCAAAAAAAAGACTGAAAAATAAACAAGAGACGAAAATACATCTCTAGAAAAATCCACATCGAGATATATTATTCACTCTTTTTTTATTCAGTGCATTTCCCCTGTCAATTTTTTTTTATGTTTGTTTGGGTTTAATGAAAATTCTCTTCTGTTCAGGCTTCAGTTATTTGATTTGTTTTTAGACTGCATGAACAATTTATAAAGACAAACAAACTGATCTACCGAGCTCTTAGTGTCTACCATTTGTCTTAGAGAATGAGACATATAAAATAAACTGTATATACACTATATACATTGACATATTGAATCTTAGTGAATCTCACACAATGAATGCTGTTCTATTTTTATGTCATGTAGAATGAGGTCCAGGAGCAGTGGGATGGAGGCTCCTGACAGCGGGTGCCTTCAGGTTCAACAGCCCAGAAAAGACTACCAGAAAGACAAGGAGGAAGGAGACAGTATTGATGAGATGATTAAGAAAAGTCCCATCATGATGGAGAACAAGGAAGAAGATAAAGCAGGGGATGCTCCTTTGCATGCAACAGCAAAGAAATCACAGAAACCTGCAGGAGAACAGTGCAGGAAGAAAGCCGAGCTAATGCAGCTATCAAAAGAGGAGCTGCTTCACCTGCTGGGCATCATGGAAGGAGAGGTGCAGGTACTAAAACTCTATTATGTACAGTAGTACTAAGTACTAAGGATGATAGATTTTAGGTTTAAAATTAAACTATTAATTTTTAGTATAAAATGTGTCATATTTTAGATATGACTGTATTAACATGCAATGTAAATGAAGCTAAAAGTAGCTTGAAGCTTCCCATACTTCCTTACTAGCATTGCAACTCCAGTACTAAACTAAACAAACAAACATATGATGGCTAATAGGGTAGAATAGACTTTTAGAATGCAATTATACTAATAATAATGTACTAAATATGCATTTACCCATGAATGTTGGTTGTTTTAGATCATTTGTATTGATTTTATTCACTGCAGTTTGACCATACAACCATTTTGAATATGTTTTGTGCATGAACCATCATACGATCATGATACAGTATTAAGCAATATGCTTCCCTCTAGCGGCCACTTTTGCCATGACATCCTGCACTTCCAGTTTAGTGACTATTTTACTAACCATAACCTGTCTCATTAGGAAAGAGTAAGATATTAATATATACGATGGTACAAAAGCCTTACCCTGGATCTGCCACAGCTAGGCAGAGGGAGGTGGTAGCTGAGTGATTAAGGCATTGGACTTTGGCTCGGAAGGTCACAGGTTCAAATCCCTCCACTGCTGGGTCCTTGAGCAAGGCCCTCAAACCCTCCCCTGCTCAGTTGTAAGTCGCTCTGGATAAGGGCATCTGCCAAATGCCGTAAATGTAGTTACATCACTCTGAAAACATACGAAAGATCTTTGGCTAGAACCTGCACCTTAAAAACTTTTCTTTGACTATATGTAACTCCATTTACTTTTATTCGTATGATTGACACTGCTATCTAAAGTAACTTCCTAAACTCAATTAGAGTTCATTAATGAGAAAGTTGTTATTTAGCTGACAGACAGACACAGGGGTTGAAATACAAAGGAAATAAGAATAAAAAGTAAGCGCTGGAGTGCTTTATACACTTGTCACAAAGCAACCAGATCATAAAAGGGGAACTTGCAATAGGGTGCCAAGTCTTAACCTACTGTATATAGCAAAAGAGACCACACCTTAAGGCACACATGTGCAGAGCTGAGGGTGTTTCTGCATCAAGTGGTCTTGGAATATCTGAGTTTCGAAAGTCATTACATGTTAGCATGTGCTGTACATGTGCTCCATATGCTCATTTATTGACTGTTTAAAAGTTTTTATTACATAAATGATTCCTTTTGTGCCATTCTAATTGACTGATAGATTGATGCAAGCACTTGTACTATCTATCTATCTATCTATCTATCTATCTATCTATCTATCTATCTATCTATCTATCTATCTATCTATCCATCTATCCATCTATCTATCTATCTATCTATCTATCTATCTATCTATCTATCTATCTATCTATCTATCTATCTATCTATCTATCTAATGAAATCATAACTGTGGCAGCTTTCCATCATTGATTTTTTACTTTTTGAATCACTTCCTCGGCAGGAAGTTGCAGACCATCGGGACCAAAACCCCATCCTGCAACACTCTATCTATCTATCTATCTATCTATCTATCTATCTATCTATCTATCTGTCTGTCTGTCTGTCTGTCTGTCTGTCTGTCTGTCTGTCTGTCTGTCTGTCTGTCTGTCTGTCTGTATTTCTATATATATAAGTGATTGATATATATATATATATATATATATATATATATATATATATATATATATATATATATATATATATATATATATATATATATATATATATATATATATATGTATATATATATATATATATATATATATATATATATATATATATATATATATATATATATGTATATATATATATATATATATATATATATATATATATATATATATATATATATATATATATATATATATATATATATATATATATATATATATATATATATATATATATATATGTATATATATATATATATATATATATATATATATATATATATATATATATATATATATATATATCAATCTCAATGCAGCTAAACCAACACTAGTGAATGGCGTTAGTCACCTGAGAAAACACTTGTTAGAAATGTGAGAAATATATCAAGGGAATTTTGCTAATAGGTAACAAAAACAATGGCAATTATTATGCTTTCTGAGTAGTCGTTTCAATTTTATCGTGTGACATTAAACCTTAATTAAACCTAAATCATTCAGGTGTTTCACACTGGGATTTCACACTGGGATAACACTAGCGATTTCCAAGTTAACCAAGTTATAGAAAACTCTACAATTATTAGACATTATTTTTCAGTATTAGGTCTTTCAGGTGTTTACATTTACATGCTTTCCAGTATGGGTTTCAATCATAATACTGTCTCATGTGGCACTTGTACAGTAAAGTGGTTCTTAAATAGACGTCCAGAGACCCACAGAGAAATATGCAGCATAATTAAAGTTACACTATCTATTATTGTGTTTTTATCATTTTTAACTTGTTTGAATGGTTTACATTTTAAAATCAATAGAACAAAAAACACCAGTCTATAAACATTGTGATTTTCAGTTACTTAATATATAAATAAATAAAGAAGGAAATTGCACTAGGGTGTCAATATTCAGCCGGAATATTACTTACACACATTTGAATACTTTCAATTATGCTCATAAAATAAATCTGTACTGATGATTTTTTTTTTGTTTGCTTGCTTATTTAAAGGTTCTATTAATGTTTATATTGTGCAGTTTAAAGGTTAAAGGCATCACAATGTTGTCATGCAATTATTAAGACAATTTAATTGGTCTCTGCAGGCTCGTGAGGACATTATTCACATGCTAAAGTCAGAAAGGGCGTCACCTGAATCCCTGGAAGCTAAATACGGCTCAGCTGCTCCATTCAGGCCTCTGCAGGCCTTACAGAGAGATAAGATGCTCACCTGTAACAATACACGTGAAGATGACGTCTACGAGGTCCCCATGATGGAGGTTAGAGATGCTAAATAGATGAATGCATCTCAGTTATTGTGATTTAATATACTCTACACAACCGTGTCACCGAGTAACTCACTGTTACACATATGCACGTGAAGGTTTTTCATTTTAAACAGATTTATAATGGATTGATGCTGTTGTCTCAATATAAATGTTACTTAAGGAAAATGGAGACCATCATATGCTCCCAAATCCCCCTGAATGGCATATAGGAATGGCCATATAATAGATGCAATTAGCATGAACTATTTGGTTCTGGTTTACAAACAGTATTCACCTCTAAAACATTAATTTGGAGTTCAAATGAGAGAGAGAGAGAGAGAGAGAGAGAGAGAGATACAGTTTGGAAACACCTTGTCTTTTATAGTGCATGCATGTTCCTTTTGTTTATATGCAAAACCTAAAAGCAAAAATACACAAGAATAGGACATTGAATGACTGAAAGAAAGTTCTGTGGACAGATGAGTGTAAATTATAAACATTTGTCTACATCAGAAGAACTTATGTAAGATGGAGAATAGGAGAAACGATGTTAGCAGACTGACTCACACCCACAGTCAAAAAACCTGGAGGTGAGAGCTTAATTGTTTAGGGCTGTTTTGGAGCAGGGAAGGTTGAAGACATGTTCTGGGTGAAATAAATATTGAACCAGCATGGCTAACATTTCATAGTTTAACGCCATTTAGGATTGGACTGTACTGAACTGGAACAAACTTCACCATACTACAAGACAATGAGCCAAAGCAAAAGATATTTAGAGGGCAAACAGTCAGCTGTAGTGTTAACTATCATGGAGTGGCCTGCCTAAACTGCTCTGGGATGAACTGGATCACAAGGTTAGAAAGAAATATCCAACTAGTAAAGAACACCTTTGGCAAATATGACAGGAGGCATGACAAAGTATTTCAGCTCAATGTTTGGAGAAACAATCTGTCCGCATTCCAAGACTGTGTAAAGCTGTTATTCATGCTGAGAGGATTTTTCAATGAAAATTTAGTTGAACATTTGCATATTTATACATTTGTTTGGTCAAAACACAGAATAGTGTGTTGGATAGAAACAAAAGGAATCAGGGGTCTCTAAAATATTGACAGGCACTGTTTATATCCACACACATCATTTTTTAATTATTTTGTAATAGTTTTCTCAGCAAATGGAGTTTCACAATGGTATGCAGTTAAAACTATTTCCAGTAACACTAATATCAATATGAATTCTGTGATGTACAGCTGGACCGTTTGGAGGAGAAGCACAGAGAGACATACAGAAGGATGCTGGAGCAGCTCTTGTTGGCTGAGAAATGCCACCGTCGCACAGTTAATGAGCTGGAATGCGAGAAGCGCAAACACATCGACTTCATGAACAAGAGCGATGACTTCACTAACTTGCTGGAGCATGAGCGCGAAAGGTGAGAGGACAGTGATCTGTGTGTGTGTGTGTGTGTGTGTGTGTGTGTGTGTGTGTGTGTGTGTGTGTTTGTGTGTGTGAGAGAGAGAGAGATTACAAAGCATGTTGTACATTGTTCTTACACAAAGAACAGAGCTTTGTTCCACATCACTTCGTTTACTTTAATCTCTGCAAATGCATTGAGGGCCAGCGCATATACACAATGATGCTGAGTGACACCAAATCAAACAAATCAAAACACCATCAAACATGATCAAGATCAGAACATAAGAGACAGAAATAACACCAAATGAAACTGAAAAAATACAGTTACAATCACACAAGGCTTGATTCATGATTAAATATTTATGCAAGACTTTTTATTGGGGTTGTCTTCGTAAGGACTTCATAACACACTCGCTCACAGGCACTGCATTATTTATTTACAGAGTTATGCATCAGGATATATAAACATGTTTTGTCAGTATTCCCATAATTACATGAGGCATATTTTATAAAATGCTTTGTATAGAAGTCAGAGGGCATGCGTTAACAACAAGACAGTGACATGCTGTTTTCAGAAAATAATCATCAAGAAGGAGACAGAAGCAGAGTCTGTTACTATTCAATAGTTGATTACTTTCCAATAACCGTGTGTCCAGAAGAGTTGTATTACACATCTCACAAGGGTTTGACAACAAATCCTGTAATCACATTACATTATAGCAGCTATAAACCGTAAACCCTCCCACAGAAAAAAAACAGCTTGACCTGTTACTTATGACAATATAAAATGATAAAGCCAAAAATAAATTGGTCCAGAAAATGTACTGATTCTTACAAACAACTGACTCTGGAGAGTTCTTACACAAAATATAACACAAACAAGGAATACAATTCAACTGCTGTATAGTATAATGACAATGATGTTATGCCTATTAGTTCCACTTAAGACACTGATACACACAGATTTGTGTTCGATAGCATACATACACTATTAATAGCAATATTTGAGCATTTGAATGAACAATAGTCTTTTGCTATATTCAACAGCTTCATAAATAAGTAGGATTGCCCTATTAAATGACAGATTTGTATCTTTATTAATGACACATCTATTGAGAACCTTATAAACAAATAATACCAAGACATAAGTATTGAAAAAATCACATTCTCTCGAAAAGTTTTAAACATTAATATAACCAACTGTCAGATCTCATACCAGTCCCCAGCAACCATTGTGACTTACAAATTTTGCTGGCATTGACTCCAACTACCAACACAAAACCAGCTCAGTCTAACTGCTACTGATTGAGCCCAGGTCTGCTCAATTAGACACACACTCACACTATAAAAAAATACTTTCATTCAACATGATGCAAAGTATTATGCTTACTGTAACTCTTTTACTTTGGCATTTACCAAGTCTTCAATACTCTTTTCTATTGACTGTTTCTGATCTTGTTTCCCCCCGTCAAGTCTGTTTGTGAGTTAAACGAGCACTATCTAATGCATTTGCATTCGGCTGTATTTCATGACAATAACACTATAAAATAATTATAAATACTTAGTGACAGATATATGCGCATGTAGTTCAGTGGTTAAGACATTGAACTAGATTTGAAGGTCATAAGTTCAAATCTCAGCAGCACCAAGCTGCCCCTGCTGGCCCCTTGAGCAAGGCCCTTAAACCTAAACTGCTCAGTAGTATGAATGAGATAATTGTAAGTCGTTCTGGATAAGGGCATCTGCCAAATGTTGTTAATGTTAATGCGTGAGTGTGTGCTATGCAGCCCTTATTTCTCTAACATCAATACATATGCATTTACTTTATGAAAGAAATGATGTCATTTTTGGCGTCACTCAAACGGGGTTTTAAATAAAATTGTCATGCATTATTGTAAAAATATGTTGCCAGTATTTAAACTGAAATATAAGAGAATCTAGTTTTAGGCAATGCAGATGCTTATGAGTCATTCATGGATTCTTTATTTTCTTTCACAGTAATGTAAGTCCATTTCCTTATACTTTATGAGTAATGAGCTGTTCATTTATAGCCAGGCATTTTTCATATGTGTTATTATATGCTTATGCATGTGTTGTGAAGTTCTTACGGAGTCTTACCAATACTTGAAACGCACCAGTTTATTCTAGCACTGTATGTTACAGTTGACTTTCCCAGGTCAGAAATGAATCATCGAGCTAGAATACACACCATGCACTGTCTCCATAAACATGTCTGGTTCAGATTTAGTGTAATCACACGAAAGCTGCCACACAGCAGCACACAAAGAAAAAGAGAACCAAATGAACCAAGAGGCCTGTGTGTTTTAGGCTCAGTGAGGATGAGTGAGGCCTCCTAAAGCACTGCTGATTAGCGATCCAGCAATCAACAGGGAGGTAATTAGGCCAAATCAGGGACAAATGACACGGGCGGAAGATCTAACACAGTGGTCTGTAGTCAGTTATCATGTTTGCTTAGATGCAGTTTTGGTGAAGTTGTACAGAGCATAATTTGGCATTGTGTACAGAAGGTTTAAAGAGTCTCTGCAACATTTGCTTTCTTTTCACCAGTTAACAAAATAACTACAGTGCTTCTGAATACATGTTTAAATGGGTCATGATTTTATCTTATCTGTCTTTCTGCCTTTTCTGCTGTTAGAGATACTGGAAACGTCTTTATCACTGTGGTGTATTTCCTTCTTATAGAAAATGTCCTGTTTTACAAGGTGTTTAAATTCACTGTTTAGAAATGCAAGGAGCAAACACATAACTGTCCAACCAACAATTAGAAAAATCTAAGTATAGCAATAGAAAAATCAATTTCTTTTCACTGATTTTGAGAAGCTGCACATTGTGTGCCTCCCTAATAATGCAATTTATATAGACAACCATAAATTATACAATCTTAAAGATATTTGATATCTATTAATATCGATAGCTTTTTTTTTCTATATTCGTTTCCTCATAATGAACAAAAGCAATTGTAACAAGTAAAATGGTGCTGTGCTTTATGCTTTATATAAAGGTGATATGCTTTATTTTTTAAACATTTAGACCTGATGAAGTAGACAATTTGATACCTTTACATACCTATACATGCAGATTTAGTTCCATTATAAGCAAGCAATTTTTGCCATTTTTGTCGTAAACGGCAACAAAACAAAACCTCTCTGAGAGAACATGAAGGAAGAATCTTATACACAATACAATATAGAAGAATGCTATATACAATCAAAGAAGCAGCCTCCAATGGGAATCGGCCCTCATTTTGCTTGCAGTGGATTTGATTATTTTGATCATTTAGATAATTACAGCACAGAGACTGTGTGGAAAGGTACAGAATATGTATGAGCACAATAGAAGTTTATGTAAACAGCAGGAACGTATAATCAAGACTGAAATGCTCGGGAAAAGCAAGTCTGTGGGATTAGGTTTCAACTGCAGCAGGAAGGTAAATTATATAGGCAAATAGCTTGTAGACAAAGAGGAACCCGGAATATCGCGTCTCAGGAAACATACTTTGTGTTAACTGATTAAAATAAAGTCACAGTCTTTAATTCACAGTCTGTTCATACTGAAAATCCTGTCAAGGTACTTAGAGTTCAATTTATGGTTTTACTCAACTACACCTGTGCACTGTAATGATTTATGACTCTATCTGGTGTCAATGAGAAGAGGATGATTTCCCTTTAAAATCTGTTTTCCTTTTAAAGTTTCTACCTTATGTTACGCCAGGGACTTTTTTCAGGCTCGTCTGTCTGTTGTTAAAAATGTTATACAAATAAAAATTGAATTGAACTGCAGTCGTATACTAAAGCAGACTCAGACTTTAGTTTTGGACCTGAATGAATCACTCACAGCTGCTTCTTAGCTCTTCAGTAGTTCTGGTCCAGGAAAACCCTATTGTTTTTCCTGCCCACGTACCTGATCCAACTGATGGGCTTATTAACATACTGTTGAATGGCCACTGGATGTGTCATAGCAGGACGAGCACGAGAATATGCAGCACAGGAAAAACTCCATTCAAAGGATTGGGAACCACTGGACTACATCAGCGCAGCAGAGAAGTGCTGTTTCTCATTAACTGTGGCAAAGCTATGTTTATCCTCTATTTGGATAAGCAGCGCACACAACTGAGCAAGCTGAGCATCATGCCTCTGTGTTCGCATTCTCGAGGCCTGACATGTTGGGACACATACTTTGTAATATATTCTGGCCCCATCTGATAAATCCCTTACAGAAGACGATTACTATCAGACTCGCTTGTGTGCTCAGCATGAAGGCATGAAAGGTTGACATGCACACGCTGATCTCATCGCATCGAGTATTACATGGATAATTTCCTCTGTGTTTTAACAACTTCGAAGCATGTCTAAGCATATAGATGTGTAAAGGCTGTTCTCCATGTATAAAAATGCTTGCTTGCTTTGAATGCATGTGGACACGAGGTGAACAGATTAAGAATTTTGTCCTGCAGAAACCTGTTTACAGTTCTTTCATTCATTTAGAAGCTTGGAAATGAGTTCCTATTACAGCTTAATTTAATTATCCAATTTATTTGCGGTGGCATTTCTTGGAAATGTACAATGGCCACCACATGCCTGTGTTATAAAATGCTTGCTGCTCACAATAAGAGGGTACTTTACTCACACCAAGGGTGCTCACAGCAGTTTATGGAAAGTTGACATGGTGACCCTGTTAAGCAGAAAATAAAACATTTCCAAAGCACTTGTAGCTGCTCCAAGCTCCAAACCACTAACCCTTGTCTGTTAAAAGCTTTTATTATAAAGGTATTCAGATTGACTGATAAGTTAATTATGGGAGAAAAATCATAATAATGAATGTGCTGTTAAACCGACACATGGTGTGTATGTGTATGTTCACTCAGTCATGTTCTCTATTAATGTGTTGTTATGTGTTTATGTAAGTGAATTTTTCATCTCCGGTTTCCAAGCCTTTTTTTAATAGTATTCACCCTAAGCATTATTATGTTGTGCACATTTAGCAGGCTCTGATTTCATGCAACTGAGACTGCTTATGATGTGATGGATACTCAATTGCTCAATTTGGGAATTTCACATTAGGTTCACATAGGCACATTAGGGAATTTCAAATTTTTTTGTAAATTAATTTTTACTCGGTAAAGTAAAATAAAAAAAATTTAGTAACACTTTGAATTAAAAAAGTGTATAGTATAATGCTGCAAAAAAAAAAAAAAAGAAATTGTAATAATTACACATACCTTATGTCTAAAGTATATCTCCACCATGTTTTGTCTTTTCATATGTTTACATTTTTGTTATAATTACAGTGCCTGTAAGCATTTCATGGTAAAACATTTAATGGTATAAAGATTTACTTTCACCGAACAAATAGATAAATGTGCAGAGTTTAAATAAAAGCTTTACATGACTTGGCATCCGGACAGTTCATTTTTCCCAAACATTCAGTTAAAATACTTTGCTATTCCTCTTGTAAAACTTGCTATAGGTGTTCTTCACTAGTTGGATATTTCTTTTTGTCCTTGTGATCCATTTCTTGAAGAGCAGTTCAATAGGATTTATTTATAAATAGGATTTTTTTTTAAGCAAAAAAATGTTAATTGGGTATATAGTTGAATGAAAAATTAAAGAAAATTATATAATATAACTAGAGTATACAAAGTATTTATTTTATATTATAGATTCTTATTTATACATACATTTCTATATATTCTTAAGCAGTTTTCACACATGTATTAGGTTTTAATGGGTTAAGAATCTGAAAAACAGATCAATGCTTTGTTGAATTTGACAAACTGATGAGGCAGTTTGACATTTTGCAAATGTTATCATAAATGTTGCCTAACTTACTCTCTGGCATTTGCATGGTTAGTATTACTCTGGAGCTGTATCGCTCATGTAACTTACAAGAAACACAAGACTCATTCACCCAAAACCTACTCTGTAAACATTATACCTGCTGTAAACTACGTTCAGTACTGCAGTGGTTTTGAACTTACTATGTGACTGAAAACTAACTAAACATTAACAATGTCACTTAATATTATGGAGACGGCCAACTTGGGGTAAAAATCATCAGCTTTTTTCTCAGTGTTTTCATATCACCCTGACCTCAACACAGCCAGCAGCCAATCCTAACCTTGTTTACTTTATAATAATGTCTATTAGTATGCTAGTGGTAATTATCTAAATTACATCTAAATTAGTTTACTTCATTATTTCTACTACTACCAAGAATAATAATTATTATAATCTAAACTTTATTTATCTTACAGCTTCCATTCATTTAAGAGTTTGCTTAAAGAAAAAAAGAAAAAGAAAATTATAAATAAACAAATAGGCAAATGCAATAATAATAGTATAGTAGTAGTAGTAGTAGTAATACAATAAACAATAGTAATGGCAATGACAATAGAATAATGGAAAAATACAAAATAAAAATAATATAAAATTCATGTGAAAGTAGTTTCACTACATTCATTTATTATTGTAAATATCGATTTTAATGTACTACTGTACGTAGGTATGTTTGATATATGTGTGAACACCAAACACAAATGATCCAACATGAACTTTTGCATGATGTTAGAAATAATGTTCAGCATTAAAAATGTCCAGTAATACTTGTCCAGGTGCACTTTTCTTTCAATGTATGAAGGTGTAGGTTTTTTACAACAAAAAAATTTTTGGCTGGTCAGCATTTAAGTGTGGATTTATGAAACCATTTGCACTGTAGTTATACATCGCTATCATAAAGTATCCGGTCATGTTTGTGCTATTGCAGTTGCCCTTTCTGACCCCTCGAAGCCCCCCTCCCTTTCACATCGCCTCATGCTTCGTCTCAGTGCTCATCTTTCAGCAACGTGTGAGCACATTCCTCTCCGATCCGCTCATCTCAGAAATGCATCACAGGTGATGTCATTCGGACCTCACAGCACCTGCGATTGGTTAGCAGGGCGCTATGCGGAAAGACCCACCCTGAACAATAAAACTTATTGTGTAGGCAGTTCCAACAAGGAGCCTTGACTTGCCTCTGTCCCTCTGCATCATTTCTTAAAATTTTTTATCAAACTATTTCATACTTTAAGCAGAGTAAGCTTATCCTCCCATTTACACTGCAACATTTTCCAAATAAAGGACTCTTCTAATATGCTTCAAATGTACTTCTAATGTTCCAACCACCCCCTTTTTTTTTTTTTTTTAAATACATAATCATTTCCTGATGGAGGTTGGGCCTAGAGCTGCTTTTAAAAGGAGTTTCATTAATAAATTCCCATCAGCCTTATAATATAGCCTGGTCACATTCCTTTAGATGATGTTATTGTTTATTTTTAGCTATAAGTTAAAACTAGATGAGATCAGAACGTCTGTTATATACTTAAATCCTGAGTATTTAGGACGTTGTACTCAGAACGAGGGAAAACTAATCGCAACATGCAGTTTGGTCATCTACAGCCAGTTTCAGATCTTCACCTAACATTTGCGATTACATCATCCTTGAAGTATTTGCATGGACTGAGCCTCTGGACCCTGGTAGTCATAGCTTTTCAGGCATTTTGCATATTTTGCATAAATATTTACCCTAAACCAATGGCTGCCTTTAGCAACCTGCCCAAGAAAAAATATGAGGTACAAGCAGCATGGTACTTAGAACAGATTTGTAAAATGTTTCCATCATAGTTTTGATGTTGTACAGTTCTCATGACCTAAAATAAAACATCTTCACCAGTGGAATTTCTGGGTTACAGGGCTGAGCTAGACAGTCTGGCATTGTTCCCTCAACATAACAAAACTTTTTCTTTTGCATTGTTGTCCTGTCTCCATGGAAACATTTGGTTACGACAAAGTAGGGAAATATTTGGGTCATGTCGGACTCCTGGTTTGTGTGCTATGTGAACTGTGAATTCTTGAGTTTTTAAAGTACTTTGACCACTTGGCACTTTGACCAATTGTTGTCCTGTCCATTTCCTGAGACAACATCCTGACTTCGTTCTAAGCAAACAGTGAAAAGAGAGAGAGGACAGACTTTGTGCAAAACTACAGCCCCCCCCTTGTCAGTCCCCTCCTCCTTTGCCCAAACAAGGGCCGAACAATCCTGTGCCTTATATGGGAGGATGATATCACCATCGAGTGGAGCAGTGCCTTTCTGCACAGCGTTCACCTTTCATTTGCACTGATGACATGTTTGGAATGTGATGGCTAATTCTGCAGGGAGCATGGGACCTTCACTCAACCCTGCTGAAGTCTTGATGGCTCATAGCGACAGACACTGTTGAGAACTCATTAGACATGGACTCACATGGAATACATCATAGTTAGCGGGTGAGTTTGAAATCTGTTTAGAATCTAATGGATGTTGAGGAAATAAACACACCGGTGCGTACAGGTTGGATTAAGATCCTTTTAATGATCATGTGATTTCTGCCATTTACCAAGTTTGGTAAATAAGTTGACTTCACATTAGGCTTCTCTTTCATCTTTAATTGGGTCTGGGGCACTTGCAGTGGATTTATTGCGGTGACATAAAGGTCCCCTGCAGAGCTGAAGCAGTGTAAACATTTACCAACATCACGGATGGTTGCGTTTTCGGTGCTCTTGATGGCAAAGCATGTATAAGAGTAACAGGGATTTAGTGGAAGGCTTTCAAGCCATGTTACTTTGTACAATCTTACGGCACTGTGATCGTGCAAGCATGTGAAACACATTAATCTGTTGTCAGAGACAATCACATGAGGGCTAAGAATCAGTTCTAACCCCTTCTTTGTTCTCTGCTGTGATACTTTTTTCCCTTTTCTGGTTCTCTGCTTTGCATCCCATTTTGCTTTGAATATTATTTAGGCATCTGATTGAGTTTTCTCACCACTGACATATGTGGGTCCCCATTTGTCAGGTAAACAACTGAGATATTAAATCTTACACTGTTCTTGTGTACTTTATGCTTATTAATGAAAGAAATGTAGACGACTTGTTTGTCTAACAATTTACCATCAGTTTATACAGATGTTTTTTTATTGTGTTTTCCTCCTAGACTGAAGAAACTGTTGGAGCAGGAGAAAGCATACCAAACCCGTAAAGACAAGGATCACAGCAGGCGACTAGAAAAAGTAAGAGAAGAGCTGGTAAAGCTGAAGTCCTTCGCTCTAATGTTGGTGGATGAGAGGCAGCTCCACATTGACCAGATTGATCAGCAAAGTCAAAAGATCATGGACCTCAGCAAAAAGCTGCAAGAGAGAGATCAACATCTGGAAAGTGTCAACAACAAATACAAAGTGGACAGTCAGAAAATTCAGAAGTTGGAACTGGAGTTAGAACACAAAACTGCTAAGTTCTCACAGGACCATGAGGACATGACATCGAAGCTCTCTTGTTTGGAGTCCCAAAACCGACAGTTGCGCACAAAGCAGGCTGAACTATCTGGAAGAATTGAGGAGTTGGAGGAAAGTAACAAAGCACTTAAGAAATCCGAGGAGGATCTGCAAGAGTTACGGAACAAAATCAGCAGTGGAGAATGTGGAAACTCAAGCCTAATGGCAGAGCTTGAAACTCTCCGTAAGAGAGTGCTGGAGATGGAGGGAAAGGATGAAGAGATCACAAAGGCAGAAGCACAGTGCAAGGAGCTGAGGAGGAAGTTTCAAGATGAGGAGAATCACAGTTGTGAGCTGAAACTTGAAATTGAAAAGCTACAGAAAAGGATGGCAGACTTGGAGAAACTAGAGCAAACGTTTAACTTGAGCAAATCAGAGTGTACACAACTTCACACAAGCCTAGAACGAGAGAAGAACTTGACAAAGAACTTAACCAAGGAGCTGGAGACTGTTAAAAATCATGTTAAAGAGCTTCAGTGTGCTGAATCCAGACTTGAAAAGGCAGAAAGTAGCTTAAAAGACGATTTGACAAAACTTAAGTCATTTACTGTAATATTAGTGGACGAGAGGAAGAACATAGCAGAAAGACTAAAGCAAGAGGAGCGAAAAAGTGAGGACATGAGCAGGCTATTTAAGGCTGAGCAAAGCAAGGTCATGGAAATCACAGAGAAGCTGATTGAAGAGAGCAAAAGGCTTTTGAAACTGAAGTCAGAGATGGAGACGAAAGTGTCAGCGCTCACAAAAGAGAAAAATGAACTAAGCACTAGACTTGCATGTGAAGAAGAGAAAAAAAATGATCTTATTACAAAGGTCAACCTAATGCAAAAGAGGGTGGACTGTTTGGAGGAGGCTGAACGGAAATCTAGAAACAGACGTGATGTAGACAAGGCAAGATTTGCTGATGAAGACAACAAGGTTAAAGAGTTGACAGAGGAGATTGATAGGTTGAAGAACCGTTTGAAGCAGCTAGAAGTTGTTGAGGGTGATTTGATGAAGACAGAGGATGAATATGACATGCTTGAAAAGAAGTTCAGAACGGAGCAGGATAAGGCCAATGTCCTTTCTCAGCTGCTGGAAGAAATGAAGTCACAGATTGCCAGAAACAAAGCCATTGAAAAAGGGGAAGCTGTGAGCCAAGAAGCTGAACTAAGATTGAGGTGCAAGATGGAAGAGGCCAAAACCAGAGATTTGCAGGCAGATGTTCTGGCTCTTAAGGAGAAGATTCATGAACTGATGAACAAGGAGGATCAGCTATCTCAACTTCAGGTTGATTACACAGTTCTACAGCAGAGGCTCATTGACGAGCAGGATAAAAACAAAAATATGAGCCAACAGATCTTAAACCTCACCAAAGAGTTAGAGGTGACTAAGCGATACAGCAGAGCACTACGACCGAGCATGAATGGAAGGAGGATAGTTGATGTCCCTCTTACCTCAACAGCTGTCCAGACAGATGCACATGCTAATGAAGCTCTTGAAGAAGAGACTCCAGCAGTATTCATAAGGAAATCAGTTCTGGAAGAAAATCATGTGATGAGCAATTTGAGGCAGAAAGGCCTTAAAAAACCAGCAGTGCTAGAACGTTATCCACCTGCGTCTACAGAACTAGGTATGAAAAAATCATTGATTCCCTGGATGAAGAAGAAAGAAGGAAGTATGGACGCACAGGATGGCTTAGACAAGTTAACTTATAAAGTTAATGGTGATGTGTCACCTCAGCCACCAGAGTTAACCATGTCACCAAAACCAGGTCGCCCACTGCATATAAGGGTGACTCCAGATCATCAAAACAGCACTGCAACATTGGAGATTACTAGTCCTCGTGCTGAGGACTTCTTCTCAAGCACTACAATTATCCCTACTTTAGGGCTGCAGAAACCACGCATAACTATAGTCCCTAAACCAAATACTGTGTCACCAAAGGGCAGCTATGATGCAATGGACAGGACCAAGTCTCCAGTGACTATTACGGCCATTTCAAGAGCCAAATCCCCAGATGGAAGCAAGATTTCCTACCCTGACTCTCCAAGTTCTCCTGTCTCAGTCATTACAGTTAGCACCAGCCCAGTGATGCAGGCACCTATCTCACCAGAACCTCAGGAGAACTCAAGCATGGGCAGAGCTGTGTTTAAGGTAACTCCAGAGAAGCAGACTGTGCCAACACCAGTCCGCAAATACAACTCCAACACCAACATTATAACAACAGAAGACAACAAAATCCATATTCACCTAGGAAGCCAATTCAAGAGGACTCAGGACTCTGGAAGCAGTTCCACACTCACATTAAGGCCTTTGAGTGTATCCACAGAGAACAAGGAGACAGCCACTACGGGGACTGTCCTGCGTTCTCCTCGACAGTCTTCAACTTCTTTAGGGAAATCCACACCTGGCAAGATGACAAGTAGCATCACAATAACCCCATTACGTCTGCTCCTTCCAGGCCAACCCAATCGGTGGTGAGTAAGCATAAACCACACATGGCACAAAATGTCAGCCTTTGAACCACTTGTTTGCTGCTAGTTATTTAGCAATTAATAAATCTGTGTGACTTTGTGACCCCAAACAACATAATGATGTGCAATCTTCTACATTACAGTTGCTTCTGAATTGTTTCAAAATGATATCAGGGGGTGTCTACTCCCTAGATAGATCTCTGTCCAGGTATAGATAAGTGCAATACATTACCTAACATGTGACTGTTAACTAACCCTGGAATGATCTGTTATGCCAGTTCCACCTGAAAACAAGTGGAATTCATTTTCTTGTCAAAATGGTTTTACTTGGCACCAACTGACTGATCCAACCTATATAACCATAAATAGGTCTAAGCTATTTGCACTTAGCATTACCTAGACTTCATGTGTGAACAGACGCAATCTAACAAGCATTTCCTGGCACAATAAGACCCTCTACTAAAACAAGCACAATAGATAATTGAGAGAATTTTAACGTGTAACTTATCAGCTCGTTGGTGGTAGGTTATAAACGTCACATGCTAAACACACGGCTTATAGATCTTTATATAATAAGAAGCATTTCGGATCCATGAAAACCTCTTTATTGCTTGAAGCATCAGAGTACTTGCAATCTAGCGGATGGCCATCCCTGTCTACAATTGAATCATGAGAGCGATGGAATTTATTCACAAATTATACCAATTTGTTTTGGAAAATTGCAGGGAATTTTAATCTGCAATGAAGGGGCTTGCCATCTTCCCTGAACTGCCTCCCAATGCGTTCAAACTATGTATAACTTGTGGGCTGTCTTTTAGTGTAAGGAGTGGTGTTAAGCAGCTCTGTTCTGGCTGGGGAATCATTTTCAGGCTTAAACATGCAATTTAAAAAGATACACTTTCTAAACGTTTCAGTTACCCTACCATTACAAGCGTAGAAGCACTTTTGGACAGTATGTCAAACATGCTGTATGAGCTTTAATTTGACATGTACCCTTTTATTTTTTTTTTCATTACCAGTCCGGGACGGATGTGCAGTCAACTCGGACTTGCTCAGCAACACGAATCCCTATGTCAAAAGGTATGAAACCAGGCAAAACTGTAATGGGTCTCTCCGCAGTGTCCAGGATAGAGTCTCGAGCTGAAAGCCATTCAATGAAAATTGAACTGAGGAAGTCTGCAGTGATCAGTTCATTGTCCCCAGTGGGGGGCAAGAGCTGAGCTTCTAGCAATCTGTATTAGCTAAAATGAATTGATCTATGCAGTACAGAGCCACTGATGTACCTGATTATTTTAGTTAGATGTAAGCTCGTAATGACTCTCTATTGAAGCACTTGCAGAAACCAGGTATTATCATTATCTCTGTTTTCAAAAAATGTGATTGCGTTTGTATTTTAAGAATATGGTCTGGAAACTATAAAGTATGTATATAGTATTGTATATACATACTAGTTCATGTATATAGTGTTGAAACTTGAACATACTGAACATACGGTTCTTTGGTTTGAATGCAACATAATTTCTCCAACTAGAGCACAATGTTAGGCTACTAACCCCTTGGCTGGGTTTTTATTTTCTTAATTTTCTTCTCTTATCATTTAATTCCTTGTTCTGCTTGACATGATAGTTGCTAGTGGAGGTTTCCACAAAAAAATGCATATTTAATATTATCTGTCATTAATTAATTTGCACCAAGCCTAAATAAATGAAATTTTTCCATCCCTCAACATCTATACATTGCCTTTTTTTTGTCACACCATTTTCATGTATAAGTTGTCATGTTAATTTGAATAAAGCATTCACTAGGAAACCTCCATTAGGTGTGCCGTAATGCACTCCATAATGCTTCATTTAATTCTCTCATCTGCATAAACAAGGAAATTGCTCCATAAAAAGCTTCCCCGAGCATGCAGTACTCATCAAAGGTCAGTAGATTTCACTAAATGTTTCAAAAGCAGATAATGAGAGCAAATGACTGACATTTTAAATCAGCTGAAAAAGTGAAAAAGCGATATAAATCAAATGTTTTATTATTAGTGGAAAGTCATTTTCCACCTCGGCCTTCGGTGGTGTCCTACCTCAATCCACCTCTTAATACCACATTATAGTGCCACAGCTATAAATACCATCAATATATTTGAGAAACGCAGTACACCAGAGCGCAGTACATCACAGACATGTATATCATGCAGTGAGAATGGATGCAAATACTAAAGCAAGAAACCAAATTTACCCAAATTAGCTTCTTCTTTCACTGCAGCCACAGCTGCAACACCTGCATACACCATCTTTAGCAAAAGCTTTTATATTTAACCTCATAAAATGACCCTGGGTTTCTGTGCATTACCTTTTTTCTGGGGATTTTAAATAAAGGCAAATTTTGTATTATTGTGCAAATTCTATGGGAAAGAAAATGCAAAAGCGTGGATGGTTCAGGAAAAAGCTTAACAATTGCTTTAAACTGTTTTGGCTGACTTTCCCTCATGGTGTCCAGCTTTTCGTAAAAAGTCCATCTTGAAAATGTCACTGTTAGTATATCTGTTACCAAATCAATTTATTCGCCTCGGTCTGCTATTGTGGAATGAAAAAGTCTACATGCATATTTTTGAGCTTGTGCAGTTTACTACAGATGTGGCTTGAGTGCTAGGACTAATGCACTCTCTGACCATCGAATCAAATAACTTAAAAATGCCGATGTTATTGTACACTTGCTCGATGGCCCCGGTGTCGCCAAATCGAACAGCTTCAAGCAACATGTATTTTATGCTACAGGTGCCCACACTGTCGTTTCTGAAGGACTCATGTTCATATTTCTTTGCCCCTGGTGACACATGATGTGAACGTCTGACAGGATAGAATCTCTAACATAAAAGACACTCCTGGAAGCAGCACAACTGAGAGAAAAGCACTAAAATGAAGAGAACTAAATGTTGGGAATAATTTTATACATATTCATAGACAAAAATACATTAAGACGTAAGTCAGTGATTCAGAGAGTGTTTAGGCCAGCGGAGAAAGCCTTGTTGGTCCTGACAGCTCACCACTGTTGTAATTATACTAAGCAACTTTGCAGGATGCAGACACCAAAAAACTAACTTACATTACTTCTTAAATCATTTTTAGATATCTTGCGCCACTCTCTGGTTATAGAGTGTACATGAAACCAAGTTTGGTGCAATTTTGCTACAGTATCAGATTAGATTAGATACAAACATCTTTGTTCGATTGTATTAATTGCACACATTTGTGTGGCAAAACTTTCTGGATTTGGTTAAAATAAAATAAAAAAAGCAGCTATTCTATTCCTTTTATTTTCTATTTTGAACACTTTTATTCTCAAATAAATATCTATATATATTTTAATATTGTCTTCTACATAGATATTGGGTAGCAAATGAGTTGTGGAGGACACACACTTTCTTTCAGCTTTTCCCATTAGGGGTCGCTACAGCGGATCATCTATAATCATGATCCGCATGTTTGATTTGGCACATGTTTTTATGCTGGATGCCCTTCCTAACGCAACCCTTCCCATTTATCCGAGCTTGGGACTGGCACTAAGAGTGCACTGGCTGGGGTTGGTTCCCTGACCGGGAATCAAACCCAGGCCACAGAGATGAGAGCGCTGCATCCTAACCACTAGACCACCAGGGAACCCAGATGAATACACTTCGAACACACATTCTGTCTAAATGCCAAGCTTTGATTACGTTGGTAGTGACTGGAACAAAAAGCCTAATCAGTTCAGTTCATATATTCAGAAGCTAGCAGATGTCAAAATAGTGACTCTGAATGGAGATATATTTATATACTGGAGTATATATAATATATACACTCTAGCGTGCTAAGACTAAGTTCTCTACCCTTGAAAGACAATGCTCATCTGAAAACATCAATCTCCACATTCTAAACAAGATTGGTTTGAAAGTAAATGATGCTATCTATGTCAGTCATTTCTGAAAAACAGGTTTTAAAGCGAATACATTTCTCCTAGTGAACTTTGCAGATCCAGGCCTCAGTGATCAACATATAAACTTGGCAAGCTTCATGATGGCATACATGTTTTTTACAGGTAGGGTGGAAACGCTGGGGAATTTCCCACCATTCGCTAGATCTAATGAAGATGAACTCTACAAGACAACACAAGTCTAGAATATGAGGAAATGTTCAAAATGTTCAAAACAGCTTGGTGTTATTTTTGGATGTGTCTCTAATCTACAAGAGGATCAGGCAACAAATACATAAGGGGTTTGTTGTTTGATGAATCTGTTTAGGAATATAATGATGACAGAAACATCTTTGTTACTGAAGGTGGTTCCGTCAGACCGTACCGAAAGGTCTGAATAATGTCATGCATTAAAGGTTATTGAGGAACATTCCACTCATCTAAAGAGCTACTAATCTGTGTGGTCCAGGCTTCTCTACTCAATTTTTTATTCCATCATATTATCAGTCATGTAACTATAGGGGTTTTTTATTTTATTTGTATTATTGAATCATTTCAACTCATTTTCCCACTCATTAACTAGCACCATAATTTCACCGCTTATAACACATGGCACAAATTTGTTTAAAAAAAAAAAAAAAGAATGCACCAAAACTGAGACCTATTGTAAGTGCTTTATATATAGAGCTTAAGACATATATGATATAGTATAGCCTAACTATAGCTTTTAATGCATTTTGAATAACACAGACTTCAATTAGGCAGCTCTGTGATAAATGATAAACTCTAATTGAATGTCCCAAACAGATTTATGCAAAAGGATTTATTGATTTTGTCATTCTTTTCATTCGATTAAAAAGGAGCATCTGCAGTGAAGTTGGCATGTCAGCACAGTCTACTGGTCTTTCAGAAGAAATTTGAATCTATAACATTAGTTACAGTCATACAGCCTGATAATATCCCTTTAAGCATGAAATACAAAAAGAATAAACCCATTATTGGTCTTAAATTCTTGCATATGGTTCAACTATTGATCAATTTTAGGCTAGTCCTAGACCTGGAACCGACCTTTAATTGTAGAGATACTTATTTTTGGTCTATGTATATCTCTTTTATGGTCAGTGTAGTCTAATTCAGAGTATTTAAAAACTGGTCAATAATTTCTTCCATTTAGTTACAAAAGAGTAAGCTGTTATATCAGTTAACTCTTCCTTTTTTCACCTGCAGAAAATGTTGTGCTCCGTATGACTTTGGAGCCTCGTTGAGTTTTAGAACTAAAGTCAAACATCTCCACAGCTCAGACCGTTCAACTCCACAACTGTCCACATCTGGCACCTGAATCAGCACCACCCTGAACTTAACCCTGGAACCAAGCTAGGAATCTGAAGCACACAAGTCCCTTTTGTTCCTGACATTTTCCTTAATATATTATGATTAAATGGATATTTTGCTAAGATGTAAGTTTTGCTAAGATGTAAGTAAAGATATAAGTTGTGTTGTAATGGAATGTGAATGTATGTCAGTAGAAAGAGCTGTATTGAAATCATCATCATGCAAACACTACTGACAATTACATATAAGATACACATAAGATACATATACATATAAGATATCAATGATTGTATAGGAGAAATAGTTGATTGATTTTATTTTGTTTTAATTTTATAGGAATCAGAATTGTATATATATATATATATATATATATATATATATATATATATATATATATATATATATACAGTCAGGTCCATAAATATTAGGACATCGACACAATTCTAACATTTTTGGCTCTATACACCACCACAATGGATTTGAAATGAAACAAATACGTTGTCCTTTAACTGCAGACTGACAGCTTTAATTTGAGGGCATGTACATCCAAATCCGGTGAACGGTGTAGGAATTACAACAGTTTGCATATGTGCCTCCCACTTGTTAAGGGACCAAAAGTAATGGGCCAGAATAATAATCATGAATCAAACTTTCAATTTTTTAATACTTGGTTGCAAATCCTTTACAGTCAATTACAGCCTAAAGTCTGGAACGCATAGACATCACCAGACGCTGGGTTTCATCCCTGGTGACGCTCTGCCAGGCCTCTACTGCAACTGTCTTCAGTTCCTGCTTGTTCTTAGGGCATTTTCCCTTCAGTTTTGTTTTCAGCAAGTGAAATGCATGCTCAATCGGATTCAGGTCAGGTGATTGACTTGGCCAATGCATAACATTCCACTTTTTCCCTTAAAAAACTCTTTGGTTGCTTTTGCAGTATGCTTTGGGTCATTGTCCATCTGCACTGTGAAGCGCCGTCCAATGAGTTCTGAAGCATTTGGCTGAATATGAGCAGATAATATTCCCTGAAACACTTCTGAATTCATTCTGCTGCTTTTGTCAGCAGTCACATCATCAATAAATACAAGAGAACCAGTTCCATTGGCAGCCATACATGCCCACACCATGACACTACTGCAACCATGCTTCACTGATGAGGTGGTATGCTTAGGATCATGAGCAGTTCCTTTCCTTCTCCATAATCTTCTCTTCCCATCATTCTGGTACAAGTTGATCTTGGTCTCATCTGTCCATAGGATGTTGTTCCAGAACTGTGGAGGTTTTTTTTAGATGTTGTTTGGCAAACTTTAATCTGGCCTTCCTGTTTTTGAGGCTCACCAATGGTTTACATCTTGTGGTGAACCATCTGTATTCACGCTGGTGAAGTCTTCTCTTGATTGTTGACTTTTACTCACATACACCTACCTCCTGGTTTTCTTTACCAGGAAAAGAATTCTTCGGTTATCCACCACAGTTGTTTTCCGTGGTCTTCTGGGTCTTTTGGTGTTGCTGAGCTCACCGGTGCATTAATTCTTTTTAAGAATGTTCCAAACAGTTGTTTTGGCCACGCCTAATGTTTTTGCTATCTCTCTGATGGGTTTGTTTTGTTTTTTCAGCCTAATGATGGCTTGCTTCACTGTTAGTGACGGCTCTTTGGATCTCATCTTGGATAGTTGATAGCAACAGATTCCAAATGCAAATAGCATACTTGAAATGAACTCTGGACCCTTTTATCTGCTCATTGTAATTGGTATAATAAGGGGAATAACACACACCTGGCCATTGAACAGCTGAGAAGCCAATTGGCCCATTACTTTTGGTCCCTTAAAAAGTGGGAGGCACATATGCAAACTGTTGTAATTCCAACACCGTTCACCTGATTTGGATGTACATGCCCTCAAATTAAAACTGACAGTCTGTAGTTAAAGGACAACTTGTTCTTTTCAAAACCATTGTAGTGGTGTATAAAGAAATGTTAGAATTGTGTCGATGTCCCAATATTTATGGACCTGACTGTATATATGTGCATTTAGGATGGTATTGATGTGGAAATGTATTGTATACACCTACACTGAGATTATAGAATTACTATATAGAAATACGGATTATAAGACTTTATAGACATTACAAGATAAAAGAAATATGGATTCCAACCATGTTGGTGCATGGAATTTAATTAGTTTTATTAACGCACGGTAAAATCTGTACAGTCTGGATGTGCTTCCTTAAGCAGAATTGGTCGATCATATGCACATATATATATATATATATATATATATATATATATATATATATATATATATATATATATATATATATATATATATAAATGACCTAGTACATGGGAATTGCAAGATATGATGAGCACTTTTATTAACAATAAAATGTTATCAGTGTTGTAATGTGTGTTAATATTGTATGTATAACTTTTGACAGGAAAAAAGTGAGAAAGGATATAATGTAGGATACTGAAATAATTGTGATTATACAATCGAATGCAAGATATTTTAGAAGTATGTTGCATATTTCAGGTGTACTGCAGATGCACTTTTTACTCGCTTATGAATGTGCAGGTGTACAGGTTTGCCTAATAAAGTGGACAGTATGTGTAGCGTAGTGTATTACATGGGTGAACATCAGAATTACTGTGTAGATGTATTATGGCGAATAATGTTATAATGTACAATGAGGCAAGATTTATTTGAACAGTTGGACAAGTATTGTAGGTAATACTACTGTATAAAGTTTTAAAGGAAATTTGGCACTGAGCATTTTGGGAGGAAGAATTGTCGGCTTTCGGAGATAACGCGGAAAATGTACACTTGTAAACGTATAATATATCTAGCAAATAAAAATCAATATGTCCATAAGAATGCTCAATATTCGACTCTTTGTATTGCATGGGTTGAGGTGACGTCATTACGCAGGGTGAACGTACCCACGTGATGCATGATGTCATCACGTTGGGTGAGTGTCAACTTCCGCAAAGAAGTCGCCTCGATGAAGCAGAAATAAACTGAAGCTAAAGCGGATAAAACTCTGCATTTGTTCTCCACGAGGTCGCATACATGCAGCTGTTAGGCATATCTAACATAGATTAAATAATATTAATAATAAAATATAGATTAAATAACTTAATAGCTGCGGGGTCTCGTATTTTGTCTGAATTAAACACTTGGGTAAGCTAAGCTAGTCTAGTCTGGCTTCAGCTGCAAACATGATGGCGTCCAGCTACAACGCTAAGGAGGAAGACGGCCATCATTCCGGGGCCTCGGGAGCCACTGGGAACGCCGTCCGGAGTAAGAAACCAGACAACACGGCTTTCAAACAGCAGCGTTTACCGGCATGGCAGCCCATCCTTACAGCTGGCACGGTGTTACCCGCCTTCTTCGTTATAGGGCTGATCTTCATCCCTATCGGTATCGGTCTGTACGTTACCTCCAACAATATCAAGGAGTTTGAGGTGAGGACGAGCAACACCGTGACTTGCATTTTACACTAGCTGTGATTTCGTCTTACTTCCTACACACTTTGGTCATTAGCTGCTTGTCAGCAAAAATGTGTAAACGATGTTTCAAATGTGAGGCCAACTGCAGTGCTTGATGCACAGTTAGTTATTATTCTGGCAGCGTTAAGCTCATGTCAAGTAATTCTTTAACGAGCCGGTAAGAAAGCCGTTCCAGTCAGTGGAACCCAAGCACTAGGAAGCTGTCCCAATGGCAGCGAGGCACTATGAAAACTGTCAACAAATGGCAACAAATCATTATGAAAGCTGTCCAAGTGGCATCCAAGTAAGCTGTTCCATTCAGTGGAAGACAAGCACTATGAAAGTTGTCCCAATAGCAGTGATCCACCAGGAAGGTTGTCCCAGTGGCAATAAAGCACCAGAAAAGCTGTCCCAGTATCAACTAGGCACTATACAGCTGTCCAAATGGCAACAAATCACTAGGAAAGCTGTCCAAACGGCAGCCAAAAAAAGCTGTTCTGTTTAGAGGCAGCCATGCAGTAGGAAAGCAGTTCTGCTGGCAGCCAAGCACTAGGAAATTGTCCCAAAAGTGGCAGCCAAGCACTAGGATGGCTGTCTTAGTGGCAGCCAAAGCACTAGGATGGCTGTCCCAGTGGCAGCCACGCACTGGGTTGGCTGTCCCAGTGGCAGCCAAGCACTAGGAACACTATTTTGATTGTGGTGTAGAAAGTACAACAGCAAAAGATTTGTCATGTAATGATAACACATTAAAAGCACCCATATGGTTGGCTCGAAGAAAGTACAGGTTTGACTGCTTTAACGCTTGTTTTATTTAGCAGGTAGGTTTAACTTGTCTGTGGAAATATTTTTTTGCCATTGAGCAATGAGTTTCCAGTGGCTGCGCTGTGATTTCTGTAAAACAACGAGCTGTTTTTAGCGTAATTAACAAAAGTAAAAAAAAGAGTGCGGGTGCAATAACAATCGTTTACAGCTGTTATTGTAGCTGTTTAGCAGCTTGTTTTATAGATGTTAAATGTAGCTGTTTTGGAGAAACATGGCAACGTTACGAACAACAACAAACAGCAAGGTTTTTTTTTTTTCTCAGTGTCTATAACTCTGTTTTTCTACTTTTTTTTGTGTGTGTGTTACCAGATTGATTACACAGGAACAGACGCCTCTAGTCCTTGCTACAACTGTTCACAAAGCAGCTGGAACAGCACAATGCCATGTAAATGCTCACTGCCCTTCTCTCTTGAGCAGCCCTTCGAGGTAAACCCACAGTTTGACTTTACTGTATACGCTTTAGTGTATTTAGATAGTGTATAATTATATATAGGTAGGTACTACGGGATTCATTTACACAGAGGATTTGAGGAACTAAAGCACACTTACTGGATAGGTTCCTGTTTTGCTTTAAGACCACAAACAGCTGAACCTATAACGCACTCACTGGGAAACCATGCCACTGCACTTTTACGCCGTTTGTCTTCATCTTTCAAGCTGACATTAAACAGAGTAGCTGTGTACTATAAGTGGAAAGTTTAGAAATAGAAAGCTTTGAAATATTACTTGACAAAGATAAGCAATGTCTATACTGAGGGGGTCCATGAATTTTAATTTAGAATAGTAGTGGTCTCTCCTAAATCAGAAGCACATCACATTACAATTTTGCATCTTTAATTTTATGTGGATGAAATAATTATAAAATCATTTTAAAACTCACTATTTCTTCCTCCTCTTAATCCCCAGAGTAATGTTTTTATGTACTACGGCCTTTCAAACTTCTACCAAAACCATCGTCGCTATGTCAAATCCAGAGATGACAGCCAGCTGAACGGGGACACGTCATCTCTCAAGGTAGAAATGCATTTGAAACATTCTCTACAGCCTCAGGTGACTGGTATGATCAGTAGTCCTCACTGTGTATGTTTTTCCACCACAGGATCCGAGCAAAGAATGTGAGCCGTACCGCATGATTGGAAAATCACCCATTGCCCCCTGTGGTGCTATCGCTAACAGCATGTTTAATGGTAGGGAAAAAAGGAATTTTTTTAGTGTCATGGAAAAAGCCAGCATGGTTGTCAACAATTGTTGTTTTTCCTCTCTTTTCTGCAGACACACTGGAGTTGATTTATCTCGATCCCAATGGAACCAGGAACATAATTCCTCTGGTGAAGAAGGGCATCGCCTGGTGGACTGATAAGCATGTGAAATTCAGAAACCCTGGTGGCAGTAACTCCAATCTCACTGCTGTTTTCCAAGGTAAAAACGTAAAATTTCAGGATGAAAGACCTTTTAAATTAAATACAGATTGTAAAATGGCTAGTTTATAAATCTTAACGTGGTCCAAAGCCCGATTTAGTGTATTAAGTGCTTTGTGACCCTGAAAGTGGGAAGTTGGAGCTCAGATTAGTGTCACGTTTGACATTTATTCTTCCAGGTGGGTGCTAGTTCAAAGCATGAACTATTATCGATTTATTAATGTAAATACTTGCATATAGGGTATATATTTAAAAGTACCAGAAAATTACACTGTTCACTGTTCATGCTGACTTGACATCACCTACCGTATTTTCCGGACTATAAGCCGCTACTTTTTTCCCACGTTTTGAACCCCGCGGCTTAAACAACGAAGCGGCTAATTTATGGATTTTTCCTGGGTTTTTCCAGGTTTCACAAACTTCAAGCCAAAAAACTGAACCCCATAACATTAGACTAATGAAATTTCCAAACGGAAACGAAAAAATGCACCCCACCTGTGTTCTGAGCTGCACGGCATCGGGAGAAAAAAAGTTTTTTTTTAAAGCACGACGATGCCAAAAGATAAACTCTCGAGAGAAATAGTTCTGAAAGGAAGGAGGAAGACAGTGAACAATGACTTTCTTGGTCGGCTACTGTTTAGATACAAGCCGTTGTAGCGCGTTGAGTCTGGGTGAAGGAAGAGCACGCTAAAACTCCAGTTGCAACAGAAATCATATAAGCACAGACAGGTTTCCAAAACTCGTGCTTTTTTATTTTTCTTGGCAACAGCGTTAAGGGTTAGTCAAAGAAACTTAGAAATGAGCATCAGAAAATAATAACCACATAATCCTCGTCTCCACACACGCAGTAATACCGGAAAATGCAGTGCCAGGCTATTCCCAAAATACCGCTCTGCTCTTAAAGGAGCCACAACATATTTCACCCGTTACACCGTGTAACAGACACTGTCTTTCATTAAAGCCTGTGTAAAGTTCATTAGTGTAGCGGCTTATAGACAGGTGCGGCTTATTTATGTTCAAAATGAAAATATTTGTAAAATTCAGTGGGTGCAGCTAGTTTGATTTTCCACTTGATCACCCCCCTTTCCAATTTTCATTCCATTTTTCTTCTATAACAAGTCTTTTCTATTTCAGGAACTGCGAAACCGGTCAACTGGGGCAAGCCTGTGTACGAGCTGGACACGGATCCCGAGAACAACGGCTTCATCAACGAAGACTTTATCGTGTGGATGCGGACGGCTGCCCTGCCCACATTTAGGAAACTCTACCGCATCATCCAGAAGAAGAACAACATGACGCCGACGCTTCCCAGAGGCAACTACACTCTAGAAGTCACTTACAGTATCCTTTCCGAACTGAATCCAAGTTTATTGAGGGGATCTGAGCAGGTGACGATCGTTGCACGATTGAGCAGCTAATGCATATTTAAGAGTTTATCACTAATAACTGATCCAGATGAGAATTTTAAACCTGAGCTTGTGCACCGATCAGGCATGTCAACATGGCATTATAACATTATAACCTGTAATATGAATAACACTGATCTTCTCCTCATCATGACACCCGTTAGTTGGTCAAGTGAAGTCAAAAAAGTGTAAGGATTTGAGTAAGTTTGACAAGAGCTAAATTGTGATGTCTAGACGACTGGGTCAGAGCATCTCCAAAACTGCAGTTCTTGTGGGCTGTTCCTGATCTGCAGTGGTCAGTATCTAAAAGTGCTCTTAGGAAGGAACAGTGGTGAACCCGGCGACAGGGTCATGTGTGGCCGAGGCTCATTGATGCACGTGTGGTCCGATCCAACAGACGATCTCTTGTGAAGTTAATGCCGGCTCTAATAGAAAGGTGCATAGACAGAATACACAGTGCATCGCAGTTTGTTGTGTGACAGGCTGCTAGCCACAGACCAGCCAACATCAGGCAGGTGGTCATAATGTTATACCTTATCAGTGTACACTTCCTATCTACTGAAGAGAAATATTGTATTATACTGAACTGCTCTGAAGTTGAACTGCTTTGCGAATGCTGTTATGTTGCACTCCTTAATCTCTCGCTCTCAGATTATCCCGTGCGCAGCTTCGATGGCCGAAAGCGCATGATCCTTAGCACCATCTCGTGGATGGGAGGGAAGAACCCGTTCCTGGGCATCGCTTACATCACTGTAGGCTCTGTCTGCTTCTTCCTCGGAGTCGTCCTGCTCCTTATCCACCACAAATACGGCAACCGCAACAACAGCTCCGACGTTCCCAACTAAATCCGTGCGATCGCCTGCATGCCGTCTCCCACACGCATGTTGAAGACCAACCACTTCTCTATTAAGCTTGTCTCGTTGTGTTTGTATGGATGTGTGCGCTCGTACCTCTCGGGTATTTGAGTCTTGTCCTGGGAGTGCAGCAATGCGGAGCATTATGTTTGACAGTTGTTGAATTATATAGATGTATTTATTTTTAAACAGGTTCATGATGTACTGTATTAAAGTCATGATTTTTTTTTTTTTTTTTTTTGCCAGTATTTGTGTTATAAGGCTTCTATAATGATGTGTATATTTGTGGACAGGCTTGCATAAGTGCGACTAGGTCACTTAATTACACTGAATGTACAGATGGTGTAAGTTTCAGAGCTAAATTCCTGCCTAAGTGTTGCAGCATGTGATCTAGTAGGTCAACATCTCTAACAGGTTATAGAGTGTAAAGTTCGTTGTTTGTTTTTTTGTTTTGTTTTTTTTAAGCAATTTGGGATCAAAACTAATTTCTCTATGTAGGTGCCATGACCTCACTCAGAGATATCTGTAGACCTGTTTGTTATTTAAATGCACATTTTGCTCTGTTGAAATGCTTTTAATTGTTTTTTTTTTAATCTGGCTTTTTGTTTTATGGCTTGAATTGTTTGGTGTCAGGGGTTAACATGTTTTTTGCACTTTAGGCTTGGCACAGCTTTATATCCCCCATTTTGCCCACTTTCATGGATGTGTTTGTGTGTTTCCACAGAAATAAAATAAGCTGGAAGTGAACTTTTCAGGTTTTTAATTCTCGTTTTTCATAACGAGGTCACATTCTATTATTAAAGAGAATATAAACTCTTAAACACAGTAAAATGTTCATTCTGCAACCCCTGAGATGGATGTAGTGGTTCTGGTGACAGTTTTGTTTTGCTGACTCATGTACTTTGCAATGACAGTGTAGTTCAGTATGAATATTTAATGATTACATATGGGACCTCAGTAACAGTCAGCTCTCAGTTTTGGCTTCTAACAGAAGTACAAGAACAGGTTTCACAGCAATTTGCATGATCTAGTAGCATGTTAATGAGAACGAATGTAGAAGTGTTGGGGATTTCCAGGATTCGATGCAGCAATGCAACACAATCGAAGGAGAAACTTGCCACAGTTAGATGACATGTACAATGGCTTTAATAGTGGCTTGTGTATGGATAATGAAGTGAAAGAGGTGGGAAGAATAAAGGAAGGAAGCACTCCTGCATTGTCTTAAGGTAAAGATGAAGCTACATGTCAATAAAGTCTGAATTAGCAGGAAGTTAAACATGCAGGAAAGTATTTTCCATCATCAGCATGCACATGTAGTTGCATGGGCAGGAATGAATCTCGGTGGTGTGGAGAATGAGGAAACACTGAATAAAAAACATTGATTTGAAAAATCTGATTTGGGAGGGATGGCATAGGTGTGTTATTTAGGCTATGGTTTAAGGTGTTCTCTACCAAACTTGCCATAAAATATTTATAAAGTTATCATTTTACTGAGAATTAGTATATCAGTGGAAAGTCAGCGTTCTAAGGCAAGGTTTTTTTTTGTTTCATTATAAAATAAATCTTGGACACCCAGTAATATGTTTTAAATGCTTATAAAGATTAATACACAAATTTGAAAGGTTTCAGCTTTGAAAGGTGATCAAAAATCTAACTTGATTGTGGTGCTGTGGGCAAAAGATGACTGTTGCATTATACCAAACATTATATTTAGAATTAAAGTTCCTATGGTTCCTTTCACTTATGATTTCTTAATATTTTAAATAACAGAGAACATGACTGTAATCTGTGTAACTAATGCAGTTTTAACTTCAAGGCTCTAGTTCAGTGTAACTTATAGTAAAGTGAGAAAAACTCCTATTTATTGTACAACAGAATTCAATGCCTTTTACAGCTATTCACTGATCTATGAGAGACATGAAGCTGGTTTTTATTTTAAAGTTTTTACAAATGCCATTTTCAGTATTTATTTTACATCTAATAACATGGTGGACCAAATCAAAGGTCACCATGAGCAAACTTTGGCACACAGACCCTAATTTGGGCCTTTCTGCTCTAATTACTGCCCAGAAGTATTTTGTTGGGTAAATGTTAGTGAAATTAAATGATGTATTTCATAGAAAGTGTGACGTATGTATGTGTGTATGTGTGTATGTATGTATGTATGTTCAGAGACAAATTTGGTGATGCTTGAAAATAAATACAAAAGATAGATCACTTAGTTTCTATTTTTAGACATTGGACTACATTTGAATTTTATTTTAAAGGGACATTTCTTCGCATACTTTTAAAGTTATATATATATAAAAAAACCCGGAAGAATACACAGTGTAGATTATACTGTACAGTGCAGCATATCACATGACTTAGAAACTGTAGTACCACGCCACAACAGCAGGCGGCGATATAACGACGAACCACAGTCGATGCACCGGTTCTTTCCGAAATAGCTCGAATAAGGACTTATATTGCACTAAGTAGGCTGCAAAAGGGGCGTTTATAATGGCGCATGTAGTGCCCTTATATAGGGAGCAAAAGGGCGTTTGGGATTGAACCCCTATTTCCGTCTCAGTGTCCTTGGCTGGAGAGACTAAGCGGTAGAAGGAGATCATGTATAGGCACATTGCGGTGAGTTCAAACAGTAAATTATATTTTAGAACCGTAAAATTACTAATAAGATGGAAATATAGGGTTTGGGGAAGTAATCTATTTCCGAGCTGCGATAAGATAATACATTTCATTGGGTAATATTTTAGCTAGCTCGCTAGTCAGGCCTGGAAGGACAAGATCGGATGGCTGGTTTAATCAAACAGCGAGTATAAGGAAGTAGTAATGATAAATATCACAGGTTTTCTAAAAGGATGTAAATAAGGAAAGATAAATCTGATTAACAATTAAATAGATAATAAGAGCGAGCTGCAATCTATTAAATGAATCATTCTGTAACTACCCACATTTATGTATATTATTAGCTACACAAACAATTAATAACTATTCAAAAATAAAAATTAATTTCCCAGATTTGTTATTCACATCCCAAATTATATTATCAACTACCAAAAATGTATTAATGAATACCCCCAAATAATTATAAACTAAATGAACTACCAAGGTTATAATAATTTAGTTCTAATAAGTTAATGATCTGTATGAGTGCATAATAAAATAATAAACATTAAAAATCTAGAATAATAATAGTGTAAAACTGGAAGTTGAAAAGAGAAAGAGACACTAATAAGAAGTACTTTTTAATGAAGAGCTGATAAGTGATCCCAGCTGCAGCAATGTGCATATAAACAGGACAATAAACAAGAGAAAAAGGAGTGTATGAGTGGATGAAAGGAATCTGAGCTGAGGGAGGTTTTTATTCAACAGCTAAACAGGTCTCCTTCAGTCAAAATGTCTTTTTCTGCTTGGATGAGGTCTTTATTACTCATTTCTTCTGAAGTATAGGTTTCCCCATCCCTGGTCCTGGACTACTTCCTGTCCTGTGTGTTTTAGTATTAAAGCTAATAAGTACTAGTTTATTGAGTAGACCTTCCTGAGTTGAGGTGTGTGATAGGACAGTGATATGGACAGGACAGGTCCTAGTTCTCCAAGACCATGGATTGGGAACCTGTGCTTCAACAGAAAAGAATTCATTCTGAATGAGTTTTTCGAATTGGTTTAGATGTTTTGAGATGACCGTTTTGGCAGACAATATTATCATATTTCCAGCACAGGGCATTTAATTTTGTATAAAAACTGCCAACTTAAAGCAGTCTGTGAATTCTAGGACCGTTCTTGCATTCGTGTATACAGAATTAAGGGATGGTGGTGGATCTGAATCTTATAATGGGAATATTTAGCACAGGGTGAAAATACACTGGGTGTAGGAGAGAACCCTGAGGAAACAGAGCTCAGGAGGACCAGCAGCGCCATCTGCTGTCCGGTTTAAAAAAAAAAAACTCTGAAAAATTGACTGAGCTTGTTTATTTAAAAGAAATTCAGGATCCTGTCAAATGTTCAACAATCCATTCTAATGAATTGAGTAATGTGCACATGAAGAATGGCGCCCAGTGCTGTAATAATTGTTCTCCATGTTTCCAGGCGATTCATCAGCTGTCCCGGCGGACACTAACTAGCAGCGCTCGCAGGCAGGTGGAGAATAAAGTGGCCCAGAAGCAAAAGCTGTTCCAGGTACGTTGACCAAATTAGTCTTTCTAATGGATAATAATGTCCACATCTGGTTAGCTTATTATACATTTTCACATTTCACTCTGTTTCTTTTGTTCTCATTGTCCTTTATGTTGAACAGCTTTCTTTAATCTCTGGAGGTCTTTGAGAACTCTCTAGGAATGACTGGAGAACGGGGGTCATGCCCTTTTCAGTAACAATCCTTTTTTATTTTTATTTCCTTGCACACTTTGTGCAGCATTTAGTGCACAAATGAATGCTGCTGTTAATGTAGACCCAGAATTAAGAGTACAGTAACATAACATGCGAGTGTCTCAGAAACGGCTTCTTTAAACGTGTCCCCGTTTCACCTTTTTTTGAAACTGATAGTCTTCTTCTACTTGAGGAAACAATGCGTGCGGCACTGGTTGTTTGTCTAAAATCGTTGCTTGGTCTGTGATGTTTACTAAAATTGAACTAAATTAAACTTTTCTTCCTCTTCGTTAACAATGGCCCACTTACACAGAACCCAAGTGAAGTTTTAGGCATTAGATTTTTTTTCACCGCCGAGTCGGCATACACAGTTTATATAGGGGATAAATAATCACAAAACATTATTGATGCACAAAGTAAGGAACACAACACACTGCGATTTGCAGTAAAATAATGCAAAATGGAGTCGCTGTTGTCAACTTAATGTTGTCATGGCCCACCCACATGTATACTTATGTTTATAATTGCTGAAAAATGTGTGAAACAGATCAATTCTGCTATGACTTGCAATATAGCAGCTAGAAACAGTTTCCTTGCTTATCCTTGAATTAAACTAGGATTGCAACCAACGATTATTTTGATAATCGATTAAACGGGTGCTCATTTCTTCTTTTTGATTAAATTTTAATTTAAATTTGTTTTTTTTTTTATAAATTTTACTAGATGTGTTGCTTATTATAAACATAAAAAACTCTAATTCAGGGTATTTTTGTATAAAAGTGTCCTTAAAAAATGCAAAAGCCACATAGTGAGTTTAACTATTTTTAATTTTGACATTTCTAACCTTGACAAAGCTTATAGTAGCTGCTTGTTGTTGAGTGCATGAGGGATTTCTCCTTTGAACAAGTTCACTCGTGCTGGGATGTTTCTGTAAAAAAACACAACAGCATTTGAGTATGAAAACTGAAGCAATTTGCAAAAATCAACATTTGTATTGTATTTTGTTACAACCATGACAACCATGTTAAAAAGTCAATATAAAATACAATACATTGTTTTTGCAATTTTTGTTAAAATTAATTTTGTTCAGTTGTGAAGATATAAGCATCTAGAATAAATAATTAATTAGATTTTGTATAATAATTAAATGCATCAATTAAATATACAAACACTGAAAACGAGCATTTGAACGCAGTAAAGCCGCAGAAAATCACATTTGAAAACAGAAGTAAAAAAAGCTATAATAAGCGAATTAAACGCAGCAATTGAACAGGCTTTATTTTTTTAAAAAAACAAGGAAAAAATATGCATTGGTGTGCAAATGCATAATCATTCACTGAAAACCACAACAGTGACTGTAAATATAATCGTTTACTGCTGCTGTTATTTGCTGCTTTTAGATTTAGCGTTTGTTCACACCGGTTTAACTGAATCCATCACTTTGTTCGAGCGAGCCGATTGCGCAACCTGATGTTCAGATCCAGTGCGACTGTCTCGAAGTTGCACTTTACACAATAACACTTCATTACACTTGACCGTTCTTACATGATGAGGATTATACAGTTTTGCTTACAGTGCTGATGTTGCGCCTTCATCCGTGACACCAGTGTGTTTTCTTTTCACGTGCTCGTGCATCACTGTGGTGCTTCCATCCCACACAAACTCCCCTTTGCATTATTTCCAGGTACATTTTTCCTTGTTGCATTTAATATAAAATGCTCCCATGCCTTGAATTTAATGGAAAATTACTCCCATGCGTTGGGTGACTTGGGAAGCACACTTTTTCCTGCTGCCGGTTGACCCTGTACTGTCTGCCATTTTCGCAGGCGGCTGTGTTCTCTTGCTTTAACGCAAAACCGTGACTTGAGCAGCCTAACTAATCGATAACGATAATGAAAACGGATTTCATTATCGATTATTAGCGATTTTATCGATTAGTTGTTGCAGCCCTTCATTAAACATTTTAGCTTGTTAGAGAAAAACCTCATGCTGCTGTTTTCTGAGCAATTAGATTTCAGAATTGAAAAGCATCGCATTATATTTTCTTGTATTATGATATAATGTACTAATATAAGCCCTAAACAGTTATTTACGTCAACCGATCAAAACGGTCCGAAATGTAGACATTAATATTACACTGGTAATAAAACGGTATTACAGTTTCCAATATCCCACAACACAATAAGAGCTAAGAGCAACATTTCAGAGGTTTGATCATTTGCATTATTAGGTTGCATTATTGTATCATTTATATCATCAAAGTGTGCACCTAATCAGTAATGTAGCAACCTGTGTTTTTTTTTTTTTTAATTTTTTATAGAAGTGTGTGTGTGTGTGTGTGTGTGTGTGTGTGTGTGTGTGTGTGTGTGTGTGTGTGTGTGTCTGTGTGTGTGTGTGTGTGTCTGTGTGTGTGTGTCTGTGTGTGTGTGTGTGTGTGTGTGTGTGTGTGTGTGTGTCTTCACTTCACTTCACACTCAGGTTGTTGCACTTGAAACATGTCCAACAGATAAGTATATTATAGCTGAACAAGGCTCTATCACACTAACCTGTGTATGGTGTGCTGACTGAGTCTAACAGAAGTATTTAATATACCTTTAATATACATGCTTTCATATGCAGCATAGTTCTGTAATTCATGCTTGTAGTCTGTAGAGAGCGCTTTGGGGTTTTATTCTGTATGTTGTTTATTGTAGGCAATTTAATCATTCCTTTTTATTTAAATTTTTCCCCCCACCCTTTTTCTTATCCGCTTTGTTTCCCCTGTCAGTGTACACTTAGTATGGCAACATAAAGAATGAAAGTATTCAAACATTCTCTGGCTTTTGCACGTATTGATCAATATCACTAAAACAATCCGCTCTCTTCTTGAGAATTTTGTCAGCGAATAAAAAAGGAAAACCACACGAATATTAAAAGCCCCGTGAATAAAAATGAATGATAGTGATGCATATTTAATAAAGGATAAAGACTATACATTTGTTGTGTTACATACAATAATCTGTTCTTGTTTTGGTGTCTCCTAGGAGAATAATGGCATTCCAGTTCATTTGAAGGGAGGTGCTGGTGATGCCATCCTGTACCGCACCACAATGGGTCTCACCATCTTGGGTATGTGATGGAACATTAACCTGAAATTTGTTGTTACATGGTCATTGATTTTTAGCGAGTCAAAAAAAAGAGTTTATATAGATTATCATTGTTTAGGCTGCTTCATTACATGCTACAAAACAGCAATGATTGTGTAATGATAGTATATAATTAATATATAACATAGTATATAACTATTATCTAATGTTTATCATTTATATAATAATTTATATATTCATTACACAAATATTTTGCCGGTAGACTCAAACTTTGTTGTGTTTTGCCTTTTAGGAACGGTCTTTGTGATCTACGAGCTGGTCAAAGCAGCACTCCCGCACAAAAAGGAATAACAACTCCTGGATATATTTCTGCCGAAACGGCCATGTACATGTTGTAAGGAGTATAAAAGCTGTATATTTATTCATTTTCATAATGGGACCAATCTACAAGTATGTAGCTCTGGACAATAAAATCCACTTCCCATGATTTTTGTCTCTATTTGAAATGCTTTCTAGACTGTTAATAATCACTAAAGGATATAGTTTTCCTCAGTTTCCTAAACAACACACAACCTTATATAAAAACCAAGAATGGATATCCAGTACCTTAGAGATTTAGTTTTCCCAACGACCAGTTTGAACAGAGAATTGAATGAACACACTGAATTGATTTTTGGCACTTCATGAAAGGAAGTGAAGAACCTTTTGTGAAGCTTGGTGAACGTGTTTCCACCAGCAAAATTTGTTTGCTTTCTTACATCCGAAATAAAAGCAGTTTAATCAAAGGAACTTGATGAGTCAAGTCAAGAAGCTTTTGTCCTTTCAACCATATCTAGCTGACGCAGGACACAGTGAAATGAGACAACGTTCCTCCTGAACCCTGGTGCTACATACAACAACATAAAGCTACATAACAGAGAAACACAGAGCTAAGCTGTAATTTAACAATGTAAACAAAAGGGTTTGTGCAAAACAGCAATAGTAGCACAAGTCAGGTACAAACACTCATCAGTCTTAACTTTAAACCACCTTACTAATATTGTGTATGGTGTGCTGCCTGGAGCTCTCAGGACTCCCTGATACATCTAATGCTGTGGTTTTGGGACCAAGAAATTATAAACCGCTTTTTAAGTCCTTCATGTAATACAGTGGGGCATTCAAGGATCAGACATGTTTGTCTAGGACATCCCACAGATGCTAGATCTGAGATATGGGTAATTTAATGTTGAGTTGAAGACATTGGCTTGAACTCAACATGTTCTCCAAACAATTTCTAAACAATTTTTTGTAAACAATTTATCCTGCTGAAAGGGGCCCACTGGGGAATACAGTTGCCATGCTTGCAACAAACATCTTTTTTGGTAGGTCGTACATGTCAAAATAACACCCACATGAATACCAAGACCCAAGTTTTCCCATTGCCCAGAGCATAACACTGCCTTGACCGACTTACCTTCTCCTCATGCGTCCTGGTGCTAACTCATCCCCAGGTATGTGACTTGTGTGGTGTTTTGGATATCTGTGAAAGTTGCTCAGACTTGCCTGTTTTTTTTTTCCTGTTTTCAATACACCACCTTTGAGCACTGTTCACATGTTGCCTAATATAACTTACTACTCCATGTATTAAGGTAATGTTTGTGACTTCACCTGTCAGTAGTTGATATTACGGTTGATCCTGTAGGTCTTCCAGCTTCTGTGGACGAAAAGAAAACGATTTAAACACAAAAAACAGTGTTGTCTGTGATCTGGGTTAGACCCAAGGTTTTAACCCGGGTAGAAAACTTAATTCTGACTTTTTATGGTTTTATCAACTTCCAGTCACTATCAATATTATTAAAAAAAACTTCCCACCTCACTCCCCCAACTTTATTGAGTAGATGAGCAAGCCTTACACTCGTGGTATGATGTTACTGATCCCAGATTGTTTAGTATGCATTTGTTATATTGTTCGAAATACTGGTACCACCAGAAAACAGTGACTGGCCTTGATGTATAAAACAAACAAATTGTGGTTCTGGGTCATACAGGACATAGATTAAGTTCTCTGTGGAACCTAGTAAATAAATATCAACAGCCAGGACGGTCTCATGTCCTTGAATATATATGAACTGCAGATGCAGGTGGTAGTTCATAAAAGCTGAGAGAAAAATGTGGATTTTACATGGATTCTACAAGGTGAAGAAAACCTTTCTTTATAATTCTGGCCATGACTAAAAAAGTGTGATGGTCACTGACATCAGATTCCACTCAACTTCTGCTGAGTCAGGTTAAGATTTGGAATTGGTGTCAACAGAAGGAATCAAAACGCCCAGTTTTCCTTATGTCACCAGTTCAGGCTGTTGGTGGTAATGTCATGATCCGGGAAATGTTTTCTCAAAACGCAGACTGTGCCATTTCAGAGTATTGTTGCTGACCACAAAATTATTATATATCCCTTTACGAGCAAAACACGCTTTTTCCAGCATGACAATATGAAAAGCCACAAAGCATAAGTCATTACAAAGTTGCACTATGAACATAACAGCACAAGTTGAATGCAGTGTTCATCGATCCAGATTTTAACATTTTTTGCCAAGGCACAAAAAATCTGCTCGAGAAGCGTATGGTAGCCTAACTTTTCAGTTTTGTCTGTTAACTAAAATGAAACACTTAAAACTTTTCATAGTAGAATTTGTCTCTGAACATGTATAGCACTAGCGCTAAACTAGTAAACTATTTTTATTGATATTTCTGAAGAGGTCCCTTGCGCTTACTGACACCTGTAATAAGATATATGATGCACCCATTAGAATATTATTACACGTTGCCAACTCAGAGTTGCAGCATCATGTTTGACTTAATACTGAGCACTAAATAAAAGGTATGCTATGCTAAAATAGATCCAGGTACAGGTGTAGCTGATTGCCATTGATTATAATCAGGATGATATTCAAGATGTCTGTCTCTGTTGGCAGACACTTGTATAGTAGTTTTTCTGGTTGCTCTATGGTACAATGTTCATATAAGGAAATTCACAGTGTAAAGGAAATCGTAAGTTTAACCCACATTAAAAGACCAACGTTACTAACCAAATTTGTTTTTACAGAAACCTACAGGAACCCGGGGTTTTTAAATCCAGGGTTACTGCAAGGAATCTCAGCAGTGGGCAAGCTACGGGACCTGAATAAAAGAGACAGGTCCCTTTTCAGAGCATATAATTAACCTAGAACCAGCACAAATCATTTTTGGCTGGGTTATATCTCTTCTTAATCACTGATTTGAAATAAAAAAGAGCCTGGGTTTTATTTTTTCCCCCCGTCCGGTTTAATTTACCGATATAAAATCAGTGTTAAGTCTTAATAATTTAGTAATCAATAAAAGTGTTTAAAAAATGCAGCTTTTTGTTCTTTGAAAATATCCAGACTCTGGTAGTACTCTGGTTGATGCTGATGTAAAACAGGTACCTAAAGCAAGACTATAATGTTTAATCCTGGCTCGGCGACCAGGAAAATCCCAGGTTTCTTTTTTTGAATTTTTTATATTCTAGTAGAAAATTCTCCAAAGCATAGGTATAAAAAACAAAACAAAAAACCTATTCAAATTCAGAAAATTAGTTCAACAGACTGTGATGTAGTGGCATTGATTTACAAGCTAAGTTCTTGCAGAAAAAGAAAAGGAAATTGGAAAAAGGATATTATTTAAAAAAAGAAATAGGTCACACTGAAGGGAAATCATAAAGCTACAGCAATAAATGTCATTCCATACAGTGTGCTTCCAATTTTGTGGCAGCAGTCTCAAGAAGAATCCCAAACTTTTAGCCATATACTGTATGTTTACCTACCTTATCTAACCTACTGTGTGTTACACACTTACTCAAACCCATGTGGAAAACATAAAACTCCACTCAAACAGTATCCAAGGCATTACAAGACAATATCGCAAAACTGTATCCCAAGTTCAGGATCGAACAAGGGCAGCTACAAGGCAGCGATGCCCAATCTGTATTTACACAATTTACATGTAATTTTTCACTATTTTTTACTTCTCATGTGATAAAACACGAAACATTAAACTTTTGCATTTCACTTAACACACACCAATGTCAGGAAATTGACACTCGGTAAAACAGATCATCTTTCACACACCAGAGAAATGTACAAACACACATTTATGTACAGATCAGATAAAGTCGATAATAAGTATAATAAAAATGCTAAATTACCATATGAAACTGATGATTCCCCCCCCAAAAAATATTTTTAATCCACAACAGAGCATTCATTTATTATAAAGCAATGCTTTTTTTAAACATTAGATTCTTACTGCTCAACATTATACCTAGAATAGCAAGCTAATGCTGCTAGGTGGCTAAGCCTAGCTAATCAAACTGATAGCTAGAAACTAGTCATTTCAGATGAATGACACTTTTCTCTCCAAAAAACTGTTGTATCTGAAAAACAAAATTACAACATCTGCCAGCAAGGAATTAAAAGCACAATTTATTATTCGTTTTTTTCAGCTGCTTTGGAGCATTTCTCGAATCATTCTTAATATTTGCAAAGCAGTAAGTGCATTCTCAAAACAATTTGTTCAAACAGCACAACACATTGGATTTCTTGCAAAAGCCTTTACTTTTCTCAAAATCCTCAGTTCATCTCTCAAAAGTAAGTATTTGTGTCATCTCATTCCCATCAGAATGAAAAGTCCCTTTGTCCCATTGTTCACAAACAAAATCATCAAAATGTTTAGTCATGTTGTCAGTATGACGGCGCACAGTTTCTGGATTTCTCGATATAAACTACGGTTTGGATTACAGCGACTGTAAATGCACAAAATTGGACTTCTTTCTGTTAATCTGTTAATATCAGCAGCACAAATTAATTTAATGGATTGGATATTTGATTTATATTGATTGCAAAAGACCGGACAGGATTCACACTTTTACAAGGACAAGTGTTTGTTTGTTTCTTAGTTGTTCATCCATTTTCAGAATTTATTATTCTATTTTTTGCTCTGTCTGTATACACTTTCCAATTACGGGTTCACAAGATTTACCTTTGACCTGTTTTAGAGAACCGTTTGATTATTGGTTGATCTGATGTCGTTCACTCGCATTCATTAGTCAAATTCAAGTTTCATCTGCACAATTCATCAATTCAAGTCGCATTTACAAAAAAAGTTTATTAGAAATTTTAGATGACAGATGATGACAACTGATTTAATCATTTTGCATTCAATGACTAAAACAATGAACTAATGCTGAGATGTTTAGGGGGTTAAGACTATTCAGGTGAAACCAGTAGAATATATATCTTGACCAACATGACAAACTACTGATAATGTAGGAAACAGCACACACTTGTACACAATCAGTTGAATGAATGTACAAAAACATTCGCAATTTAATCAAAACAACAATAATTGTTTATGATGAGCACAAATGACTAAATGATGATGAGGTTAAACAATTAGTTTTGAAAATTTCATTTCTGACCTGAGAAACGCTTCAAAGCGACTGAGAGCAACTGTAAAAATCAACACTTTTATGTTCAATCTATCAACAAACTGTAATGCCTTTTTAAAATTGCAAATGGAGAAAAACCATCATTGTGTGGATTAAAAATGGGATAGTTTTATAGTAGACATTAGTTTAAATAAAAGATAATAGTAGCATATGACTGAATTTTGAAACGCTCCATATTTCCTACATTAATGCACTACATTGTGTGCGAAAGTGCACTTTCTAGTGCACTATATGTTAAATAAACCATGGTTTGGTTTTCAGAACTGGTCAGAACAACGTTTTATACTAGCTAGTCTTTCAGGCGTGGGTCACGGCACTGTCGCTAGAGGGCGACATTCACAAATAAATATAAGCTAGACTAACTGCACGTTTTGCAGGTTTATAACTATGAAATGCACTTAAAATGAAAATTTTCCCCACAAATGTGACTGTTGATATTGAGACATTGAATAAAAAAGGATGTGTATTATTTCCATATGAGCACCAGAATTCATGGATATGCTATTACAGTTTTTCTAAGTCGCTTTGGAGCGTTTCTCAGATCAAAACTTGTTCAACCTCCACATCATTAAGTCACTTGTGCACATCATAAAAGCATTTCTTGTTGCTTTGATCAAATTACGAATGCTTTTGTACAGTCATTTCATTGATTGTGTACAAGTGTCTACTCTTTCCTACATTCTCAGTTGTCATGTTGATCAAAATATATTATACTGGTTTCACCGAAATACTCTTAACCCCCAAAACATCTCAGCATCAGTTCAATGCATACAGTTTTTCTCAAGCATTTCTCGAATCATCCTTAATATTTTCAAACCAGTAAATGCATTCTCAAAACAATTCGTACAAACAGCACGATACATTGGATTTCCTGCTAAAGCCTGTACTTCTCAGTTCATCCTCAGTTCATTTTGCAAAAGTAAGTATTTGTGTCAATGAGCATCTCATTCCCATCAGAATGAAAAGTCCCTTTGTCATAGTTCACAAACAAATCATCAAAATGTTTAGTCATGTTGTCAGTATGACGCTGCACAGTTTCAGGATTTCTTGATATAAACTACGGTTTGGATCACAGCGACTGTAAATGCACAAAATTTGACTTCCTTCTGTTTGGCATCTGTTAATATCAGCAGCACAAATTCTTTTATTTGATTTCATATTTGATTTATATTGATTGCATGAGACCGGACAGGATTCACACTTTTACTGTACTGTACAAGTGTTCGTTTGTTTCTTAGTTGTTGTTGTGTTTTGCTCTGTCACCAATGGAAGGTTCACGAGATTCACCTTTGACCTGTTTTAGAGAACTAGTTGGTTATTGGTGTAGTTTAGATCAAGAAATACTGAAACTGTGCCCCGTTTTACTGACAACGTGACTAAACATTTCGATGATCTTGTGAGTTAACAAAGGGACTTGTCATTCTGATGGGAATAAGATGTTCACTGACACAAATACTTACCTATAAAAGACGAACTGAGGGTTTGGAAAAAGGCACAGGCTTTTACAAGAAATACAATGTGCTGTAAATTGTTTTGAGAATGCACTTACTGCTTTGCAAATATGAAGGATGATTCAAGAAATGCTCCTAAGCAGCTGAAAAAAACTGTTTGTAGCCTGTATCTTTATGATTGTAACAGTTTCACTCACATCTTTTCTATTATCTATTTATATGTGCACTCATTTGCTCAATTAAAGTTGATTATGAATTAGATAAATGCCACAATTTATGTACCAACACCTTCTAAAATTAACCCTGAACTCCAATTTAGTACCATTTGGTGATGTGCTGCTTATAATTTTAAAATACTATCTCATTAATTATTGCAAGATATGTCTTTATTTTACTATTATCTAGTTAACTGCTATCTATCTATCTATCTATCTATCTATCTATCTATCTATCTATCTATCTATCTATCTATCTATCTATCTATCTATCTATCTATCTATCTGTCTGTCTGTCTGTCTGTCTGTCTGTCTGTCTGTCTGTCTGTCTGTCTGTCTGTCTGTCTGTCTGTCGATCAAGTTATCTATCTGTCTATCGATCAATACGATTAATTTCTTGATTATTTTCTTGTAACACTTTTTTGTTTGGTGTTTATGTCAGATAAGTTTCACTTAAAAAATTAGAACCATGACTGGTGATTCAGGGCTTCTGTATTGCGCTGAACACAGTTATCAAAGTATTTATTCTTCAGTGACGAAGATTTGTTTAATATCTCTGCAAGTCTTTTCATGTCAAATGCATTTTCCTGTGTGTTTGCATATAATGTTTTTATATCTTGACGGGGACCAAATACGCCCACAAGCATATAAGAATATTTGACATGTTTGACCTTGTAAAAACATTTGGCTGGTTCCCAGGTTTTTTCCAAAAACTGCAAAAACTTTTAAATAAATGAATAAATATTTAATTGGTAACAAGGTTTGGAGTAAGATCTTGGCATAACATGAGCTGCACTGATAGTTATGCCAGTTCAAAGTGTATGTGTGTGTGTGTGTGTGTGTGTGTGTAAAACCCCAGCCTTCATTCCTGAGCTCCTCTGATGGATGAGCTCCATCCCCATCAAAGCAATGCGCAGAAGTTTCCAGCAGTGCAAATTCCTCCCGGCAGCTCTCATGATGAGGATGGTGTCGTAATACTTTTTTTTTTTTACACTCTGTATCACCGCCCCCCTGTTAAGTAGCAGACCGAGGACAGACCCTGGCTCATTTGGAGTGCGGACCTTCCTCTTCCTCCTCCTCCTCCTTCTCCTCCTCCTTCTCCTCCTCAGGCTCCATCACTTCGGCTGTCTGTGAGCAATCAGGTCCAAAGTAAACCAGGACCGACAGGACACCAGACCTCTTCACATTCTTCGTCCCTTTGTTTGTGTGATATATCAGTCATTTCTTTTGGACACTTGTCTGGAATTGAACGGTGAGTTCAAATTAAAACGCCACTGCTCATTTTCATTTAATAATTACTAATGAATTAATATTATTATTAAAAGAGCCTCTAATTAAATACTTAAAGAATCACAGAACTTTCTGTAAATAACTAATTAAAGTATATATATATTTTTTAAAGAAAACTTTAGAAGAGGAAATCGCAGCAGATTTATTTATTTATTACATTTATTTAAACTGTTGTGTAAATTAATGTAACAAATGGCAATAAAATGTAAATTAAAAGTGCAACTTTACTTTTGTTAGTAAAGATATCTGTTAATTGTCTCAGAGATCTCATATTAAAAACCCATAGTGAGTCTTTATTATTTATGAATAAAATGTTTGTAGACATTCTTATGAATTAAATACTTCAGCAGTACTGCTATGAAACCCTTTCAGGTAATTCTTCTCACACACATTTGAAGGTTTGATTTGGTTCTTGAGGATGCGTGTAAAGGTTTAATGAAAGGTTGAGATCTTTAATTACGATGTGCAACATTTATTCCTGTTGAGCCGGTAAAGGCTGAGTGCACTTTGCCCGGTCACCTCAAGATTAATGAGGCTTAAAGTGAACTTGAGCACGGACGGGACGCTGCAATGTGCGGCAGGAGGCGCTCTGTATCTGTGATGCAAGTATTCTCGGACAGGTTTTCTAGACTGGCTTATTGTGAAGTCTTGGCAAAGTTGCTCCTTAATGTACCCCCACCCCCCCACCCCCCCACCAGAAAAAAAAAAGAAAAGAATAAAGAAAACTGATTTCATGATGTAATGCGAAGATAGTGTTCCAAAAGAAATCAAACTGCTTTATGGCTTGTAGTAAATGTTTGATACATAGTTTATATCAGGTTCTAGTTCAACTCAAGGCTTCAGTGCTTGAAGAGTGCATAAAAAGTCAATAGTGCTTATGAACGCATACTTGTGCATGCAAATGTTCATAATTTGTAGTCAGTAGTCATTTTTGCTACTTCTAAAGGGCGTCATTAAAATTGTTACACGTAAAACCCAAAAGTTTTTATTCAGAATGAACTTGGCCTTTAAAAAAAGTTATAAATATAATATGACGAGATATTAACTTTTTCCATGAAATAAAATACATTAAACATAATAGAGCTTTTTCTGTTATGCATCATGAAATGTTCCTTTTTTGGCACATGTCTATGGCACCTTTTGTAAATATGGGACAGGATAATAATGAAAACTGTAGTAAGTTAATTTACCTGCTGAGGGGAAAAAATGTGTGCGTGTGAGCTGTGGATCACAGAGGGTAACGGTTTGCTTGTTTCTTAGGTCCATTCATGCTCTGCTGAGACAGACAAGGAGTGAAAATGAAGAGAAGGCTGTGTTTGGCAGCATCTGCTTTCATAGCAGTGGCAATAGTGTCGTGTGTGAGGGCTCAGAATGAAGGTAAAAACAGCTGAGTCACTAAACATTTCCTCTCTTTCTTTTCTCTCTCTCTCTCTCTCTCTCTCTCTCTCTCTCTCTCTCTCTCTCTCTCTCTCTCTCTCTCTCTCTCTCTCTCTCTTTCTTTCTTTCTTTCTTTCTTTCTTTCTTTCTTTCTTTCTTTCTTTCTTTCTTTCTTTCTTCTCAGTAACCATTTAAGCCCTCGCTGCAGCAATTCCCACACCCACAATAAAAAAAAAAAATGAATAATAATAATAATAATAATAATAATAAAAATATATATATAAATATATATATATATATATATATATATATATATATATATATATATATATATATATATATATATATATATATATATATATATATAAAATCATCATCTGATAATGCTATCTACATGTGGACTGTTTGTTTTGTTTTCCATTGCTCCCCTGTTTCACCCATCTGGGTTTAACTGTGCACAATTGTTTCTTATTATTGGAGCTCTGATTTGAAGGGTTTACTAGTGAAATCAGAAGTAAAGCTAAACCTTGAAACCGAAGCAGTAACCCAAGGTGCATTTGTTCTGAGGGGCAGATTAAATCTGCGTGTTGTGTCGATTTGCAGCCCTGTGTGGGCTAACACTGGTCTTAATCTGTGCCTAGGAAATGGGATACACACCTGGGACTGTTTTCAATTACATTTCCTTTTTTAGTAAAGCAAGCTACAACAGTCTGTTAATTTAAACTAAATAAGCATTTTTTTTACTTTCCACAATGCCAGTTACTGGGAACGCCAATGAACTAAATGAAGGCTGCATAAAGTTTATGTAACAGTTTTCATTTACAATAATAAAATACAGATGAGGGATTCATTACCAAAAGCAAAATAAAATTAAAAATCATTGTGTATAATTTACAAATTGTTGTCTTACAACTTATTAGTTGAAGTTTTATAATTAAATAGGGAAGATGCTCACTATCAAAAAACAGTAATATGTAGTATGACTTGTTCCCTTATATTAATGCTGTGAACGATACTTGTTAGATGAAGTTCAAGATCCTGGACCGATTACTTCAAGCTCATATATGAATATGGCCTGCAAGTAAAATCCAGGAACTTGGATTAGAATAAGGATAAAAATTTAGTTATAGTGATCGTAAATAAGACTACATTATAAAATACAAACATAGAAATAAAAAAAGCAGCCAAGAATCACCATAAGCAGCAGATGAATGCTGCATCATCACTAAAAGTCCATCTAAGACTTTCACTCTTTCAACTCTTTCACTGCTGGTGGAACATTTTCAGAGTCATCCAAAGAGCAGAAAAACAATGACTGGACTTCATCATCATCGGCAAGCGTAAAAGTACAAAGTGTGCCACTGCGGGTGTACAGCGGAAAACCTAATGGAATATTTATACTACTTTCAACTTCATGTCCACCCAATTTAATAGAGCAAAAATACAAAAATATATTTATGAAAAAAAAAAAAAAAAGTGGTTTATTTTTTTTTTATTCTCAAATAAAGAGAAAAAGCTCTGTGTTATTAAGCAGTAAAGTCTGGCATCAGCATGTCGGTGACACTGTGAATGACTTTTTATTTTCTTGTGCTGGAAATAATGTTTTATATCTTTATTTTCAATTATGCCATTGATTATTGAAAGATTCAGATGATGATCGATGAGAAGCCCATATTAAATTTCATGATTGCAATCTTTTCAATTAGAAAGACGGAAACATGTCTGCATGATTGATTCTTTTTTTTAACTATAGTTAATGGGATATCATTTTTCATATATTTTGACAGATTTTTGATTAAACAGGACGAGTAGGTTCAGCCACAGAACAGTGTTGACACCGATTCTCTGGAAGTGTATGCTGTGAACAGCATTTATTTCTGTTCTTCCCTCATTGTTTTAAATCCTGAATTTCCCATATCATATAATTTAAATAAAATTTTCATTCACTCAGCAAATATGCCCCTCATATGCCATACATGTCAAATATTAGGTAAAATATTACTGAAACTAAAAGTGCTTCCTTTATACATTGACTTGAGTAAAAGTACCAAAGTATTTGCCTTCAAATGTACTTATTATCCAAAGTACTATGATTGATCATGGCTATAACATCCTATTATCATTTTTGTCACAAGACTTTATCTTAGTTTATGTGAAAAGGCTCTAAAGCTACTTCAGAATATTAACGAATTACATATTTCTTTTTGTTACTGTCCACCACTGTTGGAAGAGACCACTTGCTTGTGGATAGACATGTATCATCAGGGGATAAAGGTGATCGGTCAGAAGAACTTTGTATAAAGAGAAAACCTGGATCAAACTATGTTTTGTTTCTTCACTTATTTCCTCAGATTTTTACTTAAATATGTTACCTCTCTGTAAATATATCCAGATATTTAATAATAAGATGTCTAGTTTATGTGGTGGGCCATTGGGAAGTGTGACTGTTTTAATGACCAGCATATGTTAGGATTGGGTCGGGCCCAAATGGGATCAGAAATGGAAGCCATCATCAAAGTTGAATTGGTCAACCAGGTTGGTGGATCTTATTTTTAACGTCCCTGCCCTGGTCAAGCTTTGGCTCTGGTCTGCCTGATCAGAGCTATTGCTTCACAAAATATTTTATTTAGATATCCTTAACATACACATATCTCACACATTGTTCCAGCTGCCAAATGTACCTCATAGAAAACACCTGAATTACACATCACACATCACACAGTCAAAGGATATCGATTTAAAATATTTCTAAATATATCCTCTCCCTGAAGTTCGTCTTGTACATGGAGGTTTCAAGTTGTAGGCTACAACTTTTCATGTACATGTGCATTGGGCAGATGTGACATCAGTCTGCCCAATGTGACCAACCCCAATTTCTTTTTGTTGTTTGTTTTCTGTTTGTCTTATTTTAAGTGTGTGCAAGTCAACTCGCATCTTCTTATTTAAGTAAATTTCGAAAAGAATGTACACATGCGTCACCAGTGACACTGTGTATTCTTTTAAGAGGTTTGCAATGGATTGTCATTCTAACCAAGTCTGTATGAAGTATAGAATAAGATGTGTTTTTTTGTACATTTTCCCTATGATATGACATTTTTCCATTGTACAATCAATATTTGAAATATATTTCTTTGGAGAACGTTCTTCAGCAGTTCACCACACTGTGAGTCCAGCTGTGTTGGACTGACTGCTCTGACCGCATGTAAAAAAATCTGGCACTCTACCGGTCTCTGTGGATCACCTTTTTTTTTTTTTGTTTGCTGTGTTTTTTGCTTGAGCAGTCTGCAGTCCTTCATCCAGACTGCTCAAACAGATGTCATTTTATTTTAAAATGGCGTTATCTCTCTTGTGTTGCCGTCACTCCTCCTTCCCCAACAATGAACATGCTAACTTCAGACATGAAGTGTTGATCGTTGGGGTCCCGTCCGTGCACTTGCTATGTGTTCCTTTGACTGTATAAAATTATTAAACAAAATCTCTTTTGGCATTGACTTGATCTACTCCATCTTTTTGCAGTGATGCCACCATCAGATTTGAGATTTAAAATATTAAATGAGCACACAGTAGAAATGACATGGAAATTGCCCCGGTCAAGAATAGAGGGCTTCAGAATACAAGTGTCATCAGGTACAGGTAGGTAGTATAATTTATGAGCCTATATATCTTTCATAATTGAGCTTTTATAGCTTTATGTTGATTTTGCCCCTCAGGTTGATTATGGGTCTATTACATTTTTAATATACATCCTGTAGAAAAGTGGTTGCATTGTTAAAATCTAAGTACTGCTAGCAAGACCCTAACTCTTAGATCTGAACTTCAAATGTATTTCACTTTCTAACAAATGTATACCTAAACAATTAATTAATTGAATATATAGGGTACAATAGGACAGAATACTTAAAAAAAAAAGGAAACCAGGATTGTGTATTAGTAGTTGTATAGTAATATACATAATAAATGGCCCACTTCCCAGGTTTGCAATTTGCACAAGCTTTTAGAAGTCTATGCACTTTCTTTGCTCTTTCCTCACTATAGACGAGCCTGTGAAAGAGTTTACACTTCCTGCCTCTGCGAAAAAGACCTCGATCAAAGACTTAACCACTGATGTAGAATATGAAGTTTCGATATCTGCATATACTGGATCACAAGAGAGTATACCCCTCTCCGGTCAGATAACAAGTAAGTCAATTGCTGATAAACCATTCTGTGTTGAGCCCTTTATGTTTCCTTTTTTTTAAAGGTATAATTTACATTTTATTTCTCTAGTTCAATCAAAGGGGTCTGAAGGAGGTCCAAGAAGACCACAAGTTTCAGATTCAGTCAGTAAGTAAATCGCAGAGTTTTTTACTCTCACTCATTCATTGTCTTAAGTTATATATATATTTTTTTTATAAAAGCAGCATTGTGTTTTATTTTATGACTGAAAACGTTGAGCTTGTTACACAGCTGTAAAAAAGTGAGGTTGCCATTGTGTGAGTCAGTGAGTGCTTATTCCTCTTGAGTTAAATGTGGACTCTCTTACCTTAGCTGATTAAAACAAGACCATAAAAACGCTGAGAGAAGCGGAAAGCATTGCAACGGCTCACTTTACAAGAGCCTCATGGCCTTCTCCTCCTTAAGCAGAAGGTTAATAATTTTTTCTGCCTTGAGCATGGGTAAAGAGTTCCCTCTACAGCCGATTAGGCAACTTAATGCAGCACACTGATTAAATGCTGAAGACATCTTTAACATATGTCGAATGCTATTAGGTGGAGTAGCTGGCAGTGAGGTCAGCGAAGTTCAGGAACAATTACTCTTTTACTGAATTACTGCATTGCATTGAAGTGACGTATGTATTCATCATCTGAGTGCTGTACAGTTTATAATAGAAACAAAAGAAGTAATAGATTTCTTGTAGTAGCCCCATAAGGCACTGTGGGCCTGAAAAGCTTTTTGGCACCATTATTTGATCGTCATTAACTGGAATAGATAACAACAAATGTGTTTGCTTTATGGTGACCCCTATAAAACAACCTTTTTCAATTTTTAAAAAGTTTAATATATAGTCCCTATTTGACCAGTATTAAGTTTTAGTGAATATTCAGTGGCCTTTTTTAACCTCTAATTCTACAAATTACATGACAGAAATGCTTATAAAGTGTAATGTTTAAAATAGCGGTAGTGTGAATTTATACAGTGTTTTGGTTTTAATCCTATAAACCTATTGCCTTTTTTGCCCCAGAATGCTCAGCAGTTGCAGATCTGGTCTTCCTGGTGGATGGTTCCTGGAATGTAGGGCAGGAGAATTTCAAGCATGTCCGAAGCTTCGTATCGGCTATGGCTGGAGCTTTTGACATTGCAGAGGACAAGAGCAGAGTGGCTGTGGTTCAGTATAGCACAGATGCAAGGACTGAATTTACACTAAATCAGTATCTGAGACGGCCTGATCTTCTCCGTGCCATCAACAACATGCACTACAAAGGAGGAGACATCATGACAGGTATAAATAACTAACAACACAACCCAGTTGAATTCAGCTTTGAGTCAGGTAGCTAGAAATAAAAGATAATATTTTGGTTGTTGATCTGTTTGATAAAAAAAGGTATATTTTATTTAATTTTTAAGAGATGAAAACAAAACTTCCTCCTCTTCCTCCTTTTCCTTCTTTTTATTAAAATGAATGCTTTCAAGTTTTTAAGAATTTTTCCAGGGAAGGAATGTAATTAAATGTGAATAAATTGTTGGACATATTAACGATATATTAAATAGGCAGTACTTGAAATAGTGCAGTACTTGAAAGAAAGGACACTGGAAACCCAAGGGATGGAAAATAAATAGTGGCGTGAACGGAAGATTTTTCCTTTTATGTGATATGGGAGTGGGGATAAGGGGCTGTTTTAGGAAAGAGAACAAATTAAATATTGTTGGCAGGTTTAAAAAAGATTAAGAGCACATTAAATAAAAAAATAAAAAACCTGTCCCATACACCAACACTCTATTTGAGACAAATGTGGAATAAAATGTCGGAGGGACAACAGGGGAACACTACATGCTGCGAGTACTAGCATTTAGCCCACTATCCATAGATAATGTTCATTATAACCATGTCAGAGAAGACACAACTAAGTCTAGCTGTCAGGATGTGTATGTTTGAGTTCTAGTTCATAAGTTTGTTCTTGGAAGAAATAAAAAGCTTAAACCACGCCATAGGAATCGACTACTACAGAAGCATCCCACCTTTCTTTGTGTGAGAGAGATACAATTTGCTCATCAGGTTTAGACAAGATAGATTGTGCATTGATTGCTTTTGTCATTTTGTGTTCTTGGCAGATCTTAATAATGCTGTTTACATGGTTCTGTATATATGAATCCTTATATATACATATATATATATATATATATATATATATATATATATATATATATATATATATATATATATATATATATATATATATGTATATATATATATATATATATATATATATATATATATATATATATATATATATATATATATATATATATATATATATATTACTGTGTGATATATATAATGTGTGCCTATATCATGGGTTTGAGAAACTGCTTGTAAATGCATTGAAACCTAAATGTATCTAAAAGGATTCATTTGACTTGATCACACATTTTCAACCTGGATATATTTACACACATACAGCATGCATAGTGCAAAGTTCATTCAGCACTGTGCTGCTTATGCGGATGTCAGAATACTCCCAGCCAAACACTCAAGCGCTCGATTCCAAAATCCACTCACGAACCACCAATATGTCTGTTACAACAATTTGAGTTCTTTTTTCTGACATGTCATAAATAATCACATGGAAGTGAAAAAAAGTGGATTTTAAAAGGAATTTCATGCAAAGTGAATGCTTAATTGTATTTTTCTCGCTGCCATTATGCAGGTGGTGCCTTGGACTACCTGTCGAAAAACGTTTTCACCGAAAGCGCTGGTGCCAGAAATGGATTTCCCAGAGTGGCTGTTGTCATCACAGGGGGGCGATCGCGAGACTCTGTTAGAGACTTTGCTAAAAAACTTAGAAACAACGGCGTCGAGGTCTTCACCCTGGGTAGGTGGGAGTCTCGAGCTGTCTCTCAAACATGAAATACTATATTTTCCCGGTATAAAGTTTCAGAGCTGGGGCGGAGGGATTGGTGCCCTTTTCAGACTCACCCTTTAGTCAATCTGCAGCAGATGGTGAAAAAAAAAAAGCTTTCAAGGAGTCAAGGTCTAATCAGATGGGTTTTGCAGACGCTGTCTTTGGCACTATCATAGTTTCCTACTCGTGGAGGAAAAATAAGCTGCTTTTAAATGTTTTCCACTGACCTGACCTCCAACTCCTTATTTTAAAAAAAATCACTGTTAATCCAGCTGGATTGCTTTAAAAGTGGGGACACGATAAGCGTCTGCTGCTTTTCACATGTTTCTAGTGCATAGCTGGTGTGAGGCATTTTTACAGAATGCTTTTAATTGATTTCACATGCAGCTTTCATCTTTTACAAGACATTTAGCATTTGCAGGTGTTGATTTTAAAGCAGAAAACAAGATTTTAGATTTTGTGCAATCCTTTAGATTAATAAACTTTATTTTCTCTGCAAATCAGGCATCAACGAGGCAGAGGAAGAGGAGCTGAAACAAATGGCATCCACACCATATAGCACTCACGTGCATACCGTGTCTAGCTTTGAGTTGATTAAGACCGTGCAGAAAGAGCTCATTGCACAAGTGTGTTCTGGAGTCGAGGACCAGGTGAACTCATTGGCTAGTGGCGAGGAAGGTAAAAACAGCAACCAAAAAAGCATGTAAACAAGTGATTAAGGTTATATTTTTAACCATGTATGTAATATACAGTATATTATCATATACAGTAAATGTTGACTTACACTGGCCTGAACTGACCACGGTGCTCACAAATGCACACACTAGAAAAAACTATTCAAGTCTGTTTTTTTGCTATGAAATATTAGCATTCCACACAAATATGTTCTGGCTAAACATTTTATACTTCTTACCTAAAGGACATTAATGATATTTTGCTTAGTACATGCATGTTATGTATAGACTCTGAATGGATACTTGCATCTCGTTGTAGTGGTCGAACCCGCCTCAAACCTGCAGGTCAAGGAGGTGGCATCCAAATCAATGAGGATGACGTGGGATGCCTCTGTGGGTGAAGTAACTGGCTATAAAATACAGATGGTGCCTATGATGGCAGGAAGCAAGAGGCAGGAGCTTTACGTCAGTTCCACTCAGACCAGTGTGAATGTGAGGGACCTTTCTCCAGACACTGAGTATGAAATTAGCTTATTCGCCCTGAAAGGATTAACACCCAGTGAGCCAGTCATTACCATGCAGAAGACCGAACCTCTCAAAATATCACTGGGTAAATAGGAAAATTAAGTTGTCATTATTTTCCATGAGCTGACTATTATGGTCTGTTTGGTTCCAAATGAACCTTTCAAGATGGTATTGTTCCAAACAAAATACCATTAATGCACTAAACTGATTAACATTTTCCTTCTAGAATGTTCCCTTGGAAGGGATGTTCAGGCTGATGTTGTCCTTCTGGTCGATGGGTCGTACAGTATAGGGTTGGCAAACTTTGCAAAAGTGAGAGCTTTTCTGGAGTACCTGGTCAATTCCTTTGACATTGGTCCACAAAAGGTCCAAATCAGTCTTGTGCAGTACAGCAGGGATCCACACACTGAGTTTTACCTGAACACACACCACAATCTGGATTCAGTGATTAAAGCGGTGAAAAGCTTTCCATACAGGGGAGGTTCCACTAATACTGGCAAAGCCATGACCTATGTTAGAGAGAAGATCTTCATTTCCAATCGAGGTGCTCGTGCTAATGTACCTCGCGTGACGATCCTCATCACGGATGGCAAGTCTTCGGATGCCTTTAAAGATCCTGCAACAAGGCTTAGGAACAGCGATGTGGAAATCTTTGCTGTTGGAGTGAAAGATGCCGTGAGGTCAGAGCTGGAAGCCATTGCAAATCTGCCTGCAGAAACCCATGTGTACACTGTGGAGGACTTTGATGCGTTCGAGAGGATCTCCAAAGAACTGACCCAATCCATTTGCTTGCGCATTGAGCAGGAACTTCTAAATATCAAACAGAAAAGTGAGTGGTCCTTATAAAATATTTTGGTTTCAAATGGATATTTGGTAAATGTAATAACTGAGGTATGCAAAGAAAGCATGTGTGGATAATGAATTCTGTTGATCCATCAAAGATGGATAGCCAGCTATTTGGCGTATGTGTATGTTTATGATTAACTATCAAAATCGAAGACTTTCTGTGTAAACCCAAAAACTACTATATATGTAAGTTATGTAGTGAAGCAGAGTGGTGATTTTATTTAGTGGAAGTATATCTGTGAAGCATTGACCTTTACACTGACCAATTATTATGCTTTTTCTGAATTTTTCAGCATCTGCCTTTATTTAAAAAAAAAAAAAAAGGTTTCAGATATTGTATGACTGATGTGAATCATCAACATATTATTATCATTATTATTGATAAACATTTCCATTTTACAATCCTTTGACAATAATTATATTTTGCTGAACAAAACTTCCATTCAGCAAATGTACAGTATGTGACTTGACTGCTGAAATTACCCCTGTAACGTAATTTTAATCTTAAATTAACAGCAGCAGAAATAATTTACACATATGCTTACAATTATGACAAGGATTTCAAAATGAGCCTCATTTGCCTTTTTTTTAATTGTTTTTGATCTGATGAACATGTGGCTCACATATGTAAAAACAAATGGTTGCAGTTCATTGTGAAAAATCTTAGCCACGATGTCTGCACTGCAAGCCCCAAATGAATTTGCATGTAAACCTTTGGCATGATCTTCTCCAATAGTTATATAATAGATAAGAAATAAATAGGTTGAGTGAAAGGTTAGGTTAGGATGATTGACACACTTAAATAAGCTTTATTAATTAATTGTGATTACGTTGCAGGTTTGGTATCACCTAAGTCCCTGAGATTTTCCGAAATAAGCTCCAGAAGTTTCCGGACCACGTGGGCCTGTGATGCTACAGATGTCGAGTCCTACCTAGTCAAGTACAAACCAGCTGCAGATCCTAATGCAGATTATGTCTCCGTCTCAGTACCAGGAGATACCACCACTGCTATGTTGGTCCACCTCACACCCCTTACCAAATATGAAGTCAATGTTTTAGCCCAATATGACAAAGGAGACAGTATACCTCTCACTGACTTTGAGACTACATTGGAAGGTTAGTTCCTCTCTTTCGCATGTCTAATTTGTTACACGGAAGTTTAAAAATGGGATTGTTAGAATAGATAGAAGGAGCATTCTTCAAAACAGCTAGTTTTTCTACTATTAATGTTTTTTTAAATATTTAAGAAACAACTCCTACTAAATATTTGTCAAAATTAAATACAAAAGTTGTTACTTTTTTCATACAACATCCCATGTATTATTGTCTGTAAAGTCACTATTTTCAGACTTACAGTGAGGAATAGTAGAAAAATTATTAGTTGTAAAACATCAATTATAAAGACTCCTGTTTTGCTGCAGAGCAAGGAACTGTACGCAACCTCCGTGTTTCTGAGGAGACCACCGAGAGTTTCCGTGTGTCATGGACTCCGGCTCCAGGAGCTGTGGTGAGATACAGGCTGACCTATGTTCCAGTCAGAGGTGACAGTGCCACAATGGAGACCTTTACACAGGGCCCTGAGACCAATATCATCCTCCAACAACTTCTCCCACTCACCACTTACAGAGTGAGCGTGGCAGCAGAGTACTCATCAGGTGTCGGGGAGCAAAGACAAATTGATGGCACAACTAAAGAGGGTGAGTTTCATTAATAAAGAGGCATATCGAATTTTTATGATGCATATTTTCCTTCCGCTCATTAAATTTTTCTAATGTTTGACATCCTGCCATTTAAAAGATTCCAATCCCACACTTGTTATTAAGCAACAGGGCTTTCCCTGTGGAAATCTGCAATCAAGACCTACACACACGCACCCACCCACATGCACACACACCCCCCCCACAGTTTTTTGTTTCCTCTGTGGGAGGTTATAGAGGATGGAACGTTACCCAGGAGATGAGCCTGCTTGCTAATGCAACAACCATCTACTAGGGGGGAGGCTAATGGAAATAAACAAACTGATTTCCATTTGCCAAAGCAGTGGAATTCCAGACACTTGTTATCATTGCTCAATGCGGTTAGCGCCTTTGTATGTTCCAGCTGCTCCTATCTGGCTGCTCTGAGTAATGCAGCTGTGATTTTTAGGGCCTGTTATGGCAGAAGACGGATCTTATGCAATGGGATTTTCTTAAACTCCAACATTTTATAAAGTGCAGAGTTTCTCCATTAAGTGATATGAGAGAAAAATGTCTTCCTTACCACTTTATTTTGTCATGACGAAACACTTGAAAAAGGAGATTTACGGAGACATTTTATGTGATTATAAACGCATTTTATTCGTTTATCACTGTTGCATTTAGTTCGACAAATGACGATTCACAGATTGTGATAGCTAGATCATGCTTCAAATTATTGAATTGAAATGTAGTTTTTGTTAATGCTAGCTTTATAGATCCTCCAGCATCTCCTTTGACCTAACAAGTCACTCATGCTGTGTTCCTATAGAGCTTGGCTCTCCACGAAACCTGCGGGTTTTTGATGAGGGAATATCGTCAATGCAAGTGGAGTGGGAGCCAGCGCCTGGTCGGGTGCAGCAGTATGTCGTGTCCTATCAGCCAACTGAGGGTGGAGAGACAAAAGAATTTTCAGTAAAAACACCATCAACTATGCTCAAAAACTTGCAGTCTGGCACAGAGTATCAGATTACTGTCCGAGCTCGTTACTCCTCTGGTCTTGGCCAACCGTTGGAGGGCACTGGCACCACTTATGAGGGTGAGTAGATATCCCTAAGTGTTGTTTTGTTTTCTTTAAAAAAATAATTGCTGATTATAGATCATGCTTCAGATTGAGGTGAAATCTGACTTTATGGGATGAAATAGAGTAGATTAAGCATAGCCATTTGAAAGTGTCATGGAGGCCATCTAAATGCTCTTGGGGGTTGATGTGTTGGATGCTAACAAAATATAGCTCCTGGGCCTGCACAATATATCAGGCAGAAGCAAACATCTACTTGGGTAAACCAAGTGAACCAAGGCATTGAGGAATTGTAGGTATTTAGTTCAGTTGACATTGATATGGTCTGTTTACACATTTTACTGACTATTAGACCTCCCGAAAAGAAGATAGTGGAGAAAAATACCTCACCACATTTCCAACATATTCTTGAATTTGAGTCAAAATAACATATCTGATATACAGTATTATAGCATCAGAATTATTGCTGAAAGTAAAGTATAAAAGCCCACAGAGAAAACCATTTAAAGTTTTGACCTGTTTCACACATTTCAAGAGTAATTATCATTTGTATCATTCCAGTTATTTTATTGCCCAAATAGAAACAATCACAGCAAATAAAAAAGACTGCAACTCTGACCAGAATATGACATGACACTTACTGAAGATGATGATTGAATAAACACAGATAAAGCATTTTACAGTGCTCCACATGCAACTAATTTTCAGTGTAATGCTCTTGTATTTTGCTTAGTGCTTTCAGACTTTATTTGCCCTGTGAACTATATCTTACTGCCCACTCCTATACCACATGGAAGTAAAAAAACACCCATTGAAAATAGTATAGTAGTACTTTTTTTATGATAAAAATGGCTTTTATGTAGGTAAATACCTTCTTAGGCTAGAAGGTACACAACAACCAGCTCTTCTTTCATTCAGGGATGGGTGGAGCATTGGGAAATGTACTGAAAGCAGAAAGACATCAAGCACCACCAAGAACTTGCACTTATTACCCTAGCTTGTGCTGCACCCAATGACTGAACTCTGGCTTGGTTGGAATTTGGTCTGACCAAGAGAGAATTGCGTGTGTGGTGCTAGTAGTGGTAGCTAGGGGGATGGGCTATGGTTATGAGTCACTTTCTCCTGCTGTGTTGGACCTTGTATGGACTTGCCTGGAATGCAGCAGCTCTGTCCTGAAAGTTTGGCTGGTGGGTCCATTTCTGACGTAATTGGACAGTCTGATTTTCTTCCTGCCTTCGGTTCCTTGGGCCATATGGAAAGGATTTGGCCAATTCAGCAACCAAAGCTCTTTTGATTATGATATATTGTTATGTTACTTCTTCCATCCATCCATTGACAAACAGAGAAAGTTTCAGTGCTGAACTGACCGAGCTGTGATCTCACAGCTGCTTACATAATCCACTTAACATGCAGCTGCTGGAACTATCAAGTAAAACATTTAAAGAAGGTTTTAGAGACTGTTTCATGCATAAGTTCTAGCAGTGAAAAATTAAAGGCTCCAACGTGGTCCAGCATTTTCTAGCTATGTTGATAATAGTAGGTTTTTAAGCAAGACATCCTGTGCCTTACATCCAAGATCTCTGATCTCATAGATTGCTTGCACAATTCAATAAACACAAATTTGCTGGAGCAAAAATCAAGTAGAAAAGCCATATTAGCAATGTTTGCTGTTTTTAAGCTTTTTGCGTGCCTAACATGCAATTGTGGACACATAAATTGAATTACCAACACTCCATTACTCCACACTACAAGTTTATAATATTACAATCACAAAAAGATTTTTTTCTGACATTAAGACATTTTTAAACAAACCTTCCAGTGAGGAAAGAAATAATATAGAGGCCCTAACATACTCCTGAATTTCATATATGTGTGGGAGCAAGGAAGCTTAAGTTTCACATACATTCCATGACCTGTTCCATCAAGAAAAGAAAGTCAATAAAAGTAAATGTGAATGTATTAGATGTGCAATGAAACATTTTATTAAATATTTGGCATCAGACATTAAAGAACAGGAGTAAAATCTATGTTATGTACTCATAAGTATTGATAATTAGGGAACAAAAACAAATGCATGGCTTGCACTTCATTCATTTCTTCATATTTTTCTTTCCTCTAAAATGAATGATCAGCTTCTGATGCATAAAGAATGCAGTGTTAAAATATTCCACAAATCCTTAAGTACTTTAAAAACAATTTGAATTTAGTAGCAGTTTAAGGAGCACCTTTGTTACCTTCTTCCATCCAAGAGCTGCGATTTTACACATACTTGCTCTAATCATTGAGCAGGAAACTTCTGGAACTCAGCAAAAGAGCCAATCAAAAAGAACGTTGTTCAGATTTCTCTATGCTTGATTTCCAAAAGAAGGGAAAAAAAAACAAACCACATATTCCAGGTCTCCACTTCTAATTATAAAATAATGGCCATTTCAGCAACCTTCAGTACTTTCCTTTATCCAAGAATTGCAGTCTTTTGAGGACATTTTAATGTCTAACTTCCAGAAGGGGGAAAAGAAACAGACACTCCGACATATTCCAGTACATCTGAGTTTTTTGGTTAATAGAAGGATAATTTTGACCTTGATAGGGTATGGAGATGACTGATAAGGGCGTGAACAGGCCTGTCAACAGCATCAGCCACATGGGGGATTTGTAGGCTGAAACGGGTCTGCAGAGAGGTCTCCAATCTTGGCATTCTCTGTATCTCTTTGTCCTTTTGGTGGAAACTCTAGCTTTTTTACCTTGATAAATTTGGCAAATCATAGCCAAAATGCACAGCACACTTAGATGCTTATGACTAAGTCAGCTCAGGATTCCAAGCAAAAAAAAAAGAAACAATGAGTTGCATAATAATGCAAAATTAATTGTAAAGGGTGGAGAGGAAAAATACTAAATAAAAATGTTCTGTCTGGTTTTGGTGAACCTGTGGCCAAAGGCACTGTAGTTTTAGAGTGAAAGCCTATGAAGATTTCTGCTTCTGCTCAAGGTTTCAATGTTTTGTGGTTTCTGGTTTGCTTTTCTGCTAACCATGGTTGCTAAAAGTGATATATGACTTACCATGGCCTTTCTGTATGCCTTTCCTGGAAGGCCATGCTCTTCTGACCCCTCTCATTACCAAGACATAAAATTTTTTAATCTCATTTATGAAAGTAAGATTGTAGATTGGTTCAATCAAATGTTGCAATTATATAACCTAAGCGTAAAATTTTCACAATATAGGCATCTATTGTAATACATAATTTCCCAAAGAAGACCACCAGGCATTCAGTTTTCAGCATATGGAGAGTTGTTCCGACAGCTCAGTTAGGAGGATTACCTCAGGGAGATTCCTATGAGAGCATAATTTTTCTATGACATTTATTATATATACAAAGCTGATCTTGGCCTTCAAGGGTATTTTATTTATTCTAAATGTATTTCTGTGCCTCTTTGATTAATGCTACTTCAAATTAATATATTTTATTTTTATAATGTAAGTTGCAAAGCTTATCATAAGGCATTTTTGATCTTAGTAGGACTCTCTACATTTGACCTCATACATGTGAAATGTTTCAAAATATGTGGAAGAAGAGGTTAATTCAAAAACTTGGAAATTCACATGAATTTGAGATGCACATTTTTAAGCAGCAAAATAGAGATGAATGAGGGTAAAAAAACATAGACAAAGAGGACATATGGAAATAAAATCAATCTTATTCAGTTTGTGTGGAGAGAGCCAAAAGTAAGGTTTTCTATTCGCAGTTTACTGACAAGGTGCAGCACCTGGGAACTGTCAACCGAGGATGACCCTGCCCTCCCTGACGTGGAAAAAGCACATCAAGTGTTCGGCTCTGGCCCTGCTTTACAGGCCCATGACCCCGGGGAGGTTATTAAATTCAATACTGCGTGCCTTTTCAGCCATTACCCACTCTAAAGGTCATTTAAGAGGGGATTACGTTAAGACAACATAGCTTTTCTATGACATTTATTACAGACACAAAGTAGGTCTTTAAGGATCTATTGTCAGCTCTGATTGTAATTCCATGGAAGCTAATACCTCTCTGTAATACTTTTCTAATGGGGTCATGTAATAAGCATATTTCCACTCTTGTAATCCACACTAATGTTGTCTATATTGTTCACAAGTTGGGACCCAATGGTAACTTTTCTTTGTGAAGCAGAACCCAAAACCCATTGAAATTTGGTTTCTAATCAGGGTAAATATAATTACTGGCCATATTTGTAGACTTTGAGGAAGATAGTGTTATATTTACACTTTAGGATGGTGAATTAGGACTTTGGATCCAAACATTGTGAGCCACACCATGCTGCCACCTCTGGGCCCCTGAGCAAGGCCCCTCATAACTGCTCAACTGCATGAATGGAATAAACATTAGTTGCTCTGGGTAAGTTAAGTAGTTATTTATTTAGCCATTAATTAGGTTATAAGCTGTCCATCTTAGAATTATTATTATTTTAAACCCATTCTTTAAAAAGATTAAAAAGTAATGGCTTTTTGTACATGGTTATGTAATGACAAAAAAAAAAGAAAGGAAAAAAACAGGCACAAAAAGGGGAAAAATTCCATATATTCTAGCATGTGCCATAGATTTAGTATGGAAAAAACAGGTTGTGGATTTGCTGGCAGGAATTGCTCATGGCAAATTGTATGTGTGATGTCTGAGGCGACCCAATCCCTTCCATACCTGAAACCCATGCTCCTAAAGCTTTTAAAAACAGAGGTGGTAAGGTGGCAGCCAGCAGACAATATTCTGAAGACATTTCTTTTGCTGCACATGTGCAGTAAAACTAAGGAAATGAAAAGAGTGCCAGAACTGAAACGGAATGCTTAATGGGAATACTGCATGTGATAGATTATTTTTGGCGTAGCTGTTGGAAAGATTTAGTCTGAAATCAGACAGAGCTTACTCATAGATCTATGAAATTGAGCAAAGCTTTGAGTAAATCTAATGCTTTTATCAGTCTTGAAACAAAAGCCCTGCTTTACTTTTCTATGTATTTTTGTGTAACAGTAGATGTGTTACTGTTAACCTGATGATAGGTCATTTCTCTTCAGTTAGTAACTTTTCCTTTGAGATCCAGAACCTAGAAGCCATTCAGTTAGTTAGTTTAATATGAGTACTATTAGAACTTTTAGATTTTGTGAACTGAGATGAGATAATGTAGAAATCAGCATATAAAACTGACATATAAAAAGCTTGTATTTAGTATGTATATTTAGTATGTGTGTATGTAAATTAAGGTTTAGCACTTCACACACAGTCAGAACACTTTTCTAAACCTGAGGTTTAGATTTGACCGATCCTTAGAGCTGCAATGGGCGAATGGACACCATTTGCCTAAGTATTTAACCGCAACTAGCAGTGGTGGTGGAGTTCTTTTTTAAAAGACATAGCTCAAAAATCTCTCATAGATGTTCAGTTGAGTAGCGATCTTCTGAGTGTGAAGACTATAGTCACATATAAATTCGATTTTCATCAAACTATTCAGTGAGTTCTCATAGGCTGTGGTTGCTGAGGTTTGAATAAATAAAATACCACCCCCAGAAGAATAGGAATGTTTTGTGATGGTATAAATGTATTAAATCAAACCAGGTTTTTTATTGGTTTTGGGAAAGCTAGACCCAATTATTTTGTACCCTCAAACTGGTACAAAAGAAAATCCACCTTTATTGTAGCAGTAAAATCTCCATTTAACCTTAATTTCCTGCTTCAACATACTAAATGATTCTGTAAAAGTGGGGCAGGAGTCTAGACTGGCATTTATTATAGACTTAACTGTCCAAGCTAACGTTAGCATTATAGTAAAAGCTAAGCATTTTTAGCTTTAGAGATAATATGTTAGATTGCAGGCCATACACACAAAAAAACAAACTTAATTTCCAGCTAATATCCATAGCAACATATACTTTATATGATTTTTTAAAGGAAAATGGAAAGAGTTTTGTTTTGTGGTAAACAGTTCTGTTGGCATGTAAGCCATTTACTTTATCAACACAATTGGCACCATTAGAGGCTATAAATATAGAGGTAATACAGTCAATTATATATTGCTACTTTGAAAGCTACATCCTGTGTGTGTCTGAACCCCAACTGTGAATTTCTTTGGTCCTGCAGACACATTTATATTCTTTGCATTAGTACTCAGTGGGGAGAGGAAACTGGCAGCCAGCGATTAGTTGCTTCTACCAATTCATAAAAAAAATAAATTGGAAGTTCCCCAGAGAACCCATGTGGTTTTGAGAAAATGAAAGTTGCTGCAATTATATCAAGTTGTTGCAATTATCCCTTACTTTTATTTTTACTAAGCTGTGTGTCTTTTCTTCACAGAACTTGGCTCACCCAGAGACCTGATAACTAGCGATGTGACTGATTCAAGCTTCATGGTGTCATGGTCAGCCGCTCCAGGCCGTGTCAGGCAGTACCGTGTCCGCTGGATGTCGCAGTTTAGTGACGAATCAGGGGAGAAATCCGTGCCTGGAGATGTAACAAGCACTCTGTTGGAGGGATTAAGCCCTGAAACGCGGTATCAAGTGTCTGTTTTTGCTGCTTACGGCATTGGGGAGGGCGAGCCTCTGGTGGGAGAGGAGACCACTGATGGTACGTTGTGTTTATTTTGACTGAAATTCTTTTGAGTAATATTTTGTATTTTGTAGCTACATCTTGAAGATCCCTTTTGAGTAACATTTGAACCAAAATGAAACTTGAAGGGCATCAAGTGGTTTTAAAAAATTTTTTTTTTTTATGTAATCGTGTGACAACAGAGACAGTAATTGGTTATGCCACTGAATTAAAATATTGGATTGAAGTATTAAGATTGGAGAGAGTGGAATTTTCTGTCCACCCAAAATACCCTGTAATTAAGAGTAAGGAATTAAGGCCAATGAATTTTGAAGGATTTAATTTAAGTAATGTGTCCACTTCTTGCTGTGACATTCAGATCATGGATTTTGCACTGAGGTGTGGTATTATGCCAGACATTTCCAAGACATGTAGAAGTTGTCTTTGCAAGGTTTTTATGAGATGTCATGATTTTTGGTCGGAAATATATTAATGCTGTAAATGATAAATATCAGTATTACTGTAGTCATACACAAGATGTCAGACACTGTATTGGAGTGATGTTAAATGGACAACTAGTAATGTATATGGGTCAATTTAAATAAGGTCATGCTGAATGTACAATACAATTCACATTCACAATCAACTTTGCCTAGTTCTTGTAGTACTTGAATTACATTTACAAAGCATTTCTATTATTTCTATTGGCTCTGTTTTGCAAACCTTGGTTCTGTGAACCTCAAATCCATGCACCAAGACAATACAGAACTAACTAAACTTCTCCTTAGAAGAAATTTAACCTGGTCATGCTTGAAACTTCTTTTGGGAAAATCACTGCTGGTAAAACCACATTTATTTACAACTCAGCAAAGCCTGACCCCATGGTCTGATAAGTCATAATCAGATCGAGGTTTTGAGGTTAGACAGAGAGATTCTTTTATGCTGAGACCATGCAGAAATGGCGGTATTCAGTCATATAAATATATAAATGGGGCTTGGAGTCTCCTTGGCTTTTCCTCAGTGGAAAAAGTGAGATGATGGTTGTGAGAGAAAGGTGGGGGGAAGATAACATCATGGCAATGAAGTGAAAGCATTTAAAAAACCATGCATCTTTGCACTGGCGGCTCTAATTTGTGCCGTATGTCAGAGACAGGCTCTAACAGGCCTTGGACACGCTTAGTTAAAGACTGTATGCCTTCTCTGTCTACACATGGATGTGCAAGGAAAGTCAGTGGAGGAATGGAAACTTGCTTATAATGCAAGGAGCCATGAGGAAGGGTTTTATTTTTTGTGGTTTTGTATTGACCTTAGAACCATTTTGGGCACTTCAATCCATTTATTTTTAACAACGAGTCCCTATGCAATATATGCATTTTAAATGGAACTTGCGTTTTGGATGCAAAGGTTTGCTCAGGTCAGTCAGCACATTGGATTGCCACAATTCTTTCCGTTCATAAAAGCCTTCCTAGTAAAAGTCTTGGAGTCGGCCATTTCTTGGAACCACAAAAAATTTGGATGAGCATAGGCAAAAAATAATATCAATAAATAAATAAAAGTGAACAGATAGTCTTTGGCTCTGTTGAGCAGGAAATGACAGTCAAAAGCTGCCTCAGACACACAGAAAATACTTCAGAGAAAGTAAAAATTTTGAGCATGATTTTATTCTTATCATAATTTAAAAGAGTAATGTGCAATTTCATGAAGGTTGATGTGGGTTTTCATGTGTTTAGTTCATCTGCCATCCCTGGATAATTTCTTAATAGGAACCATGTTCGGATGAATGTTATTGTAACATTAAATCCGACTTAATTCATCGGCTGTCTCTGGACTGTTTCATGAGTGCACAAAGGTGAATTGAGATCCACATAATACAGAAGTGAAAATGTCGCAAACCAAACAAGAAACGTTCCAAAAACTTTTTTTGAAAGCCCAGCCTAATATTTTCCGCTGTTCAAAACACTCCTTTTCCCCAACCTTTGTTTGAGAACTAAATGTCCACTCAAACTACACTAATGCGTTATCTTACTTGTCTTTAGAGATGTACTTTGATTAGTATAAATGGTTCCATTAGTCAAACATTCCAGTAGCGTTTTGCAAAATACATTACTTCAGTGGTTTCTGACACACATACTGTGACACACTGTAAGCTGTCTAATGATTTAGGCATGTGCTAAAACTGTTCAGCTTTTATTATTCTTATTGTAATGCTGTTTTTGTCTACAGCTTCAGCTGCTGCTAAGGAATTAACCGTGTCTGACGAGACGGAGAGGACAATGAGAGTGAAATGGCAGGCGGCTCCAGGCCGGGTGCTGAGCTACAGAATTACATATACGCCCCAGTATGGTGGAAGACAGCTAATTGTGAAAGTGCCATACAACACGACATCCACCATGCTGAAGAAGCTGCAGCCCAAGACCACATACGACATCACTGTTCACCCCATTTACAGGCGCGGAGAAGGCAAAGCAAGGCAAGGAGTAGGAACCACACGTACGTTGGCCTATAATTCAAAGCCCATGAGTCACAGGGGGGCATGTTTGTGGTTTTGGGTGTGCTAAGAGTATTTGTGTGTGTGTGTGTGTGTGTGTGTGTGTGTGTGTGAGAGAGTGAGAGAGAGACCTTAAGTAAACAGAAACTTACTTTAAGTAACAACTCCCAATACAGTTTTTGTGAATTTTATTTTAGAATAGTATATTGAGTAAAACAATTCTCTTAATCCCCAACCCAAAAGCCGATATCTGTATCTTAATAAATAACAAGTAATGCAATAATACACTCTGATATTCACATATTTATATATTTTAACATACAGTGCCTATCAAAAGTTTTAGACCACCTAGTCTTGTAGCACGTACATCCAAGCTCTGTAAGCTTTAATTAGAGCGCAAACAGCTGACTGTTTGCGCTCTCATTAAGGCTTACACAGCTTGGATGTATGCTTCTGGTCATTGTCTTGTGTACTAAAGTTGGTTCCATATAGACACAGTCTTGATGGATCTGCATGGGGTTGAAGTATTGGTTCAGTATTCCTTTCACCTGGAATAAGTCTTCAAACTTCCCTGCTCCGAAAACAGCCCAAACCATTAAGCTTCCACCACCATGTTTGTCTGTAGGCGGGAGAAGCCGTCTGCTAACATTTTCTCTCCTGTTCCGCATTTTACATAAATTCTTCTGTTAGAGACAAAAATTTCAAATTTTGACTCATCTGTCCATAGGTCCTTCTTTCTTTCAAACACTGTCCAATTCTTGCATGTTTGTGCCTTTTACCTAGTTTTTTGCATCTAAACAAAAGGAACATGGATGTGTCTTAATAAGTATAATAGACTCAGAGTTTTTAAACTTTTGACCACCACTGTATTCAATCTGATGTAATCTAATTAATCTGACCCAGAATACTTGAAGTTTTAGCACCTTGGAAATGAAAGTTTTAGAAGTAAATACATTAACAGTAACTTTAAAGGTGAAGATATTTCTGAATGTAATGCAGGATCATTATGGACATTTTGGCACATAGATGGACTGCCTTAAACCATCATATTTCCTAAAATGATTTGATAAACATAATAATATTTGCAAGAGAATGTGAATCTATATTTTAACAGAATTATTATTATTTTTTGGTTGTGTGCTATAATTTAAAAACATTTGCATCTGGCAAGTTTTCCCAGACCACCACATTCACTATACAGTAATCACTATGCCTATTATTGTCACCCATTTAGTCAACAAGAGAATCAATGGTGATAGTTTAAATTAAAGTCTTCTTGCTAGCAATGCACAATGACACATTGATTTAGACGTAGCAGTTCCATACTAGGCACTTTGGTGTTTTGTTAAACAGTTTGCCTTAGAGAATATGTCTGCTGATATAAGAAAAAAGTTAATGTAAAAGTTCAGGGAAGCTCAAATGTCAACACATATGAATATAAACCAGTTTTATTGAATTTAATAGATTTTTTAATAGATCCACCAGTTTTATACTTATTAACACCAGGGAACAAGCAGCAGTGAGTTGCTAATAATGGCAACTTTTATGTTCAATAATAATTATAAAAAAAAATTTAATCCACAAACACTTCCCAATGCTCTGGGATCCTCCAAAATACTGAGGGCTATGAGGACAATTGAGGGCTATGATATCTGTGTTCAACATTTATGGAGATGTTTATGCAAAGAACTATTAACTCTTTGTGAATAATTGTACTTCTATTGATAAGACAATTTGCTATTAATTCAAGTTAGTTCAAGTTAAGTTTTAAATGTTTTGTGTGTCTTCTCTCATGTAACTGGTGTACATATACATCCTTTTAGCATAAACATGTACTAAGATATCTGTCTGTGTTGGTCTGTTTTGCGTGCAGTGTCACCTTACAAAGCGCCAAGAAACCTGCAGACCTCTGAACCGACCAAAACGAGTTTTCGTGTGACTTGGGAACCAGCACCTGGCGATGTGCGTGGCTACAAAGTCACGTTTCACCCAAGTGATAACGAGGTGAATCTCGGAGAGCTGCTTGTGGGACCATATGACAACACAGTTGTCCTAGAAGAGCTCAGGTAGGGTGAAAAATGTTTTTTGCTTAAAATCTTTACTACACTTCATTTTGCTAAAAAATTGTTTCCCGGTTTGTCCGCAGAGCAGGAACGAAGTACTCAGTAGCCGTGTTTGGAATGTTTGATGGGGGGCAGAGTTTGCCTTTGGCTGGAGAGGAGAAAACAACACTTACTGATCCACCTGAATCCCCGGTCATGGACCCTCCTGGTAAAACTTTAATATACCTAATAATTATACGCTTTTTTTTTTTTAAGTTGAAGACCCTCCTCCAATGGAGAAATTGCTTTCTAAAAGGCTAATTCTTTCAGAAAACACTACTGACCAAAAATAATTCTAAATTAGCTCTTATTATAGAAACAATATCATATTAGAATGTACTCATTCATTTAAACTTGGGGTTTCAGCCAGGATTGCTACCTCAGCATCTGACCAATCAGGATCATCGTTACCCTGTGCACTGATTTTGTGCTAGCATGTTTTTCTGACTAATACATTGGGAAATGTTTTTGATCCTTCGCTGTTATCACTTGCCAGAGTTTGATTAGCTCCGTGCCGTTTCACTGTGTATAACAAGATGTCCCTACTTGTGCCGCAGCAAACAAACAAGCCAGATGGAATGTAGCGTATGTGCCTACCACATCTTCTCCTTCATATTTTGCTGCTTTTGAGAAGTCTTCATGAAAAAGAAGTACACTGCTTCCAGTTAATATACGTTTTACAGCCAAGAGAAAGGGAAAAAAGAGAGAGCGAGGAGAGTTGTGCAGAGTTGCCACAGAGCAGCATAAGGCTAGGAAAACGTTATGCTATCCAGTGAAAGCTGAGCTTACAGACTGACCCTGGGCAAAAAAAAATCTTTTTCAATGAACCTCAGACCGTTGAACCTTTGCCCAGTAGATTCTGATCAGAAGCCACATTTTGTGCTATGTCTAGACGAAGAGCTTATTCACTTCACAATAGCATTACTATTTCGTAAATCTCTAACCAAATTGCTTTTTGTTTGACATTTGTTTTAAATAGATAGATTGTCGAAGCAAAAAACAGACAGAGAAGGAGGCAAGATCCTTTTCTGGTCTAACTCAGATGAGGAAAATCAGGGAATCCAGCCCTTGCAAAAAAAACTTTTGGCTTCTTTTTTTTTTTTTATCATTACATATGCATTTGCATTAGTAAAAAAATCTTTTTGATTTAATAAACCAAAATGCACTGTTTACCCAAGAATTACTTCTGGCGTTATGTGCAAAATGGAAGTGGAAGGAACATACTTTAGTGCTGCTTTCCTGTTTTTGCTCTTAGCATGGATTTATTTATTTATTTGTATGTTTTGCTGAACAGCGATACCTGATTCGCAACACAGCTAGCCAAAATGAAACAGTTATGCCTAAAAAAACAGTTTTTCCCAATTAAAAAAACAAAAAACATTTTGAACGCAAAACTGTCTGTGTAAATAACTGCAGCTCTTTCTCCATATTGCAGACAGGATTCTGGCTTTGCACTGAATTAGTTATAAATAAATCAGTGTGCTATAACATGTTTCCAATTGCAGAGACAGAGGCAGTGCACTACAGTGCACTAGTCTCTTTGCAGGTGTCTGGAGCTCGGTGGAAAAAAAGGAAAAAAGGAAAAGAAAAAAAAATTGTATGGCAGAGGAGGAATGTGCCATAACTCAGGGAGGGCTTTGCTCATATATCACTCATCTACAGACGTTCTTCTTCTTGAGGAGACAGAAACCATCATGCCGAGCCTCCAGGGCTGGATACCAGAGGAGACTGGATACTGCAGCACAATGTGGGGAAAAAGAGGGGAGAGGGATGTCATAAATCTGTGTACATTTTCCATTGTTTGAAAAAAATAGAAATAAATATTTTCAAAACAAACGTGTGCTTTGGAAAAAATATCTTGTGTTTGTTTTTCTGCTTATTGCATATCCTGTTTGAATCTTCTTTCTTTAATCTTCCACTTGGATTCAGGGATTCCCTTTTGCATTTTTGAAATTGGGTCCCTATGTGACTGGTGTCCCCTGTATTCTTGTTCCACAGATACCAAGTGTAAAACCACGGCCAAAGCAGATATAGTTCTGCTTGTGGACGGCTCCTGGAGCATTGGACGTTTGAACTTCAAGACCATTCGGACTTTTATTAATCGCATGGTGGGCGTTTTCGACATCGGACCAGACAAGGTCCAGATTGGTGAGGTTCTGGTGCTCCGGCGCATTTTTTAGAAGCAGAGATTTATGGTAGTGACATAACACTTCTGGACACCAGATGTGAGCTCGGATTTGGGGCTCAGAAATGAGTTATTACCTGAATTTTGCAGCGTCGTTTACTTAAACGTGTGAAGAACATATAAAATCAAATGGAAATCTTCTGTAATCTGACATTTAATTTCCATCTTTTTTAGGTTTGGCTCAGTACAGTGGAGACCCCAGGACAGAGTGGAACCTTAATACTCATCGTACTCGAGACAGTCTCTTGAATGCTGTGAATGAACTGCCATATAAAGGCGGAAACACTATGACGGGTATTGTGGTTTGATTCACAACACTTATCCATGTTTACAGAATAAATCACATAGACATATTTAATATTTAAGTTTTCTTAAGAGACTTGAGAGTCTCTTACCAGGCTAAATTTCTGCTTTGCTGATTTTCTTTCCTTCTTACACTCTACTGAACAGGTCTGGCTTTGAACTACATCTTGCGGAATAACTTTAAACCCGAAGTGGGCCTCAGGCCTGACTCTCGTAAGATCGGTGTCCTCATTACTGATGGCAAGTCACAGGATGACATTATTGCTAGCTCCCAGAACCTGAAGACCGAAAACATTGAGCTTTACGCCATTGGTGGGTGACCAAGTAAATTATGTTTTGTATAGTATTGCTTTAAGAATAAAAAAAAATGTGGATTGTTTCATGGTACTTTTGTTTCAAAGTTGATATTGTAGTGCTTTATTAACATTTTTGCATTTGTTATCATTTTGGTAATTTCAACAAACCAATCACATTTTATATATTTTATATATACATTATTATTTGATTTGTGCTATAACCATAAACCCTTTGTCCAAAGCTAGTCAAGAGTCAGTAAGCTAGTCAAGATTTTAAAGATGGACTACTTTTTTTAGACATTCAAAGGTTCTGTAATGAATTTGGAAGCAACAATACACGTTATGGTTGTGTCTCTAGGTGTAAAGAATGCTGATGAGAATGAGTTGAGGTCAATTGCCTCTGACCCAGATGATATCCACATGTACAACGTTAATGACTTCTCGTTCCTGCTGGACATCGTTGATGACCTCTCAGGAAATCTCTGTAATAGTGTCAAAGGACCAGGTAAAGTCCATTAAAAAGCTTTTTCAATATGACCATTGGTTTTGATGCTGTGGTTGTAATGGGAAGGTAATGAGTTAAGGAAAGATTAGATGTGCACACTTGAATTGTGTTTGTTTAGATTAAGGCAAGAATGGTAGTCTGTAGTCTAGACACAGGCAAATTCAGAAAATGTTAATTCCAACCAAATCTAGTTAAAGATAAAAGATTATAGTTTCACAACGCACAGGAAGCCGAAAGGTTTTATACAGCCAATGCGTGTGAATAAAATGTGTTGTGAAACGAGTTAACAGTCATGGCCACATGCTCATAATGATATACAAATGTAAAAAACAAAATGCGACATATGGTGTACAGATTATGTCACTGCACTGGTGTTGCAACATCTGACTTCATTGTAGTTTTAAGGCTGAAGCTGGAAAAGACCTTCTATTGTGATATTGCAGACTGTATAAACTTAAAGAGAATGATTGAAAATCAAAGCTGCGCAAGTTGGCCGAGGTGCACCTTCAACCCTCTTAGCTGTTACCTCTTTGTTTTAAAAATACATTTCACAAAAAGAATAACAATGCCATAACAATCTACAATGAAGTCCAGAAATTGAGCTCAGTTACTCTCGGGAGCATATCAGTGATTTACCACACGCTGAATGGTTACACTATATTCTCAACCAGGCCAGCACCCAAAACCATTGATATATTGTCCACTTCACCTTTTATTTGAATGAAACGAATCCACCTCAGATAAATTTGTTTCTTGTGTATATCCTAGTGTGCGAACTGTTTTCCATTGCACTTTGCCTTTTTTCCATCACTTAATGAAGGAGGAGGAGGTCCAGGGACTCCCACTGATCTAGAGACATCAGAGGTGACTCACTATACCTTCCGTGCAACTTGGATGCCCCCTGATGAACCTGTGGAGAGATTCCGGATTGAATATGTTCCTCTGGCTGGAGGCAAGACTGAAGTGGTGAGACTCCTTGAATGCTACTGGTGTGGTGCTTTTAAAGGACACTTCAAGCAAAAATAAAACTTGTCTCTTTCGGTCAATTGGTATGGTGTCTGATATAATTATAGAGCTATACTAGCACTGTAGAAATTGCTTATCTAAATTAGCAAATCGAAATACAGATATCACTGAACTAATCAAGTCTAATTTTACACACCCAGATCTTGCAGTATTATGAGCTTAATCAGTTCAGGCAAATCAACTTGTATCTTTTAGCTTGTTTTCTCTAGAATCTTTTTATGGCATTGGAGTTTAACTGTAAAATTAATGAAGCAGACTTCAGACACCAAAAAAACATGTCTTGTTTGATTGATAAGGAAGCAAAGGTGTAAAATATCTATTTTAGATGAAATTTTGGTTTTTCTCCAGTGATATACACTACACATGCACACACCATCATCAGTCTATAGTACTAATTTACGAGATACACTTTTGAACCAGCCAGTTGGGATACATTTGCAGTGCCTGGTTTCTCCACAGAATTTCTTCCACTCATGTGCCCAGTGTTTTCCATCGGCTTATTAGAGGCATCATAAAGTTGAGGCTTTTGTGGCTGGGGTCGAGTTACACGCACCACAGTCTTCAGGAACTGACTCCACATTGCTATGACTTTTTATTGGACCTCTTACAGTGGAAACAACTGCTATTATATAATAAGATCATTTTATACCACATATAAGTCTTGTGGGAGGTCTGATTACATGTTACATCCCAGCTATTCTTATATGTAGACATTACATTTTCCTCCAGTTATTTTTCTAATATATTAAAAGATACTCAAAGAAGCACAGCGAGGTATGATCTCATTGTCAAATACTTCTTTGTTTGTGGATATTAGAATTTTGTTTAGCTGCAATATTGGAATATGTGATGGTCTCAGAATTGGGTTGTAAACCAGAACTGTGCTAGTTTACTGTGATCTATAGAACATTTCTGTTGTTAATGGTACAATAATCCACTTTTTATGATCAATGGAACATTATTTGAAGGCTATTTTATTTATTTTTAATTTCTTTGATCAGCTGTATGTAGATGGTGAGGAGAACACTCTTGTGCTGACCAACCTGACCCCTGACACAGAATATGCAGTGAGTGTGTTCTCCATTATTGGTGAGGAGAGCAGTGAACCCCTCAAAGGCACTGAAACCACCTGTAAGTTGTAAAAGCATTTGCTTTTTCTGTACTGTTTCTTTTACTCATCCACCAATTTCTGTAACTCAACCTACTTTACTTTCAAGTTCAAAGGTGGACTGTTACTGACTATTTGTTTATATTACTATACACAATGAATTAGTTCTCAGTGAATTTTGAGATTTGAAATAATATTAAACAGACTGACACATAATAACATGCTGTCTACAAAATAGACTGAAGAACATTGGAGAGACTTAAAAAAGTTGTAGTGGCCATCATAGTGCCCAAATTCTCATAAATATAAATAATATTCTCAAAAATACTCATATATTACTCATTATTTTGGACAATCTGTCCCCTGTGGCTGTAACACCTATACTTCTGCTTACTTTTACAGTGCCCCTGGATGCTGTAAAGAGCATGACGGTTTATGATGAAGATATAACCAGCATGAGAGTGAGATGGGAGACGGTAGTAGGCGCTAGTGGCTACATGCTCAAGTACAGTGCCATTAACGCCACTGTGAACACTGAGGAGAAAGAGGTGAGAGCTGGACCACATGCAAATGCTTACTCAGCTTTTCCATATCCACTTCATGAAGCATGTTGGCAAGGTTCCTGCCAGTGGTTCCTCACTTCCAGATGGTAAAATGCAAGAAAGCTATGTTTTTACTGTTTTGTTTAGGCAAGTTTGTTAAAAAATTTGACTTCTGGGACCTAAGAAGGTAATGGCAAAGATTAGTTCATGTTGGGCATGTGACAGCAGTTTCTTCCCTGAAGTCATTGCAGTGATGCTGTGTATTTTCTTTTCTTCCCCAAATTGGGAAAAGACATTAGGGAACAACTAGTTATCAATGAGGCATTAAAAAATGTGACAAGTACTGTCTAGCTTTTCTGCCTCCTGTCTAACATCCGCTCTCTCGATCTCTCTCTTATGCAGATGCGATTTGGGGAAAATGTGAACGATGTCCAGCTGCTGGAGCTGATTCCTAATACGGCCTATGCTTTAACCCTGTTTGCGCTACATGGGGAAGCCGCCAGCGCTCCCCTCATCGACCAGGGAGTCACTTGTACGCTAACCTACATTCATATTCAAACTGATTTAGCGGTTTACTTTCTGCTAAACCATATAACAGACTTCTGCTCCTAATCTCTTTGTCTGCTTCTCACAGTACCACTCCCTCCTTCTGGCAATCTGCAAATTAACGATGTGACCCACAGTTCCATGCGTCTGAACTGGGATGCAGCTCCAGGAAGGGTTAAAAGTATGTCATCACCTACAAGCCTGAAGGTGGAGAGATAGCTGAGGTACTGTACACTTCATCTGTTCTAACATATAATAGAAAAACAGTCATACCACTATGAGTGGTTCTTTTTTATAAATGAAACTGAGTTTGAATAAATATGACACTATAAGTATGACAGCAGTGAGGAAGGACCCTAGATTGACAGAGGGCAATGAATAGACAAAGGAAACAGCACTGCTCCTAACTTACATAAATCTTTTTGGGCACAAGTACCACAGTTAATGTGTGCTAAACTGTGAACATCGTGAAACTTGAATCAAGACCAAGAGAAACTCCCAAGAACCCATTCATGTTTGAAACTTAGCTCTGTGGTCGCTCAAGTAATGTTACCATTGGTACAATTTTCAAAAATAAAATTCAGTCCTCTTTAATGACCAATAATTGGTCAGCACTTGTTACATGGTTGTAAGTTCAAGTTGGACCTAGAAAAGAATCATTATTGCTGGTGGGTTTGCTACACATTTATTCATTGATATATTTAGTATATACTTAAGCCTGAGGCGTGCTTGTATAGTGGCAGGACTGTTATAATAATGTTATATAACCAGAATTGTGGCTGGACTTTTATTCATTAATTAAATCTGAACCCTCATAGCAAGAGGTCACATTACCGTTTTTGTAATTATTGTAATTATATATTTTAGGGCTACTCAATCAATTATATTTAATCGCCATTAATCGCATGATTGTCATGAGTTAACTCGTGATTAATCACAACTTAATGGCACATTTGTATCTGTTCTAAATGTACCTTAAATTAATACTTTTCAAGTTTGTAATACACTAATTGTTACAGATGTTATAAATTATTATATTTTATTATTATATAAATTTCACTCAAAATCTCCCCCTTTTTTATTGATTATTTGATATTTATTAAAATAGTTTACACTCTGGAAATTGTTCTTTTAATATTAATTTCTTTTATATATATATATATATATATATATATATATATATATATATATATATATATATATGTTTGATGTGTGAACCCACATTTTTATTGCAATGTTTTATTGACAGACTGAGGTCCCTGGTGATATCACTACTCTGGATCTCAATAACCTACGCTCTCAAACTGAGTATGATGTTACTGTGACTCCTGTGTATGATGCAGGAAAAGGAAGCAAAATGACTGGTAGCGCGATCACAGGTGAGGTTTTGTTTTGAGTCATTCTTCAGGACAGTGAAAGACTTATATGTACCATAATATATTTATTAGACTGTCAGTTCACAGATTAGTCCTTGGCTGACGAAAGAACGGCTGTGAGACATTTCACCAGCTCTGTCGTCTCTGTCATCAGAATGTTTCCAATGCAATTCATCAATCCACAATAATACATTAGTTATTGCATGGGGCAATGTTTTTTTTACAAATTCCAGCTGATTCACTGGGCTGTTATTTTACTGTTACAACAAGCTTTTTACTGTAGACACAAACATACCAGCTCACGCAACGATAATTTGTGGGGCCAACATTAGAAAACATAAATTAGAGCTTAAGTCATGACTAATAGTCTTTTAAGTGGGCCACCTTCTTCTATGTTACTTCCTGCAGATGTGGTGCCAGCCCCAAAGAACCTGAGGTTCTCTGAGGTGACACAGACCTCATTTAGAGCCACTTGGGAACATGGAGCCCCGGATGTCTCCCTCTACCGCATTGGGTGGGTTAAGAAAGGCGGGACAGATTTCGAAACTGTAAGTTGATCCAAATTGCTTCAATTGTAATTCAAAAAACATGATTGGGATTGTGGAAATGAATTAGAATTTGACAGTATTCCTATATTCTGTTCTGTAATACCTTCTTGCTAAAATTTAGTCCCAATCACCAAACCAAATGAATAGGAGCAAGGAATCTTCTTGAGATACAGCTAAGGAGAAAGGAACCCTGTAAAGAACTAATGTTTTGAAGATTACCGAAATCAGTATGCTGTAGGTAAAGGAAACAAGTTAGTCATAGTCACTAATCAACCCTTAAAAAGAGCAGGAATTGTAGTTCTCCAGATTTGGAGTGTGATGCAGATTGAAGCAGGAGCTTGTGATATTAAATACCTGGTAATAGTTTTCTAAAACTTAGATTTTGTTTCTCAAGACTATACTGAGCAGCGAGGAGACGTCTCATGTTCTCACCAACTTAGACCCAGACACTCCGTATGATGTTACCGTCACAGCCATCTACCCTGACGAGTCTGAGAGTGAAGACCTGATTGGCAACCAACGTACATGTAAGTTAGATTTACCCAAATGAATGCACAAATGCAAATACATTCTCACTTACCTCAGCTTCAAAATACCTACCTCACTGGTCAAACTGAAATAATGTACTGTTCTTTTAACGTCTTTTTCTAGTGTCAAAGATCATTATGCCTGGTATGTTGTTTTAAACAAGAAAAAATATTGAGATTACATTCATGGAAATGTGCTGGTCATGAAAAGAATAAAAAATTGCATGTGCATTACTGAACGCTAATAGAAAGTATCAATTACATCAATCATCCACCAGAAACACCATTCATCCAACCATTCTGTCACCCATCATCTCGTCATCAATTTCATTAATTGCCAATGTCATTAGCTCTCAGTCTCGGTGTCATTATATGTGCATGTGCATACATAACCTGCCCGGCTCCACTGTGTCCACATTGTGAAACGTAGCTTCGTCACCATCACCATGTGCTTGTCCATTCAGCTTCCAGGACTGAGTGTTGTAAGAATAGCACAAAATGACATGGTTAACCTATGCTCCATCTTCTACCAGCTCCCAATGGACCGCCACAGAATTTGCAAGTTTTTAATGCTACTACCACCTCTCTGACTGTGAAGTGGGACCACGCTCCTGGCCCTGTTCAGAACTACAAGATTGACTATCAGCCAGTGGCTGGTGGAAAAACTTTGTCTGTAAGTCTTTCTGCACCCAGTCACCCCTCATTGCAGAGCAGACCTTATAATCACAGTGTAATGAGCTGCATTTAACCCACTCGATATATCCAGCAGAACTTTCCACATTACTAACACAAAATATGTTTTACAAACATTGTTGAGCCTTATGTTATCAATTACAATAGGGTACCCCCTGGAAACTTGGAAACTCTTGTTCCAAAAGCTTCAACAACACTTGGAACAAAACACTATCTCTGTTAAATGTCTCGAGTCATGAGCAATTTATGTGAAAAGAACGCCGCTGGTGCGATTAAGCTAATTATGTAAATTATTGTTAACTGAACAAAATCCCATCAACAATGCTTTGGGTGCTTATTTGTTTTTTGTTTACCACATTGTGTAAATCTCCAAGTTGGCAAAAACAACAAAGATTTCTTCCCAAGAACATAGTTAGATCATGAATTTAAAATCAAATTGCTAACAGATACTGGGTATCCAGGATAACACTCGCCACTCTCGCCACTTGTTCTGTCATGTTCGAAACCCAATTTTTTAGACAAAGTTTCAAATATAAAAACGCACAACACAAACCAAGAATGGATCCAAATCCAGTCTGACAGAACTAGAGAGGACATTACAGAGGACAACACAGTGGATGACTATGTTAGGAAATGTGCCTAATTTTTTTTTTAACAGTGTTTAAACTTCTGGGTTAAGACAGAATGTAACACACTATCCTTTATTTTATCGTCTCAGTATCTATTTTTATTTCGGTATATTCATATCCATGAGACCTGTCATCCTAAAATAATTAAAATATTTCACTTAATCGGTTGGTAAAAGAGATCCTGTGAGAGCTAATGCCTGAATTTTTTGTTTTCCAGTACCTTTTCTGAGACATTACATGTTGGAATGGTGTGCTTTATTTTCTAAGATTGTGTTGAGAATCATTGCTGGCCCACATTTTGTACTGTTTAAGCTCCA